>NC_135232.1:764339270-764706770 GCF_051348905.1 Ranitomeya variabilis
CCTTTAATATGATTTATACAGTGTGATTTTCTGGATTTTATTTAATATTCTATCTTTCAATGTTAAAATATACCTGCCCTTAATATTATAGACTGTTCATGTCTTTGTCAGTGGGCAAACTTACAAGATCAGCAAGGGTTCAAATAATTGTTTCCTTCACTGTATCACACACTTACAGGGTTATTCTCAAATTGTCTCGAGCAGCTCAGTGCCATGTAGTCTCCTTACTTGCAGGTTTTGCATGTTTCTAGCAGGGAGGCACTCCTCCTTGATTGACAGTTCTTGTGAGAAGTAGAACTACAAAGCTCAGCACAAGTTCTTCTATAACACAATGGTTTGTTCGCAAGTCTGTACAGTCATCACTGTACTTCTATAAATAACTGCATTTTAAGGCTGGTTTCACACTTGCGTTTTGATCTGCAGCGTTTTAGCGCTAAAAAAACGCATGCGTTTTTTCTATTTTTAACATTCAAAAACGCTTGCGTTTTTTAGCGTGAGTTTTGATGCGTTTTCGGCAACGCATGCGTTTTGACGCGTGCGTTCATTTGCAGAAATGCAACCTGTAGCAATTTCTAGCGGTGTTTTTTTGCCGCAAAAAAACCGCATGCGTTTATTCGCGGCAAAAAGCATTGCTGTCTATGTAAACGCATGCGTTTTTAAGCACATGCGTTTGCTTGCGTTAAAAACGCATGCGTTTTTATAGAAAAACACAAGAAAACCCTAACCACAAGAAAAAACAAGAAAACCCTAACCCTAGGGTTACTAGGGATCCTAACCCTACCCCTAAGGTTAGGATCCCTAGTAACCCTAGGGATCCTAACCCTAACCCTAGGGATCCTAACCCTAAGGGTTAGGGTTAGGATCCCTAGGGTTAGGGTTAGGATCCCTAGGGATCCTAACCCTAGCTATTTCTGTTTTTAGTGGGTTTTCTAGTTGATTTTGATGATTGGCAGCTGTCACACACTTCTCAGCATGCGTTTAAAAAACGCAAACGCAGGAAAAAACGCATGTAAACGCCGCGTTTTTTTTCTGCATGCAAAAACGCATGCGTCTAAAAAACGCAGCGTTTTGCTGCGTTTACATGCGGTTTTTCACCACATGCGTTTTTTTTAAAAACGCTGCAGATCAAAACGCAAGTGTGAAACCAGCCTAACAAACAAAGCTCCAGACAAAGAGCAAGCCGGAGCTGCGCTTAGGAGAGTCGCGCTTAATGCAGACAATTGTGGAGTCTAGTGATATTGCAAGATTTAAAAACAGCAGCTTTTCAGGAGCTGGGAGGGAGGAAAGAAGGTCACCGCAGTATAGAAATCAATGAGCCAGAGAGTGCTGACTGGTATGTTAGGTGTTAACCCGTTTCCTGGAATGTAACTACTGTGCAGACTCAGGCAGGGTCTGAGCAGGCACTTGTGGCAGATCTCCATGGAAGCCAGCTGTACACTATGAAAGATAAAGCTCTCATTGCAGACGAATGACAGCAGATAGAAAAAGTCAATTGCCAACTTGCTTTATTTTCATGAGGTCTAATTTAAGGATGTGAAAATACCCCTTTAACATTAGCATGTACACAATTATAATCCCCTCACCTTTTCAGATTGAGCTTCTAAGGATTTTAAGTTGTTAGTCACATTTTTCAATTCTTCTTCCAGATCACCGCATTTTCTTAAAAAAAACAAAATTAAACAAGCAAAATTAGGGTAACAGCCATGTGAATACTCAGCTATAATCAGAAAATGAACTAATGTATAAAGCGAACCAGTCACCTCAAAACACCATTTATCTGCAGATATAGGGTTAATACGCAAGTAAATAGAAGCACGATGCTACCCAGCTGCCTATTTCTTCCTTAGAGCCACCGGCTTTCAGCCATGGGACTGTGTACTGAGCGACTACAGTCACCGCGCACTGTAAGCATGTCCTGGCACTTTGTCAGCTTGCAGCGCATCTGTGCAGAATGAGGCGTAAAAATGTCGGACAGGCTTACAGCAGCCTCTCATATTATAGAGTATAGATCATCCAGCAGCTTTCGGGAAGAAATCGGTTCATTTTCTTTCTGTAGCTGCACTTTCAGTAAGGTGGCCGAGAACCATTGCATTGGCATTAACCTACAGATTAACACCATAACTAAAAAGGAAACTGTCAACACAGAAAATGACATTTACCTACAATGAGGACCTTCCACCAAGTCTATAGACAAATTTTGCTTGTATTTTATTTCTGCTGTTCAGAGTTTGCAGAGATTTTTCTTTTGTCTTTAAAGGGAGTCTGTCACTCCAAAAATCGTATCTGAGCTAAGCCTACCGACATCAGGGCCTTATCTACAGCATTCTGTAATGCCGTTGATAAGCCCCCAATGTAACATGAAAGATCAGAAATAAAGGTTAGATTATGATCACCCACGGGCAGTCACGGTCCGGTCCGGGGCCTCCTATCTTCATTTGATGACGTCCTCTTGTCTTCTTGCTGCAGATCCGGCGCAGGCGTACTTTGTCTGCCCTGATGAGGGCAAAGTACTGCAGTGCGCAGGGAAAGGTCAGAGAGGCCCAGCACCTGCAGTACTTTGCTCTGCCCTCAACAAGCAGACAAAGTACGCCTGCGCCGGATCGCTGCAAGAAGACAGCGTCATCGTATGAAGATGGGAGGCGCTGGACCGGACCGCAACGCCCATCGGACCCGAACCGCAGCGGGACCGCCCCTGGGTGAGTATAATCTAACCTTTATTTCTCATCTTTCAGGTTACATCAGGGGCTTATCTACAGCATTACAGAATGCTGTAGATCAGAATGCTGTAGATAAGCCCCTGGTGCCGGTGGGCTTAGCCCAGATACGATTTTTGGGGCGACAGGTTCCCTTTAATCAAAGGGGCATGACACAGGGTGATTATGTAGAGCAGCCTAAAGATATGCCCTAAGGAAATCCCGTTTGCAACATCTCCTTGATAATGACCATAACAATTAGCATAAGCATCAACTGCTCAGGGAAACCGAAAAAATAAGAAAATCCGACCACTTGATGTGATGACAGGCCCTTTTTAAATCAGGTTTGTGTACGCGCCAAGTTTTTTTATTTTCTAAATTGGGAATTTTAGGATACAGAAAAAAAACAAAAACAAAACACAAATATGGCAATCTTGCAGTTTTCATACTTTTTTTTTTTTTTTTTTTTTAAATAGACACATACTTTTCTGCTACCTGTCATTGTGTAACCCTGATTCTGATAAGAAACCTAGCTGAAAATTCTTCCTGTCCTTTTCATGAACAATTTTCAGATAGGCTTATCAGAAGCAGGATTATAATGTCAGGTAACACCTATGCACAGCTAATAACACAAGATCCACCATTCACAATAAGCGATATCACATCTGACACTGCTCCTCCTCCCTTCACAATGACCTTTGCACAGGCTCACTACATACTGCAATAGAAAAGATAGGGTCGGCGTCTGACCATTGTGACATGTACATGCGTTGTTTCCTGAACAGGTAAGTTAGTTTCTAAAAAAAGCTGCATTCGCCAGTGTGAAAATTGCAATATATTAAATTCATTTTTTTTTTTCTTATAAATATTGGAAGAGAGAGATAGACTTTTATTTTTAAACAGTGGGTCATATTTTGATTGCTTATTGCCCTTAACTAACAGGATAAAGATTGTACAACTATGGTGTTGAGGGTAGAATCTAGTCTATGATCAGCAGCAACCACAGCATTTGGAGCACAAATAAATACAATGTGGTTACTGTTTCTGTGCACATATGTAAGACAATAGTACTGTTCAGTCACTTGTTTTTCCAATATCTATATAAAAGCTCTATATCAAGTAGTCAAAGTTATGAGCCAACACCTGGGGACAAATTTCATTTATGTGAAGCACCTGTTGAAATCACAAGTTAGATCATGAATGTCATCATGACTACCCAGAAATTGTAAATGGGTCATGGATAGTACACTTTGCAAATGTCCTTTTCTTGCCTCCAAAACCAGTGAGATGTGGAGTACAGAAAACAATTTTTCAGTTTTAAAACCAGAAGCGCCTTCCTGCATTCCATTCACCTATACCCCCTTAACCCAATATAAATTTGGGAAAGTGTGACAATTACAATAAAATATTGTCCACAAAAAAAAAAAGCCACTTTGTTTTGTCAGCAAGATATAAAGAAAAAAGAAAACTGAATTCTTACAGTTCAGATACTTCTGCGCGCTCCTCCGCTCTCTCCAACTCTCCTTCAAGGATGACCAATTTACGGGCAACCTAAACAAATCAGAATTAATAAGATACAGGTCTCAAAACATAGTGACAATTTGCTTAAAACTAAAAGATCAGATAATTTGTTTTAAAACTAGTGAGATAATATAGATTTTAAAATAATAAATATTTTCATTGCTGTAGTCATGACCTGAGAATCATATTGCTTTTTTTTTTTTTTTTTTTTAATTCATTTAACCCCTTAGTGACAGAGCCAATTTGGTACTTAATGACCGAGCCAATTTTTACAATTCTGACCAGTGTCACTTTAAGAGGTTATAACTCTGGAACGCTTTATCGGATCCCGCTGATTCTGAGATTGTTTTTTCGTGACATATTGTACTTCAAGTTAGTGGTAACATTCCTTCGATATTAATTGCGATTATTTATGAAAAAAATGGAAATATGGCGAAAATTTTTAAAATTTTGCAATTTTCAAACTTTGTATTTTTATGCCCTTAAATCAGAGAGATATGTCACAAAAAATAGTTCATAAATAACATTTCCCACATGTCTACTTTACATCAGCACAATTTTGGAAACAATTTTTTTTTTTTTGGGAGTTAAGGGTTAAAAGTTGACCAGCAATTTCTCATTTTTACAACACCATGTTTTTTTTAGGGACCACATCACCTTTGAAGTCATTTTGAGGGGTCTATATGATAGAAAATAACCAAGTGACACCATTCTAAAAACTGCACCCCTCAAGCTGCTCAAAACCACATTCAAGAAGTTTATTAACCCTTTACGTACTTCACAGGAACTGAAACAATGTGGAAGAAAAAAAAATGAACATTTAACTTTTTTTTTGCAAACATTTTACTTCAGAACCATTTTTTTTAATTTTCACAAGTGTAAAAACAGAAATTTAACCACAAATTTTGTTGTGCAATTTTTCCTGAGTACGCCGATACCCCATATGTGGAGGTAAACCACTGTTTGGGCGCACCGCAGAGCTTGGAAGTGAAGGAGCACCGTTTGACTGTTTCAATGCAGAATTGGCTGGAATTGAGATTGGACGCCATGTCGCGTTTGGAGAGCCCCTAATGTGCCTAAACAGTGGAGACCCCCCACAAATGACACCATTTTGGAAACTAGACCCCTTAAGGAACTTATCTAAATGTGTGGTGAGCACTTTAAACCCCCAGGTGCTTCACAGAAGTTTATAACGTAGAGCCGTGAAAATAAAAAAATCGAATTTTTTCTACAAAAATGATCTTTTTGCCTCCAAATTTTTATTTTACCAAGGGTAACAGGAGAAAACGGACCCCAGAAGTTGTTGTACAATTTGTCTTGAGTACGCCGACACCCCATATATGGGGATAAACCACTGTTTGGGCGCATGGCTGAGCTCGGAAGCAAAGGAGCGCCATTTGACTTTTCAATGCAAAATTGACTGGAATTGAGATCGGACGCCATGTCGCATTTGGAGAGCCCCTGATGTGCCTAAACAGTAGAAACTCCCCAAAAGTGACCCCATTTTGAAAACTAGACCCCCCATGGAATTTATCTAGATGTGTAGTGAGAACTTTGAATGCCCAAGTGCATCACAGAAGTTTATAATGCAGAGTCGTGAAAATAAAAAATATATTTTTTTTAACAATAAAGATTTTTTAGCCCCCAAGTTTTTATTTTCACAAGAGTAACAAGAGAAATTGGACCCCAAAAGTTGTTGTCCAATTTGTCCTGAGTATGCTGGTACCCCATATGTGGGGGTAAACCACTGTTTGGGCGCACGGCAGAGCTCAGAAGGGAAGGAGCGCCATTTTGGAATGCAGACTGATAGAATTGTCTGCGGGCGTTATGTTGCGTTTGCAGACCCCTAATGTACCTAAACAGTAGAAACCCCCAACAAGTGACCCCATTTTGGAAAATAGACCCCCCAAGGAACTTATCTAGATATGTGGTGAGAACTTTGAATGCTCAAGTGCTTCACAGAAGTTTATAATGCAGAGTAGCGAAAATAAAAAAATATTTTTTTTTCCCACAAAAAAGATTTTTAGCCCCCAAGTTTTTATTTTCACAAGGGTAACAGGAGAAATTGGACCCCAAAAGTTGTTGTCCAATTTATCCCGAGTACGCTGATGCCCCATATGTGGGGGTAAACCACTGTTTGGGCGCACGGCAGAGCTCAGAAGGGAGGGAGCACCATTTGACTTTTTTAGCGCAAAATTGGCTGTCGTGTTTGGAGACCCCCTGATGTACCTAAACAGTGGAAACCCCCAAATTATAACTCCAACCCTAACTCCAACACACCCCTAACCCTAATCTCAACCCGATCCATAATCCTAATCACAACCCTAACGATAATCACAACCCTAACCCCAAAACAGCCCTAATCTCAACCCTAATCAAAACCCTAAATCCAACACACCCCTAACCCCAACTTTAGCCCCAACCCTAACCCTAACTTTAGCCCCAACCCTAACCATAACTTTAGCCCCGTCGTCACAAAAAGAGTTCAATGTAACCTTTTTTTTGTACGTCGCGTCCGCCATTTCCGCGCATGCGTGGCCGTAACTCTGCCCCCTCCTCCCCAGGACATAGACTGGGCAGCGGATGCGTTGAAAAACTGCATCCGCTGCCCACGTCGTGCACAATTTTCACAACGTGCGTCGGTACGACGCATTGCGACCGCCCCGTACCGACGCAAGTGTGAAAGAAGCCTAAGGCTACTTTCACACTAGCATCGTACTCGGCCCATCGCAGTGTGTTGGGCCGACATACCGACGCTAGCGTTGTAAGCGCCGCACAACGGGTGCAGCGGATGCTGTTTTTTCAACGCATCCGCTGCCCCATTGTTAGGTGCGGGGAGGCGGGGGCGGAGTTCCGGCCGCGCATGCGCGGTCGGAAATGGCGGACACGTCGCACAAAAAAGTTACATGTAGCTTTTTTTGTGCCGACGGTCCGCCAAAGCACGACGCATCCGTCGCACGACGGATGCGACGTGTGGCAATCCGTCGCAATGCGTCACTAATGCAAGCCAATGGAGAAAAAAACGCATCCTGCAAGCACTTTTGCAGGATGCGTTTTTTCTCCAACGACGCATTGCGACGGAAGCCAAAAAACGCTAGTGTGAAAGTAGCCTAACCCTAGCCCTAACCCTAAATTTAGCCCTAACCCTAACCCTAGCCCAACTCTAGCCCTAACCCTAGCCCTAAATTTAGCCCCAACCCTAACTCTAACCCTAACCCTAACCCTAACCTTAACTCTAACCCTAACCCTAATTTTAGCCCCAACTCGTCTCTCCTGCCGGCCAGCAGATGGCAGCAGATGGCGGGCGCACTGCGCATGCGCCCGCCATAAGGAAAAAGCCGGCCGGCAGGAGGAGACAGAAGAGGACCCAGGGACACCGGGTGAGTATGTTAGGGTCCCCGAATCCCCCTATTTCTCTGTCCTCTGATGTGCGATCACATCAGAGGACAGAGAATTACAGATCGTTTTTTTTTTTTTTTTTGCGGTCGCCGGTAAACTGTTAATTACCGGCGATCGCAAAACAGGGGTCGGTGCAAACCGACCCCGATCATGTTCTTTGGGGTCTCGGCTACCCCCGGCAGCCGAGACCCCAAAGAACTTCCGGGTGCCGGGCGGCGGGCGCACTGCGTGTGCGCCCGCCATTTTTTCCTGGAAAACAGATGGCGGCGCCCATCGGGAGCCACGAGGAGCACCGGGGGAGGTAGGTAAGTATCGGGGGGCTATTGGGGGCCATCGGGGACCACATTTCTCTGTCCTCCGATGTGCGATCACATCGGAGGACAGAAATTAAACGGCAAATCGCGTTTTGTTTTTTTTTTTGTTGCGACCGCCGGTAAACGGTTAATTACCGGCGATCGCAACTCGGGGGTCGGTAAAAACCCCCCGAATCATGTTCTCTGGGGTCTCGGCTACCCTCGGCAACCGAGACCCCAGAGAAAATCCGACTCTGGGGGGCGCTATTCACTTTTTCCACAGCGCCGTTAATTAACGGCGCTGTGGTTTAAGTACCCTTAGCGGCCACCGTTAAAAGGCGTATCAGCGGTCGTTAAGGGGTTAATCATTTCAACTCGTCAGGATTTTTTTTGCCCTCTTGTCTTTCCTATTTCAGAACATTATATAGAAAATTGAATGTCATCATTTAAAACTACAATTTGGTCCAAAACGAGCTTTCATACGACTGTCAGTGCAAAAAATAGAAGTTATGGCTCTTGAAAGAAAAAAAAAAAAAAAGAAAAAAAGATACAATTATCAGGTCCTCCAAGGGTTAGGGAGCATGATTTCTAATTGTTAACACGCTTTCGTGGAATCTGACTGGTAGAGCTGAAAAATAGCGAGACAGGAATTTGTTTTAATACGCGAGGTGACGGTGAGCGAGCTTGTTGTTTACCTCTTCGTATTTACGGTCTGCTTCTTCTGCAATGTGTTTGGCTTCCTTAAGCTGCATTTCTTGGATTTCCATTTTTTCCTCATCCTTCATGGCCCTGTTTTCGATTACTTTCATTCCTCTGTAAACATAAAATGAAGGTAAATTTTACATAAAATGTCCAGTTTTGGTTGTGCCACAACAATTAACATTTCTAATGTGTGCAAGTTGTGACAGAACTATGGAAGAAACTTTCAAGTGTAGTAAAAATCGTAACACTCCCCACCACCCCTGCAATGTAAAGTTTAGATTGCATTTTTTTGTGGGGAGTGAAGAGAGAATACAAATACCTGTTCTTGCGTTTCGACTTGCTTTGCTGTATTTAACAGAATAGTTTAAATGAGTTTACATTCTTGATAGACTGGACTAGATTTTTCCTATAAAAATAGGGGTAGGGGAACTGTTATATTTAAAGCTTGGTTTAATCTAGGTTATCCTTCGGGGACTTGAACCAGTGATCACTTGATTGCTTATTACACAGTATATAAATTATGGTTCTCATAGGAAGATCAACATGTCAGCTATGAGGGGACTTTAGCAGACCTCTGCCTGCCATGGTAACTCAGCCCACTATGATTGTGTCACAGACAGAAGAGGTGTGGGATGGGTGCTGGTGCAAGCCAACTAAGCCATTTAAATGCAACTGTTTGACTGACCGAGGCATTTAAATGGTTAAACTGCAGCAATCAGCAATCCCTGGCCACTTCCCCTTGAGGCAGGTACTGGCTGGTGTCTGGCTTTGTGTACTGTAGCAATCACATTTTTCATGATATGTCATGAAGTTGTTAAGCTCTGGTTATAACAAAAAATAAATAAATGGAACAAAAAAACAATAGCAGCAAATCTGGCAAGCTGTGTACTGAAGTGGCAACCGGGAATACAGCTCCTATGGAGACTCTTGCGGTAACTTTGGCAAAATACAAACAGCTGCACAGCAGCCATCTGACCCGACTCTTCGATTTACTTGATCAGTCATGTGTGCCATATCCATAGAGCAAGGCAGAAGAGTCCCTGCTCTGTACCTCAGAGGTCGTTTTATCCAAAGAAAGTGTGATAGTACTTCTCCAAAAGGCATCTCTCAGATAGGCATCCAAGAAGCCCCAGATTACATGCAGACCCCAAATTCAAATCCACTCAACTTTAGGAGCTGGATAAATTGTCTCTATTTAGAATAAATTCTGCTAGTTGGATTGGGGCTGATATGGTAGTCTTTCCTATACACTCTAATTATGATCCTATCCAAAGTATGGATACAAAATAATAAAAATAAAAATAATTATATATATATATATATATATATATATATATATATATATATATATATATATATATATATATATATATATATATATATATATATATATATATATATATATATATAGGATTTTAGGTTCCCCCTACTGGGCACTTTGTTCTGTACTTATCAGTGTTTTTATTGATCTATAATAATTATTTTCATATATGGTTCTCTTCTTTCAGCTAGTTGCACATAAGTCAGAATCTGGTTAACGCTTGTTGGAAGTGCCATAGTCGGCTTTAAATGTACACCATTAGATAATGAAATTAGATGCATGTTAGTGACTGAGAAGAGAAAGCACAGAGGACATCTGTATTCTCAAGGACAGTAAGCAAAGCATCTGTTAGATCACACACACCATAGAAAGGTTTCACAGGAACATATAGAAAGGATTGAGAAAAATGGCCTTGGCTGCCCACAGCTATAGCTTTCAGATTACATTATGGTAAAATATTTCTTTGATCAATTACTACGAGCAGCAGAGGCAGTTTTTCTTTTGGATCTTCTACATAAGACCGCCTTTGCACTAATATGAGGGTTAGGGCTTGTTTCCATTTGCAAGAAACACGTCAGTGTCTCGCATGTGGAAACCCTGCTCTGGCACCGGCACTCCAGTGCGGAGAGTGCAGCTCCATGTGTTGCTATGCGGCCGCATGCTCCGCTCCCAAGTGCCGGCACCAGAGCTTGGTTTTCACATGCGAGATACGGACGTGTTTCTCGCAAATGGAAACGAGCCCTTAGGGTATGTTTCCACTTGCCGGATTACATCAGGATTTGCTGCGGATTGGATGCTGCGTACAGCCTCAGCGTCCAAATGTTAGAGCATTGTGGAAAGGATTTTATGAAATTCCGTCTCCACTATGTGCGCACGGCCGCATCCGGTGAAGCTGCGTAACCAGACATGCGGAGCGTCTTTCCAGACGGTAGGATGTCTATTTATCTTGCGGTGACGCTCCGTCTCTACAAGATAAATACCACATTCAATGAATACAATGCAGTGATTAGGAATGTGCTCAATCAACATCCAGAATCATCGCGCGTACAACAGGGGCGGCGCTTTGGGAGGAGCGGGGTATCCGCTGCATCCAAAGCGCTGGGTTTCCTCAACGTGGAGACATAGCCTTAGAGTATGTATCCATGGGGCATATTGGCAGCGATTTGGACGCAGCAGATACCCTGCTCCGCCCAAAGCACCACCCCCTGTTGTACGCACGATGATTCCGGATGTGTTCATTGAACATGCAGAATCACCGCATCCTATAGATAAATAACACAGTCTATCTTGTGGAAACGAAGTGTCTCAGCAAGATAAATAGACATGCTGTGGTCTATAAAGACGCGCCGCATGTCCGGATACACAGGGCCGCCGGATGTGGCCATGCACACATAGTGAAGATGGGATCATAAATTCCCCTCCTCTATGTTGTAAAATCTGGTCACTGAGGATGTACGCAGCGTCCAATCCGCAGCAAATCCTGAACGTTTCCTGACCGTGAAAACATAGCCTAAAGGCCCCGTCTCACATAGCGAGATCGCTAGCGAGATCGCTGCTGAGTCACAAGTTTTGTGACGCAACAGCGACCTCCATAGCGATCTCGCTATGTGTGACACGTACCAGCGATCAGGCCCCTGCTGCGAGATCGCTGGTCGTGTCGGAATGGCCTGGACCTTTTTTTGGTCGTTGAGGCCCCGCTGACATCGCTGAATCGGTGTGTGTGACACCGATCCAGCGATGTCTTCACTGGTAACCAGGGTAAACATCGGGTTACTAAGCGCAGGGCCGCACTTAGTAATCCGATGTTTACCCTGGTTACCAGCGTAAATGTAAAAAAAAAAAACAAACACTACATACTCACATTCCGGTGTCCAGGTCCCTTGCCGTCCGCTTCCTGCTCTCACTGACTGCCGGCCGTACAGTGAGAAGTGAGAGCACAGCGGTGACGTCACCGCTGCGCTCTGCTCTCACTGTACGGCCGGATCTCAGTCAGAGCAGGAAGCAGACGGCAAGGGACCTGGACACCGAAAGGCGAGTATGTACTGTTTGTTTTTTTTGGTAACCAGGGTAAACATCGGGTTACTAAGCGCGGCCCTGCGCTTAGTAACCCGATGTTTACCCTGGTTACCCGGGTGCTGCAGGGGGACTTCGGCATCGTTGAAGACAGTTTCAACGATGCCGAAGTCGTTCCCCTGATCGTTGGTCGCTGGAGAGAGCTGTCTGTGTGACAGCTCCCCAGCGACCACACAGCGACTTACCAACGATCACGGCCAGGTCGTATCGCTGGTCGTGATCGTTGGTAAATCGCTTAGTGAGACGGGGCCTTTACAGTGGCATGCTCACACTAGCAGATATGCTAATCTGCAGGTCACAAAACATAACCTGACCGGCTTTAGATTCAAAGTCTGCACCTCATGTCCATTTACATGTGGTTATTTCTCTGCACTGCTAATAAGATGGGTTGAAATGTCATTCATGCAACTACTAAAATGCTGTGAAGAGTTTCTGGACACAAGTCTGCAACCTGTCCTCCCCATGTGAACACTGCCTGAGTGAAAGTGCTCGATTCTCTCAATATTCTAATATCAGGAAAGGTGCAATGTTCAGATGAAACCCTATAGCCATAAACCAGGAGCATATTACTTAGTCACTCCATAAATACCTTTCACTCTCATCAGCCGCCTTTTCAGCTTCTTCCAGTTTCTGTAACGCTGTAGCTAGACGCTCCTGAGCGCGATCCAACTCCTCTTCTACGAGCTGGATACGACGGTTTAGTGCAGCCACCTCCCCTTCTGCCTGAAATAAAAGAAACCTGTATGGATATGGGACATCCTACAGATATTACATACATGCCCTGCAAAATACTGAGCAATGGGTTCGTATCCAGCACCATAGATAAAAAGATTTAGAGGGAAAAAAAAAAAAAAAAATCAAGTTTGTGTTAAGACTATGGTTACACTTTACAACATCTTATTGGAGCCTAAAAAAAAGAAGAAAAAAAAAAAAAGAAAAAAAGGGAATGATACTGACTGACACCACCGCCATATTCATCTCCGTGCTCCCATCAGTCTCCTGGCTTCCACATCTAACAGGACGTTACATGACTGCTGCAGATGGCCGGCAGTAACTGACCGCTTGCACCCATCACACTGCATCCAACAGTGCTTATTCCTGCTCAGTTGGAAAGTAAAGCTGCAGGCTGTCAAGTAACGTCCCAGCACAGAAGAAGCCAGCAGACCACTATTGGACACGGTGCTGAGTATAGAGGTACGGGCCAGTCCGATAATGGAGAAGGGGGGACAAAAAAAAAAAAAAAAGCTAGTGAAGAGTTAGTCTGGCAAAGTGATCTTTAAATTCTGGAACACCCTTCAAGCATCTGAACCAGAATAAAGAACTTGGGTCTCCTCTTAGCATTCTGTCCTTTGAACAATGTGTGTTATGCAATATGTTAGGTTTCCATTAAGTTGTCATCCAGAAAAAGAAAAATGGAAAATGATAAGAACATAAGAGTACTAGTGAAACGAATAGCTTTTAACATGTGCTCCATCATTGCACAAGAGTAGGTTGCTGGAGAAAGAAGTGAAACCATTCATGGTGGAAACTCCACCTTTCCCTTTATAAAATGGGAAGATTCTCCTTATACGGTAAGGGCCGTACGCGACGGCCGACTGACAGGAAACCGCCGGCAGGATGCTATCTGTGGGAATAGCTGGAAAATGCTGATCCCTGGAAAGATTGCTAATACTTTACAGACTGGCCAACGTCACGTTCTGCCTCACACTTCCTCCTGCAGCCAAAGCCAGGCAGCCGAGAAGAGGCAACATGTCTAATAAAGAGAAATCTAGAGTGAGAGTCATAAGTAACCTTTTGCTTCATCTTCATATGCCAAACACAAGCTATTACTGATGAGTATCATCACTTGGCAGCTGGAAAAACACCCAGGAGATAAACAAGGTACCAGTGGAAAGTAATCACAAGGTCCCAAAAATCAGCTCTACTAGAATATTGTTAGAGGCATCTGGTCATCAATTTTTGGTAGCGTTAGGCCCATTCACACACGTGCATTATGGATCCATGTTCCTTACAGTTTTCTTGAATATATTTTATACAGACTGTATGCCAATACTTATAAAGGGAACCGGATGGTAAGATTTACCCAATTAATAAGTGACAGCACTGCGTTCATCATAATACCAATTTCTAGTAATCCAATGATCCCTCTCCAAGGATCTGTTTATACCGAGGAAGGTGACAGTCACAAGGAGGCATGCTCTGTGTCTGAAGGAGAGAAGGTTTTTCCACCAACATAGAAGAGGATTCTTTACTGTTAGGCTACTTTCACACATCAGGCTTTGTTTCAGGCACAATCCGGCAATGTTTGGAAAAAAAAAATCAGGTTTTTTTATGCCAGATCCGTTTTTTTCCCATAGAGTTGTATTAGCGCCAGATTGTGCCTGATGGCCAGACGTTTCATCCGTTTTCTTCCCGGATCCGTCAAAATAGTCGTTTCCGGCGGACGGAGAAAACGTCCACTGCAACGTTTTTCTTGTCTGGCGAAGAAAAAAAAAACGCACAGTGACGGAGCCGGCCAAAAACACATGAAACGGAGGTGTGAAACAATGAATCTGGTGCCCGGATCCGGTTTTCAAAGCATTTTTCCATACAAATCATGCAGATTCTCTCTCTCGTCCCCGAAACAGGAAGTCAAAAATCCATGCGCATTAAAGAAGGCCGGATCCAGCGCATCAGTTTTTCACAATTTGTGCCGATCCAGTTTTTTTACAAGTTGGCCGGATTTCGCCTGAAAACAAAAAACTGATGTGTGAAACTAGCCTTAGGGCAGTGAGAATCTGGAATTCCTTGCCTGCCTGAGGAGGTGGTGATGGCAAACTCACTGGAGGGGTCCAAGAGAGGCCTGGATGTCTTCCTGGAGTGTAACAATATTGTATCTTAGAGTTATTAGGTTCTTTAGAAGGACATAGATCTGCGGATTTATTCTGACGGAATATAAGCTGAACTGGATGGACATATGTCTTTTCGGCCTTGCTATCTATGGTTCTATGTAATGTTAAGGGAACGTTGTGCGCATAATTGTAAAAAATGAGTGTTTTAACCTTGAGGTGCCCCATATTCTTATTAGTCTGAGTGGCATATATATATTGGGCTGAGAAGTCCACAGAGGCGTGGTTGTAATGACTGTAGTACCCCAAGTCACAAATGCACAGCGGCACCGTGACCTGCTGTCTGTCACAGGGCAGGAAAGGCAGGACTAGGAGATGAACATTGGAAGTAGGATCTTCTACCAGCACTTCCCAGAATCCACATAGGAGAAACTCAAGGTAGAAGATGCAAATTAATATTTTATGAGGATCCTTGCTTAACACAAACTGATCTTGTGGAGGTATGACTGGTACTGTATTATTGCTGATAATGTTATTTATACAGGCCAGTTTTACATTAAGAAAACACATACGGTATATTGCTTAGTCCTATTACTCTGTGTGTTCAGCACACAGAAAAGACTAATAGTGGATTACATTTTGCAGTGTGGTTGTCAGATAACACACATGCAATAAAAATGACATCCTATGGCTTATACCGGTCCGGGACAAGTTGTAGTGGCCAGCTGGTAGACATCTGGGGCACCGGGTGTGGAAGGAATGTGAGGTGGAGACAGCACTGTACACAAAAGGCACAGCCAGCCTTACAGTCTATACTCCATACAGTAAGGAAAACTGGTCACAGATGACCTACTATATACAGTTACACCAGGAAAGGGTGTGTCTGCAGGATACGGTGTCCTCGGGCTGCTAACAACTCCGCTGAGATCCTTCAGACACTCAAAAGCCAGAAGAAACTCCGTTCAAGAAAAGTAGCTAAATACTCAAAACTTAGGAGGTTACCAAAAATTAGAAGTAACAATTTCAAGCATCGTACACATTTCCATGAACTTTTTTTTTGTTTGTTTTAAAAACAGTGTACAAATACTAGCAAATTGTGTGCAAGGGGGCTCGCTCAGACTGGCCTATAACCAGGGTATAACTTGCACAAGTGACAGCACTCAATCCAATGTTATACTATGGCTGACTAGTGATTATTTTCTCATGCAGAGGAGTTTTGGGGTGGGGGGACCACACTGCATGCTGTCATCCAGGTGCAGTGCCAACAGCGCAGACATCAGCAATGGAGGAGATTGAGAGATCAGCAGCTCCGTGATCATCTCATGTGAGGATCAGAGCACTGACACTGGGCTCTGAGTGTCATCAGCATCTCACATCGGATACTATACGCTGCTGTGACCCCGCTGCAGAGCACCATTGTGGAAATGTGAATGCCAAGCCGCACGTCACCCTTTGCATATCAGAAGTGACATTTTACACTGCAAATAGTCACTGCATGTGAAAGAGTTATCGTAACAAAAAAAATCCTGCTTTTTTACATTTTGTTATGAAAATGCCTGAATTTTTCAATGTACACGTTATTTTATATTTTGGTAGATCGGATGTTTACAAAATGTGGCAATACCAAATACTTTTGGGAGGTAATTCACTTTAACCTCCTTAGAGAGGAACATGTGATTCTTCTAGCTACTGTAAAAAGGCTTTGCTCAGAGGAGGTCTATGATAAACAGCGATGGTAGCCTTTACGGGCCTTCCAGCTGCCAAGACAAGCCACTGGAACCCACTATCACATCACTAGGGGTGGAGTGTTGCAATGGGACATGATTTACCCTAAATTCTGCTGCCAGTGATTTAAATGCAGCAATTGGAGCAAGCTCTGGTTGGTCACCGGCCTATAGGCCTGAACTACCTTCTACATGCCAGAATCCCCAGCACCTCTTCTGTTATGAACCCTAGGCGCACCTATCATAGACCTGCAAATCAAAAGAGGGTCCCATCCAGTGGTCAAACTACTGATGTGGCCACCGGACCAGGGTCCTTCGAACTGATTGGCTTGTCTGCAAACACTTGCAGTAAGTGTTTGTATGTCAGTTATTCCTCCCAATCTTCAGTGTGGAGAGGGTGAGGTGGGAGAGGACTATCAACATCTAGCAGGTATCCATCCAGGGGTGCCTATTAACAGACAACTGACCAATCCCGCCAAGAGTCAGTTAGGACTTCATATTAGCTAATGAGCATGAACGCTTAAAAGGGATTGTCCTGTTAATAAACTAATTGCTCTTTGAATAAGAGAAGGAGGAGGGAGGAAAAACAACAAGGAAAATGGCCATTGCATGAAGGCCCAACTACAAAAATGTTTCATCTCAAAAGTACATGCATTAAAGGGAACCTGTCACCCCCAAAATGGAAGTTGAGCTAAGCCCACCAGCATCAGGGGCTTATCTACAGCATTCTGTAATGCTGTAGATAAGCCCTGATGTATCCTGAAAGATGAGAAAAAGAGGTTAGATTATACTCACCCAGGGGCGGTCCGGTCCGATAGGCATCGTGGTCCGGGGCCTCAAATCTTCTTACAATGACATCCTCTTAATGTAGTCATGCTGCGGCTCCGGCGCACTTTGTCTGCCCTGTTGAGGGCAGAGCAAACAAAGTGCGCCGGAGCCGCAGCGTGACTACAAGAAGAAGATGTCATCGTAAGAAGATGGGCGTCGTGGTCTGGTCCGGGGCCTCCCATCGTACCGGGACTGCCCCTGGGTGAGTATAATCTAACCTATTTTTCTCATCTGTCAGGATACATCGGGGGCTTATCTACAGCATTACAGAATACTGTAGATAAGCCGATGATGCTGGTGGGCCTAGCTCACCTTCGATTTTGGGGGTGACAGGTTCTCTTTAAAGAAAAAAAAAAAAAAAAAGAAGAAGTAGATAACCCCCCCCTTTAATAAAGGTTTTGAAGACCCCATCCACTTGTTTTAGGCTGTAAACTGCACCAGATTTGCAGTGTGAAGTCGGCACATTTGCAACATCTTTGAATCCGCACCGGATTGTCCAACTTTAGTCTAAATATTCCAAAGAGACAAGTCTACGTTCATAAAGGCACTTGCTACCACCAAAGGGAGATGTGAATGGTAGATGTATGGCTGTGTGATGCAACACAGCCCTGTCCTAAAATGGCATTGAGTAAATGAATCACTTCGTCTGGCTGAGGTCACTTGCCCTAGATTCTCACCTGGCACAGGACGCTGAATCATGTCTGTTAGGAAATCATCGAGAGCTCAGGAATGATTGCACCACTTCTGAATGAGCTCATGGTGATTTATGGAAAGGAATGCACCCCTAAAGCATGTATAGCCTATCTGCATGGGCAGTAGGGCAGATGTTGGAACATGCCACGTCCATGTCATATCTTGTGGATTTATAGGAGTCATTTCTCACTGTACAGTGAAGTCATGCATGCACTCACCGGGATGTTAGGATTTGGCTTTTGGCCACGCTTTTTTCCCAGGTGAAGCAAATGTGTTCCATCTGTTAAGTGCGGACAAAATTGCATTGCGAAACCATGACTATTCACATGCAATGTTTGACTGTCGTCTAGAGACTTTAAATACTCCCTTAAAGGGGTTGGCAACATGATTCTGTGTAAGCATTCCAGGTTCTCCTCTGCACTTCTGTTGGAGAATGTGACCAGACCTGTTTATCAGCTTCCTCCAATAGGAAAGCAGCTTTCCTAAGTGCAGTGTTTTTTGGAAGTAAAAAAAACAAAAAAAAAACAAGACAATTAATGGAGCCGATGGTCGACTTCTATGTACGGTGTCAGCTGATGTCACCTGCAGATACTTATGTGCACTAGTGGCATCCGGGATGTCAAAGTATTACTGAGGCAAGGGGATATTCTCATGGACGGCTCTGTTCCAGATGATGAGCTATTTTGTGTAAAGACTATAAAGGCAGGCTGTGGCTCGCAGACCATGATGTGTGGCTGTCTACTAGCTTGGTGCATACAGCTATGGAGAGAAGATTCCCAAATGATGATATGCTCTGGGTTTTTCTCAGATAGGTGAATGGACAGTGACACACTAGGGGGTCCAAGTGCCATCTAATAAGTAAAAATGTTGGCCAGTAGTCGGATATGCCAATGCACCCCATAACAAAGGAGAACAATGGAAATGAACACAGATTGTGAGCAGGGACTAATAAATGCCTGGAAATGCCGTGACACTAATCAGCAGGGGTCCGATCTCAAAAGGTGAGGACAGACTTTCCGTTAAGGCCTTACGTAGACCGATATTCATCAGTATTTGGTCAGCATGTCCGTTCTACCATCAGTGATTTTATCCCCAATTCGCAAATCTTTGAATCATTACAATGGCAAATCTGCATGCCATCAGTGATGTTCACAGACACAGTTCTATTTGTCATTTTTGATCCATGCCTCAGACAAAAGATGGACAGGTCTCAATTTTGTTGTTGCAAACATATGGTCTGCAAAATAACACAGACTTGTGAATAGCACCACAGGCAATAATGGGTATGGCTTCGATCCATGAGAAAGCAAAGTTCTCCTGCACGGTGGCACTCCAGCAGATGCCATCGGACAACTATGCCAGTCCAGACTACACATTTGTGCATGGTAACAGCTACTCACCACAATTGCCAGGGAGCGACTGTGCGGGGGAAAATCCCTTTCGTTCTGAGGATTGCTGACGTTTCGTTAGAAAGTAATGGCAAACTGAAGTATTGTTGGGTTATTGCTGTGCTCTGCCACATTACGGCATGTGGTTATGTTAGGGTCTGTGGTCCCAGCAAGGTCGGCTCAGACAGCCATATTTCAGAGGTGTCCTACACAGAACAAGCCACTAGAAGCACAGTGTACAAGAGATTGCTACAAAGGTCAGCCTGGATTCATTTCTACAATGGACGTGTGTGTGTGTGTGTGTGTGTGTGTGTGTGTGTGTGTGTGTGTGTGTGTGTGTGTGTGTGTGTGTGTGTGTGTGTGTGTGTGTGTCACATCCCATGCTGTGAGCAACTTATTCTTCAGCCTGTGACCAACATACCCCCTCCAAGATGTTGCACCAAATACAGGGTTTATATCAAACCTAGTAGAAACGCAGGTTTCCCAGTCCAAGCTACATACAATGAATTAGAGCTTGGACACGATGAGGCCAGTGTACTTACTTTGAAACTTCATGCCAGAAAGGCACAAATTCTTAAACTAGTCATAAAGTTATTTGAATATTAGTCAGACAGATTTAAAAGGAAGTACACCAGCCTCATCAGGTCTGTGAGATCTACTTAATATGAGCAGTGTGCATTTTAACATCTGGCACAGGTGACATCTCAACATCTTCACAGTTTAAGATGAATATTGCTAAAGCAGCTGTCCAGTATTGATGAAAACTCCCCAGAATAGGCCATCAGTACAAATTAGTGGCGGTGCACAGATCAGAAGTCCCTGTGCGGCGCAGTCAGCCATGTAGTGACCGCAGCGGAGTACGGATACACGCCACCCATTCATATAGGGGCAGCCGGGCATTACCCGGCCACTACATGGATGTGCCCCGCACTGGGAACAGCTGATCCGGGTGGTGCCAGGTGACGCGCCCCCACCAATCTGCTACTGATGGACAATACCGCATCAATATACAGCACCGGACAATCTACATAGCGAAATGTCTGATTATAACAAATTCTTCAACAAAGGGGCTGCCCACTTTGGCTAAGTCTTGTATATGAGCGGGTCCGAACACCAGGGAACTAAGTCACTAACATAGCCTGCTTTCAGAGGATCGGTCCATCTGTGTAATAACTGGGCCAACGTGGCTACTTTGTAAAAGGGTCACCTGTCCACATGTATTACCACTCAGCTCACTCATTGTAAAAGTGCAGAGCGGCAATACCAGAAACAACCAGCAGGCAGGAGAGGCGCTGTCTCTGGAAAGTAGCAGCTACCTCCCTCCAACCCTGCCCCAGCTGATAAGCAGGCTCCTCACCTCCACATAGGCAGGCAGGAGAGGAGCAGCAGTGCACTCGCTTTACGGCTCAGCCTAGGCAGGCGCCCGGACGTCTCCATGGTAACCAGGTAGCGTACCATCAGCCATGAGGGTGGGAACAGTCGCCATGAGTGACAACCCGTCCACACAATCCCCATTAGCCACACATCTAATCACAGCACCCAGGTGGCACCGGACCAAGTGGGCGGAGCGCCAGCCTTCCAGCAGCAGCAGCAGAAGAGAGCAGTGTGGAGGGAGAGAGTGGCCGCCAGGAGGGGCAGCAGAGGAGTCAGCAGTGAGAGCAGAGAGGAGACAGGAAGCAGAGGCCGTATAGCTTGGAGTAGCGGCGCCTCACTTTCTCACGCATCTCGCGTTCAGTGTCCAGTTCCCTCTGCAGCCCCTGCGCTCTGTCTTCAGCATCGTCGGCCTGCTGCTGGAGAGCCTGGATCTTCCTCTTCACCGCTTCCAGGGAGTTGAGTCCAGCCATTGTGTCTGCAGGGAGTGGGAATGTGTGCGCTCCGGGTAGTGACTGGTGCACGGGGGAGTGCAGGTTACAGGCGACACTTCATAGACCGAGTCTGCAGCCTCTCCCGGCACAGCAGCAGCAGCCTGAGGGACTGTGGCTGAGGAGAAGGCAGTCACCGAGTGAGTGGCAGCCAGGAATTCTTGGGTGAGGTCATAGCACGGGTGGGCGTGGCTACCTATGGGCGGTGACGTCAGCACGCGCAGGGCGTTTCCCGCCTTAAAAAGGAGCTCGGCTTTTTCGACTTATTTGGGAAAGAAACTGTGGATTTTTCTCGCATTCCCGCCCCTCGCTGAGTGACTAAGGCCTCTGCTGGAAAGTTCCGGCAGCTCCCAGGACTCGCCTGTCTTCCTGCTGGCACTGAGAGGAATAATGGCTGGGGGGAATTGGCCTTTGTGCTGGCAGCTGATGCTGCAGGGGTGGGCTGCTTCCTAATGGGGGTGTCCTCCCGCTGGGGCTCAGGTAACCATAAGGTGAGGGAGGGCTATGGCTCAGGTGTGGAAGTGGCCATCTGCGGCATTTGTGTGTCCCGTAATATGGCGCTAATAAGCCACCACACGGTGACAACGCTGTAATGTGGCGCCCAATATAGAGGGGCACAGAGAGGGGGCCACATGAGCTAGGTCGTTCCGGCACAGTAACTATAAAGAGAACAGCTCAACATTTATTTGTAGTACCAGTAAACGTTTCGGTCATAAGAGACCTTCTTCAGTTACATACTGACAGACTTAAGTGCACTTAATTGACAAGCAGTGGACTCTGCGTCGTATCCAGGATCCACAGTGAGCTAAGCATATACCTCTCCACTTGATGGATGACCTAACATGAGTAAGAAGAGTAGGTGATCACGATAGAATCTGATCAACCACCATCAGCGTCGGACTGGAGCACCTTGGGCCCACCAGAGAAAATCATTCTTGGGGCCCACTATGTAGCTACATAGAAATAGATACAAGACCACCAATTGTGCGGTAAAAAGCGCTAATATCAGGGTATAATATAAGGGAGTTCACGTCTTAATTATGTAGCGAGGGTTGGGGTATCCCCCTCACAGAATGTAATTTAGCCCCCTCATAAAATATAACACAGTCCCCTCTCATAGAATATAATGCAACCCCCTCAGGTATAACGCAGTCCCCACCACAGAATATAATGTAGCACCCTCATAGGGTATAATGCAGCCCCCTCATATAGTATAATGTAGTCAACTGTGAGAATGCAGCCCCACCACAGAATATAATGCAGCCCCCCATAGATTATACTGTAGCCCCCTCACATAGTATCATGTAGCCCCCCATAATATAATGCAGTCCCCTGAGAATAGTGCAGTCCCCCCACAGAATTTAATTTAGCCCCCCTCAAAGTATAATGCAGCCCCTCTCCACCCCCATCATTGTCCTCATCACCACCTCCATCATTGCCTTCTCCCCCTCCATCATTGCCTTCTCCCCCACCACCCCTATCATTCTCCCCCACCACCTCCATCACTACCCATTCCACCACTTGCATCATTGCCTCCTCCCCCACCATCATTGTCCAATTCATCACCTCCAACATTGCCTCCCCCACCACCATCATTGCCCATCACTTCCATCATTGCCTCCCCCCCACCACCATTGCCCATTTCATCACCTCCATCGCTGCCTCCCACCACCACCATTGTACTCTGTACTCCACGGTCAGAGATGATCTCATCCGGCACCCCATGCAACCGAAAGACATTCTGTATAACCAAGTTCACTATCTTTAGCAGAGGGGAGGCCGGTGCACAGAACAAAATGAGCAGCTTTAGTCAGGCGATCAACTACCACCATGATTGTATTCATGCCCCCCGATGTAGGCAGCTCCACAATAAAGTCCATTGATATAGACCCCCAAGGGCGGGATGGAACAGGTAATGGTTGTAGAAGACCCGTAGGTGCCACATGAGGAGTCTTGTAACGGGCACATACCTCACAAGAGAGAACATAGTCCTTGGTATCCTTCAGGCAAGTTGGCCACCAGAAGAATCGGCTCAGGAACTCTTGTGTCTTCTGTACCCCCCTGTGACCAGCCAACTTAGAGTCATGTACAAACTTGAGGATCTGCAGACGGACGACATCTGAACCACATGCCGCCCTTAAAGACAAGATTAATATCCACAGGTGGGTTGGCCAGAAATACATCACCTTCATAGGCCTCCCTGCACTCCTTCCACATTCCACAAGTCCTGATCGTGGATAACTGCGATGAAATTGGCATCAGATAGAATGGTCTGGGACGGGGCTCCAGGTACGGAATCCGCAGCATGGATTCGGGATAAAGCATCAGCCTTCCCATTACGAGAACCTGGACGGTACGAGATAACAAAGTTAAATTGATTTAAGAATAAGTTCCAACGAGCCTGACGAGGAGAAAGATATCTAGCAGCTCTAAGGAACTCTAGATTGCGATGGTGAGTTAGCACTATGATCTGTTGTGCAGCTCCTTGCAGATGATGCCTCCATTCTTTGAAAGCCGCAATAATAGCCAGCAATTACTTGTCTCCCCCGTCGTAATTCTTCTCTGCTGAGGTTAGTCTACGGGAAAAGAAAGCACAAGGATGTAGCAGACCCTTCTCTCCAGTTCTTTGGGAGAGAATAGCCCCCAAAGCATTATCAGAAGCGTCCACCTCCACAATGAAAGGATGTGTTGGATCTGGGTGTATCAACAGCGGTGCTGATGTGAAACATCTTCAGCCGATCAAAAGCTTCTTGAGCCTGTGATGACCACTTAAAGGGCTTTTCCTTCTTTGTCAAGGAAGTAATGGGACGGACAATATCAGAAAAATTTCGAATGAAGCGTCTGTAGAAATTTGCAAAACCAATAAAACGTTGGACCTCCTTAACGTTCTTGGGTGCCGGCCAGTCAAGGATAGCCTGAATCTTACCAGATTCCATGTTCAGCCCCTGGGGAGAGATGATATAACCCAAGAACTGTATCTCAGAATGATGGAACTCGCATTTCTCCGGCTTGATATACAGTTGGTTCTTTCAGACGTCTTAAAACAGTTTTGACATGTTCTTCATGTTCCTGTAGAGAGTCAGAAAAGATTAGTATATCGTCCAAATAGATCACAACAAACTGGTCCAACAAATCTCTGAAGATGTCATTAACAAGGTGTTGAAATGCTGCAGGGGCGTTACAAAGCCCGAAGGGCATCACGAGAGATTCAAAGTGTCCATACTGGCATCTGAATGCTGTCTTCCACTCATCCCCTGGACGAATACGCACCAAATTATAAGCCCCACGAAGATCCAGCTTAGAGAACACCTTAGCGTGGTGGACTCTTTCCAGTAATTCGGGAATCAGAGGCAAAGGGTAACGGTTTCGTACGGTTACCTTATTGAGTTCCCGAAAGTCAACACAGGGTCTCAGGGTCCCATCCTTCTTCTTTACAAAAAAAATGGGTGCCCCTGCTGGTGAGGAAGAAGGACGTATGAAGCCTTTGGCCAGATTTTCACCAATATACTCCTTTAAGGCTTGAAGCTCAGGTGCCGCCAAAGGGTATACGTGACCAAAAGGAATATCTGCCCCAGGAAGTAACTCAATGGAACAGTCATAATGCCTGTGTGGAGGAAGCTGATTTGCATTCTTCTTGTCACAGAGGTCAGAGAACTCTTTATATGCTGGAGGTAAAGAAAATACCTGTACATGTGGTTCCGTAGCCGTGGACTCAGGGACAGCTTCTGTTAACGCTGAGTTGCTCCTTGTTGGAAAGATAATCTCCTTTGTCTCCCAGTTGATAATTGGGTTCTGAGAACGCAACCAAGGAATGCCTAAAATCACAGGAAAATGAGAAGAAATTAGCAAGAAAGAAAGTTGCTCCTGATGATTAGGCTCCAACAAAATTTCAAGGGGTACGGTCTCCTGATCCACAGGCCCAGAGATTAAAGGTGACCCATCCACTGTTTCCATGGTAATTGGAGAGGCTCTTTGCTGAATTTTAATACCATGTTCCTTGGCAAATGCGATATCCATAAAATTGCCACCTGCACCAGAGTCAATCATAGCTGAACTGGAAATCCACTTTCCTGAACACAGGATCTTAATAGGGAGAGAACAGTGAGAGTTCTTTTCCTTCAGCTCCTTGGGGGGTGAAGTCATAGAAAGTGAATGCAATACAGCGTTTAAAGGCAGGCTACATTCAGAGATGTCAGATTCATCATCACAGTTGTCATACTCCCCTATTGCTGCTAGCACCTTGTTAGGCCGTCTAGGACACTTAGGACAATTGATCAAGAAGTGGTCAGACTGGCCGCAGTAGAAACATACTTTCACGAAGGCGATGCTCCCACCGCTCATTGATCTCGCGCCTCTGAACGGAATCAATTTGCATGGGCACCTCCTCCACTTCCCGAGATGTTTTACCTGCAGGCTCTTTGGAAGGAAGGGAAAAGTTAGAAATACGGTTATATGCAGCAAATTTCTCCTGTCTACGCTCAGTAAGGCGAATGTCTATGCGCACACAATGCTGTATAAATGTCACAAGAACTAGTGGTGACTCTGAGCGAGCTAGTTCATCTTTTATAATACTAGACAGACCCCTTTTAAAAATAGGCAATTGTGCATTACTGCCCTTTTCCAACATGGCGTCTTTGGTCTCATGTGCACTTGTCTTCCTGCTATAAAACTCCACCCCAGCCTTCAGTCTGTGCTAGATTATTCTGCTTTGCATCCAGCTCCTGATTACTCCCTGGCCTTGCACCTGCACCTGTGAATCTGTGTTGGAGATCCTGCCACTCTGCTCTGAGTTCCTGCTGCATACGCCAGTGTTCAGTAATCTTCCTTCATCTGCTGCTCGTGTTACTTCCATCTGCATTTGCTGGACATGTAAGCTGTTTCTGCTCTGCAAAACCTGAGACTATTAACCAGGCCTCCCTGGTTGAGCTAAGATATGATTTGAACTGCCTATAGCATATCTATCTGTGTCTGGACTAAGTCAAGGATCTATTCGTGTCAAGTTTCCTCAAGTTTAACTGTGCTTCATAGACTTTCTGTTTGTTTGCATCTACCTCTGAAGTTTCCTATTGACTGCTAAGCTGCGTTTATTATTTGCACCAAGTGTTGTGGACTTGAGTTTCTCTCTGCACCTTCTTGAATCACCGTGTGATAATATAAACTTTACCACTTATAAAACTGTGTCCTGTTGTCTTGTTCCACGCAAAGAGTCTCCTGAATTATCCCCTATAATTATTACAGCACCCTTTCAGTAGTGCTCATGTCTTATTTTTTCATGTGCCGACACCGTGACATCGCTGTAATATGGAGCCCTGTACAGCTGGGTGCAGAGGCTACGTGAGCTAGGTCTGTGCTGTCACCATGACAATACTGTAATATGGAGCCCTGTACAGTGGGGCGCTTAGAGGCCACGTGCGCTAGGTCTGTGCCGACACGGTGACAACTATGTAATATGGAGCCCTGTACAACAGGGAGCAGAGAGGCCACGCGAGCTACTGTGCCAACACGGTGACAACCCTGTAATATGTAGCCCTGTACCGCGGGACGCAGAGAGACCACGTGAGCTAGGCCTGTCCCGACACTGAGGCAATGCTGTAATATGGAGCCCTGTACAGTGGGACGTAGAGAGACCACATGAGCTAGGCCTGTTCCGACACTGACAGTGGTGTAATATGGAGCCCTGTACAGTGGGACGCAGAGGGGACTACATGAGCTATGTCTGTCCCAACACGATGACAACCCTGTAATATGGAGCCCGGTACAGAAAGAGGACCACGTGAGCTAGGTCTGTGCCTACACGATGACTGCTGTAATATGGAGCCCAGTACAGTGGGGCGCATAGAGGGGACCACTTGAGCTAGGACTGTGCCAACATGATGACGATGCTGTAATATGGAGCCCTGAACAGTGGGGCGTAGAGGGGACTACGTGAGCTAGGTCAGTGCCACTGTACATGTCATAAAGGTGCTGTCACGCCGCCTCCTCTGCCGCCTCCTGCAACCGCTCATATTTACCTGTTCCCGGCGTCCCGGCGCGGCTCTCCTGCAGCTTCCTCTCTCCAGCGCTCGCTCCCGACCTCTGCTGGCCATCGGGTGCGCGCGCACGTCAGGTTCTCTTCTGTGCGCGCGCACCTGTAACCTCTGCTGGCTCCTTCTGTCCGGTTCTCTCTATCGTCCTGGAGAACCCTCTTCACCCGGAAGTAAGGCGCTGCGTTCCTATTTCTTCCTCTCTGTATCTCACCTCTGTGCCTGATGATCACTTGTGTCTTCCTAGTGCTCCAGGCCGCGCGTGTGTACGATGCATCTTCTGTTCCCTGATTCTATGTCCTGTTTTCTCTCCGCAGAACCTCTCGGTACTCACAGCCCTGGCAGTTCCTGTGTTCCCGCAGTCCCTGTCGCTCTGCAGTTCCTAGTGTCCCTGCAGCCCCCGTCGCTCCTCTGTTACTTTGCTCCCACTATCCCAGCGCCGCTGCAGCCCCTGTGCCTCTGCATTCCCAGCCTCTCTGCGGTCCCTGTGTCTCCCCTCTGCTCCAGTAGTGCCTGTCTCCCAGCGGTCCCTGTGTTTATACAGTCCTGAGGCCCTGTGGAACTCCGTCTGTCCTTTGTCTCTTCCGTTCCCACCAGTCTTTGTTTCTCGTTCTCTCCTCACGGTCCTGACTCTCTGTCCCTTCTTCCCTTTTTTCTCCTAGGTCCCTCCGGCTTCCGTGGCGATAGTCCCTCGCGGTCCTAACCCCTAACTCTCCCTGTATAGGGGGAGGTCTATCTGGTCAGCTCGCCCGTGAGGGGATCGTCGTCACGGTCTAGTGGGTCCACTCTTTCTATCTTGGTAACCTCACAGGTGCCCACACATAATATATGAGGAGTAAGCCAGGCACTATAATCCTTATGGCATCAGACAGGCAGGGGTCTCTTGCACAAGGTGGTTAGCCATCTTGAACAGCCGAAGGGTCATCCAAGATACGTGAAGTGCTGCACACAGGCACAAAGTAGCGTCAAATCAGTCCTAAGCAAGTTCAGCACTGCATCCCCTTCCCTGCTATAAGGTTGGCCACTAAGGCAACGTGGGTGCTTGTAGAAGATATGGGGTATACAGGCTCACACCTCTGCAGCCAATGTTTAAACTAGACAAGTGGGGACACAGCAATAGGTGTTTTTCATTGTTCTAGCTCTACTGCTACTGTGAGCAGCATTGCACATATCGGACAAATAGACCCAGTCCAAAGGTCACGACAGTAATCTGTGGCTGCAGGCTAGAACCAATGGCATTTACATCTCTACATTTGATTAGTCGGCCTGGCACGACCTCACATGTGTTTCATGCCACAGTGATGTATGATAGGCCAGCTATTCAAAACAGTCGCTAATGCCATCAGGTAAGAAGTGCTTCTCAGCTCCTGTCTGATGGCTGTAGATTACCAGCATGGCCAATGGACTAGCTTCTCTCAATCGACTCACTCCAACTATATAAGCAACCTCTTTTATGTAAGGACCTTAAAGCTGTGGCTACTTGGCAACAGAAAAGTGTCCCAATTTTACCACGGATCTGAATTAAGACTGCATCTGCTACTGTATGTGCACAGAGGTTATTCAGGTATTTCTTTGGAGCTGGTCCTCTAGAATCCATATTCAAAATTTTACACCAATGAGTTGCAAGTGCAGTGGGCAGGAACTGCACCTCCATCTCTCCTGCTTCTCTCTGTATTCCCTGCCCAGTGGCTGCCTCTTCTTTCTGACTGACAGCGAATATATAAAACGTAGAGTAGGACTGCCCCATTATGAGAATGGGTGGCTGAAAGAATTGATCAATTGTTTGCTAAATGTCTCATTTTGAAATACAGTTAGAAATCAATATGTGCATGTGCACTTTATGTGTTGCATTCTGACCATAAGCAGCGCTGGCTTCTCCCCACCCTGTGGTCGGCGCGCATAGCAATGCAGGAACTCAGCTACATAGGAGCGATCTGAGCATCGCTTCTATGTGGCAGAGCCGATCGAGTTGTGCCAGCTTCTAGCCTCCCATGGAGGCTATTGAAGCATGGCAAAAGTTTAAAAAAAAAAAATGTTTTAAAAAATATGAAAAAAAAAATAAATCACCCCGCTTTCGTCCCATTCAAAATAAAACAATAAAAAAATATCAAACATACACATATTTGGTATCGCCGCGTTAGAATCTCCCGATCAATAAAAAAAAAACCTGATCGCTAAACGGGGTAGCGAGAAAAAAATTCAAAATGCCAGAATTACGGGGTTTTTTTGTCGTTGCGACATTGCATTAAAATGCAATAACGGGCGATCAAAAGAACGTATCTGCACTAAAACAGTATGATAAAAAACGTCAGCTTGGTGCGCAAAAAATAAGCCCTCACCCAACCCGAGATCCCAAAAATTGGAGACGCTACGGGTATCGGAAAATTGTGCCTTTTTGTTTTTTTTGTTTTTTTTTTTAAGCAAAGTTTGGAATTTTTTTTCACCACTTAGATAAAAAATAACCTACACATGTTTGGTGTCTATGAACTCGTAATGACCCGGAGAATCACAATGGCAGTTTTAGCATTTAGTGAACCTAGCAAAAAAGCGAAACAAAAAACAAGTGTGGGATTGCACTTTTTTGCAATTTCACCACTCTTGGAATTATTTTCCCGTTTTCTAGTACAAGACATGGTAAAACCAATGGTGTCGTTCAAAAGTACAACTAGTCCTGCAAAAAACAAGTCCTCACATGCCCATATTTATGGAAAAATTTTAAAAGTTAAGGCTCTGGGAAGGAGGGGAGCAAAAAACGGAAAAGGGCTCTTGTCATGAAGGGGTTAACTCAGAAAGGGTTCAGAAATCGATATTTAGTGGAATAACCATAATTTTTAATCACAGCTTTCTTGCGTCTTGGCATGCTTTCCACCAGTCTTTCACACTGCTTCTGGCACAAAAATGTAAGCAGTTCTTGATTACATTCTAGAGGTTTTCAATGGGGCTCAGGTCTGGAGATTGGGCTGCCCACGACAGGGTTTTGATGTGGTGGTCTCTTAATTTTTGCCAGAGCTGTACGTCTCAAGATTCTGGTTAACCTGTTCAGTTTGCCCATTAGACTGCAGGTGAAATGCTGAAGAGAACACATGGAGCCCCAAACGAGTGCAAAATGCCTTTCAAAATTTGGAAATAAACAGCACCCTCCAGTCAGAAACAATATCTGTAGGGATCCCATGTAATTTTACAATCTGTAGATGAAAATTTGCACCAAGGTCTTGGGGTAAGGTTAAGCGGGTAGTGCAATAAAATGTGACATTTTACTGAATCTGCCCACCACCATAAAAATTACAGTATTACCTGCTGACCGTGATAAATCAGTGATCAAATCGACTGTTAAATGACTCTACTGGGAATTGTCAATGGATGAAGAGACACAGATGATCGAGTATGAGAGGTTTTAGAAAGCGTACAGACAGTGCAGGTGGCTACATGCTCCCGGACATCCTGAGGTACCCCTGACCATCAAAAACACAGAGTAAGAAGATCTGTGATGGCTTTATTATCGAGATGTCCGGCCATGACGGAATCATGATGTTCACTAAGAACTCTCAGATGGAGATTCATAGACACAAACAGCTTACCTAACGGACAGGCAGCAGGGGTGTCCCCCTGAGCGTCAACAACCTCTTTTTCAAGGTCAGAGCTTTCTTGACACAATAACCACCCCTTTTTGTAGTATAGGAACCGTTTCACAATTATTTCCACCCCCAGGAAAACAACGAGATAAGGCATCCACCTTAATGTTGTTTTTCCCCGGCCTATATGTAACAAAAAAGTTAAACCTGGTGATGAACAATGCCCATCTTGCCTGTCGAGGTGTTAGATGTTTCACAGACTATAGATATATGAGATTCTTATGATCCGTGATTACCATAACCTGATGAACTCCTCCCTACAGAAAATGATTCTACACTTCAAAGACCTACTTGATTGCCAAGAGTACCCCGTTGCCAATGTCATAATTTCTCTCCACAGATTACAGTTTTTTTTTTTTTTAGAAAAGTATGCACATGGACACCATTTACCAGGAGACACACACTGCGACAATACAGCACCCACCCCTACTTCAGACACGTCAGCTTCTACAATAAAAAGCTGAGCGACACCAGGCTGTATGAGAACTGGCGCAGATGCAAAAAACTCCTTCAAGGTATCGAATGCCTCCCTGGCCGGACTGGTCATATCCATCAGAGATTTGGCCACTACCAAAAAGTTTTTGATGAATTTACGTTTTTGTTGGCTAAACCCAAAAACATTTGTAACGCCTTCAAATTATCTGGACGATCCCAATCCAGTATCACCCGGACTTTCACGGATCTATACAAAAACCGGAGGACAATAAGACATATCTTAGACAAGGGATCTCCTCAACCGAAAACATACATTTCTCTGGTTTGACAAATAATTTATTGTCTGAGTATCTGTAAGACCTTCCTTACATGTACCTGATGTAAATCAAGGTCAGGTGAATAAATTAATATGTCCAAGATAGATTGCCACAAATCTACCTACCTGGTGACTAAATATGTCATTTACAAAGTGCTGAAAGACGGCGGAAGCATTGCAAATGGCATCAAAAGCTTCTCATAGTGTCCCTCATATTGAAAGCTGTTTTCAACTCATCCCCCTCTTTAATATGAATGAGATAATACATCTTCCTGATATCCAGGTTAGAAAACCATTTTGCTCCTACAAACTGATTAAAGAAGTCTAGGATGAGAGGGAGCAGACACGGATCCCGTACCGTGATCTGATTGAGTTTGCAGAAATCAAATCTAGGCAGGGCCGTAACCCCCCCCCACAGCAATGGAGGATGAGGATAGTCTGATTAGATCCTTTGCCAAACTTTCTGCGATATAGTCCTTCATAGCTTGCCTCTCTGGACCAGAGAAATTATATAGTCTGCTCTTTGGCAGCTTGGCTCCAGTGACAAGATTATCGGCGCAGTCATAAGGACAATGGGGAAGAAGTTCTTGGCACCCCTGCTCCGAAAACACATCCCCAAAGTCAGACAGGTATTTAGGCACAGACTGAGTATCCTTGCAAGCCCGGTGTCTCACTCCACTTAACCATCTTATCTCCCACGTCTGCCTATCTACCACAGGGTTGTGCAGAGTGAGCCAAGAACCACAGGAGAGGACAGACCCTCTAGCACATAAGTCAATACCTTCTGTGGAGATACAGGGGGTCAGCAGGCGCCCCAGCCCGCTAACTAAAACCACGTGGAACAGGGATTGTCTCACCGAACGCCCGCTCTCCCTTTAATGCTGCTCAGACAACACAGGGTGAGGGTAAAACAGTGTAGCAATGCTTTATTAAACCACAAAACAGGCAGATAACACATAGAACAGTCCAAGCAAAATACCCCAAGATTGTGCACATTAGAGTCTCACCCTTCCACAAGGATCGTGGCAGCTATTACTTCAGAGCTCCCAGGGTCGACTGCCCTACATGTGGCACGCACACAGAGAGGAGGTAACGACAAGTTTAGGAAGATGACAGTCCATTCATGTGCAAGGCCAGTTGACTGGAGGGTCACACCTAACATGGATTCATCTTCCAGGGTCCACTACCCCAGCTGTGGCACACATACAGAGAGAAGGTAACAACAAGTTTAGGAAGATGACAGTTCATTGAGGTACAAGGCCAGTTGACCTGAGGGTCACAAACTGGCTTCTCCAAACATTTTCATGGAGCCAGGCATCTGGCGGGTCCCAATCATGGCCTTCTCCAAATGTATCTATGGTTCAGCGATGGAGGTTGTTTTATGTAGAATGATAGATCCATGTCCCTCATGATAGAGCCATGATGTATTGGCTGCTGTCCTGTCTCTGGTCCTTTGGATGTATCGAAGTCTTGGCAGAATCTGGCTGTCTCTTTCTGTCTGAACACAAGCAGATACACCTTTTTATAGGTCACAATTTTTCATTTAGGCATTCCACCACAGGTTTTAGGGAAGGTGGTAGGAGGCCATTACTCACTGCTGGAATGTTCAAACATGCATAGATTGTCTTTCATATTGCAGAGCATGAATGATTCATCAACATACTAACAAACATTCAAACATTGTGCCTTTCTTTCCCAAAGATAGTAGAACAATACTAGGACTGCAATACAAGGACAGATACAATAGCTAATCAGCAGTCGGTCAACAAATGGCAGATATTGAACATTAAATCAATGTCAATAAGGGTCAACAGTCATTCCGCTATGAACTCTAGCTCATGTCTCTGGGCCTACTGAAATAATAGCCATCTGGTTAATTAAGATACAAAGCTGTGTCTTCACACCTTCTGAGTGCATGGCCCCCTTATGTAGATGTAACCCTTGGATGATTTGAGTGAAATACCCTTATCTCAAGGGTGCAGAGTTGATGGTGATTATGGGTATAGGTCTTTATCGTGTATGTGGTTTGAGGCACTGGACTTGGAAGAAACTAGCGTCAATCAAGTGAAACCCTGCGCCACGGTCCAGAAATGCAGAAATAACTACCTTATTTTTGCCCAGATGGATTTCAGCTGGCAGAAAAAATTGTGTCCTATCCATGGAGGAGATAGGTACACCCGGGCTGCTGACCTCCCTGCAACCCAGGCACCTTAATTTTCAGGCGGCTGTTTACATTGAGATAGGGAATGACATGTGCCCATGAAATGGCCCTTTCTTCCACAGTAAAAACATACTCCCCTTTGCGCCGAAAAACAGACTGCTTTCCAGAATAATTTCTTATGCAATGCACTAAATTACAAATACAGTTATATGAAAAAGTTTGGGCACCCCTATTAATCTTAAGCTTAATGTTTTATAAAAATTGTTTTTTTTGCAACAGCTATTTCAGTTTCATATATCTAATAACTGTTGGACACAGTAATGTTTCTGCCTTGAAATGAGGTTTATTGTACTAACAGAAAATGTGCTATCTGCATTCAAACAAAATTTGACAGGTGCATAAGTATGGGCACCTCACCAGAAAAGTGACATTAATATTTAGTAGATCCTCCTTTTGCAAAAATAACAGCCTCTAGTCGCTTGCTGTAGCTTTTAATGAGTTCCTGGATGAAGGTATTTTTGACCATTCCTCTTTACAAAACAATTCCAGTTCAGTTAAGTTTGATGGTCGCCGAGCATGGACAGCCCTCTTCATATTATCCCACAGATGTTCAATGATATTCAGGTCTGGGGACTGGGATGGCCATTCCAGAACAGTGTAATTGTTCCTCTGCATGAATGCCTGAGTAGATTTGGAGCGGTGTTTTGGATCATTGTCTTACTGAAAAATCCATCCCCTGCGTAACTTCAACTTTGTCACTGAATCATGAACATTATTGTCAAGAATCTGCTGATACTGAGAGGAATCCATGCGTCCCTCAACTTTAACAAGATTCCCGGTGCCAGCATTGGCCTCACAGCCCCAAAGCATAATGGAAACTCCACCAAATTTTACTGTGGGTAGCAAGTGTTTTTCTTGGAATGCTGTGTTTTTTACCGCCATGCATAACGCCTTTTTGTATGACCAAACAACTCAATCTTGGTTTCATCAGTCCACAGGACCTTCTTCCAAAAAGAAATTGGCTTCTCCGTTTTTGCATACCTCAGCCGACTCTGTTTGTGGCGTGCTTGCAGAAACGGCTTCTTTCGCATCACTCTCCCATACAGCTTCTCCTTGTGCAAAGTGCGTTGTATAGTTGACCGATGCACAGTGACACCATCTGCAGCAAGTTGATGCTGCAGCTCTCTGGACGTGGTCTGAGGATTGTCCTTGACTGATCTCACCATTCTTCTTCTCTGCCTTTCTGATGTTTTTCTTGGCCTGCCACTTCTGGCCTTAACAAGAACTGTACCTGTGTTCTTCCATTTCCTTACTATGTTCCTCACAGTGGAAATTGACAGGTTAAATCTCTGAGACAGCTTTTTGTATCCTTCCCCTGAACAACTATGTTGAATAATCTTTGTTTTCAGATCATTTGACAGTTGTTTTGAGGAGCCCATGAAGCCACTCTTCAGAGGAGATTCAAACAGGAGAACAACTTGCAAGTGGCCACTTTAAGTAGCTTTTCTCATGATTGCATACACCTGGCTATGAAGTTCAAAGCTCAATGAGGTTACAAAACCAAAAAAAGTGCTTTAGTAAGTCAGTAAAAAGTAGGTAGGAGTATTTAAAACAAGAAAATTATAAGGGTGCCCATACTTATGCACCTGTCAAATTTTGTTTGAATGCAGATTGCACATTTTCTGTTAGTACAATAAACCTCATTTCAAGGCAGAAACATTACTGTGTCCAACAGTTATTAGATATATGAAACTGAAATAGCTGTTGCAAAAAAAACAATTTTTATAAAACATTAAGCTTAAGATCAATAGGGGTGCCCAAACTTTTTCATATAACTGTATATTTAGAAAGATTTAGGGGATAACGTTTTGGTCACCAGTATTTTTTTAACAGCACAATTTATTTTTACAAAACTATTGTGCAATGTCTTTGTAGCAGAAAGATTAATCAAATCTATAACTGATGCCAACTTGCAGTCTAGTTTTGGAGATTTAATACACTCTTCTTGATTAACTAGTCCTATACATGTGTCTTGTACATGTAAAATTTCTTGTGCCAATCGTTTACAAATAGTTATCAACAAAACCTGTCACCAGGTCAAATGTGGCCAGATTTTGCTCTTTTTCTATTTCTGGTGCTCTATTGAGTATTCCATTTTTTGTTTTATAGTTATGGGCCTTTATATTTAGCGCTAATTTTTATAGTCTTTACCAAGGGGATGGTTCTTTAACCCCTTAGTGACGGAGCCAAATTTTTGAAATCTGACCAGTGTCACTTTATGTGGTAATAACTCTGCAACGCTTCAACATATCCCAGTGATTTTTAGATTGTTTTTTCGTGACACATTATACTTTATGATAATGGTAAATTTAGCTCAATATGTTTTGTGTTTATTTATAAAAAATATCAAAAATTTGAGAAAAATGTTAAAAAATTAGCAATTTTCAAAATTTAAATGATTATCCCTTTAATCCAGATGGTCATACCACAGCAATCCATTAATAAATAACATTTCCCACATGTCGGCTTTACATCAGCACCATTTGTAAAATGTTATTTTATTTTGTTAGCATTTTAGGAGGTTTAAAAATGTAGCAGCAATTTTTCATTTTGTCAAGGAAATTTACAAAATTTATTTTTTTAGGGACTTATCCATGTTTGAAGTGAATTTAGGGGTCTCATATATTGGGAAAACCCCAAACGTGATACCATTTTAAAAACAGCACCCCCTGCCATACTGAAAACTGCTGTCAGGTAGTTTATTAACCCTTCAGGTGATTTACAGGAATTAATGCAAAGTGGCATGACAGAAATGAAAATGTATATTTTTGCCACCTAAATGTCTCTAACTTCTGAACAGATTACTACAGCCATCAGACTCTAAGGCTGCTATTTGGTCATGAATTGCCAATCGCAAACATCAGGACCACAAAATCATGATCTGAGGGCACCAATTGGGATAAAGAGGAAGCCCCCACACTCTGTTAACCAAATATAATGATGTAGCCTCTGTTTACAGCAGCATCTAAGGGGGTTAAACAGATTTGGATGGTGCAAACACTGATCATGGCTGATGCAGCAAGTTGTCAGCTATAGTGCACAACCGACAGCTGCTGGATTGTCACCTGTATGGGGATGCTATTCTCTTAGGCCATGTTCACACAGTGCGTTTTTTACCGCGGAACCGCGGCGGTTTTGCCGCTGCGGTTCCGCAGCTGTTTTCCATGCAGGGTACAGTACACTGTACCCTATGGAAAACAGGACACACTGTGCACATGGTCCGGAAATTTAAAAAAAAAGCCGTGCTGAATAGCTCCCGGAAAAAAGAAGGAGCATGTCAATTCTTCTTCCTGAACCGCAGCGGTTCTGCACCCATAGACCTCCATTGTGAGGTCAAAATCGCAGTAAAACACGCAGATCAAAAATATATCTGCGTGTTTTACTGCGGTTTGATGTGCAGAACCGCTGCTGCAGGAAGTGCGGGGAAGCCGGCGGAAGTGCGGGGCCGGAAGTGCGTGGGCGGAGAGACATGGAGGCATAGCGTCGCATGGGGATCGTGTCGGCCGTTTGATTGATTTGGTATGTGTGTGTATGTGTGTGTGTGTGTGTGTGTGTGTGTGTGTGTGTGTGTGTGTGTGTGTGTGTGTGTCCCCATGCGACGATAGTGCCTCCATTGTGCTAAGTCGCCGTATGGGACTACTACTCCCATCCGGTATTAGGATGGGAGAGTTGTCCCTGTGTCCGGCGACTTAGCACAATAGTAAAGTTTACACCAAACACCTACACACAATACACATACATGACACACAGTACAGTACATACAACACATAACACAGAGTATATACTCACCAACAGCACACTGGTAGGCGAAGCCCTCGATCCTCCAGGAAAAAATCCAAAAATAATAAACCAAATCCATACTCCCTGTCCGCAGAATCCATAAAACGAGTGTCCCACGCCGATCCCCTGCTCTCCGGCGATACACTGCCAGGAGCGAAGCTCCTAGCAGTGTATCGCGTACTGTTCCGGAGTTCAATGGCTCCGGCGTCTCGGTTAACAGCAGTACAGCTGCGTTGAACTTTCCCACGCAGCACTGCCGTTAAGCGAGAGTGCCGGGGTCAATGACCGCCGGTAAACTCGCTCGCGCATGCGCAGTGACACACCGACAGGAACTATGGCTCCTGTCAGTGTGTTGCTGCAGCCGTGGAGAGCAGACATATCTCTGGATGTGTCTGTTCTCCATGAAAAATCTTCGTGGGATACGTGGATACTTAAATACGTGACACGTGTCACTTAAATACGTGATACGTGTCACTTAAATACGTGGCACGTGGCACTTAAATACGTGGCACGTGGCACTTAAATACGTGATACGTGGCACTGAAATACGTGGCACGTAAATACGTGATACGTGGCACTGAAATACGTGGCACGTGGCACTTAAATACGTGGCACTTAAATACGTGGCACTGAAATACGTGGCACGTGGCACTTAAATACGTGGCACGTGGCACTTAAATACGTGGCACTTAAATACGTGGCACGTGGCACTGAAATACGTGGCACGTGGCACTTAAATACGTGATACGTGGCACTGAAATACGTGGCACGTGGCACTTAAATACGTGATACGTGGCACTGAAATACGTGGCACGTGGCACTTAAATACGTGATACGTGGCACTGAAATACGTGGCACGTGGCACTTAAATACGTGGCACGTGGCACTCAAATACGTGGCACGTGGCACTTAAATACGTGATACGTGGCACTGAAATACGTGGCACGTAAATACGTGATACGTGGCACTGAAATACGTGGCACGTGGCACTTAAATACGTGGCACTTAAATACGTGGCACTGAAATACGTGGCACGTGGCACTTAAATACGTGGCACGTGGCACTTAAATACGTGGCACTTAAATACGTGGCACGTGGCACTGAAATACGTGGCACGTGGCACTGAAATACGTGGCACTGAAATACGTGGCACGTGGCACTTAAATACGTGGCACGTGGCACTGAAATACGTGGCACGTGGCACTTAAATACGTGGCACTGAAATACGTGGCACGTGGCACTGAAATACGTGGCACTTAGGCTATGTTCACATTTGCGTTGTGCGCCGCAGCGTCGGCGCCGCAACACACAACGCAAAGTAAAACGCAGCAAAACGCATGCACAACGCTGCGTTTTGCGCCGCATGCGTCCTTTTTTTGATTGATTTTGGACGCAGCAAAAATGCAACTTGCTGCGTCCTCTGCGCCCGGATGCGTGCGCTGCAGTGACGCATGCGGCGCAAAACGCGGAGCGCTGTCATTCAAAACACGTCCACTCATTTTGGTGTTTAGTCCCAAAATGGAGGATGGAAGAAGAAAAGGGTTGGACAAGGAAATGACATCAATTTTTTTTTTTTTTTTTCCCCCACTGCAGTAAACTTTATTTCTGTCAAACACAGACAATCTGCAGACAAAACTGCATCAAAAAACGCACTAAAAAACGCACTAAAAAACGCACCAAAAACGCACCAAAAACGCACCAAAAAACGCACCAAAAAACGCACCTGCGTTTTCTGCAGAGACCTGCAGTTTCAGTCAGGAAAAAAAAAGGATGGAAATCCTGAACGTGTGAACATAGCCTTATATCTCAGGTCAGTTAAAAGACGTATTGGCGATCATTAAGGGGTTAAGGATATATTGTGAAGCAGCCCAAACACATGCCCCCCTCAAGAATCCTATGAGCAACACCCATGCAAATTAGCACCAAACAAAAAAGCCCATATTTCTGGAAGCGTATTGCGGATTTATGGAAAGATAAATACAAATCCAAAAACAGATTTCTCAGAGAAGCAGCAGGAAATCTATAATGTGACCTAAATACTACACACGGTTTATCCTTCACAATATGGAGTTAATAGATATGCCTACATTTTGTAAAGACTAAAATTACTATGTGACAAGTTTACAGTTTACTGATTTGCACAAGTTTTCTAGCAGAACAAATGTGTAAATTTGGCACAAATGCTGTGCAGAGAGAAAACAACTTTTACCAGTTTTCCCCAAAAGTAAGTAGTTGGGGAAGGGACCTCCTGGGCCCAACAAATTTACTATATTATCACCAGTATGTAGCGTAAATTAGAATACAAATTCTAATCTCTGGTCCCATAAGATTCAGCAGTACACTACGCTATGTAACAATGATATTGGAACAGATCAGTTGCTGCTGTAGACTATAACTTTGGTATGCCATTAACATCCTATGGGTATTATTGAATTTCTGACATTATATATCCCCTGAGTCACTTCTTCAGGTAGTTTCCAGCTCCCATAATCTATTTCTGAAGGCATTCCTCTATGGTTATGCAGCACTTGGCACTTAAATATCGGGCGTATCTTTGTACATCTTGTCACCTTGCACTATCTTTGGCAGACGTAAAGCTATTTGGTGTGCTGCCGTATAGTTCTTCATTAGGGCTACTAAAACGGATAGGGCCCCTGACGAAGGCACGCTGCCGAAATGCGCATAGGGGTTGCGGCATCGCCATTAGTGTGTTGGTAAGTTTATTGGTGTTATTATGCCTATATCTTGCTGTATGGACTTTTTCATCTACTTTTTGGAGGTACTATGGATCTAAGTATCAGAGGCTTCTTGTGGCTTATATTTAAACATGACTGATTATTAGCCTGTTTCTACGTTGGCAATCCAGGCTCCATATACGCTATTATTGCCTTTGATGTATTGGGGATTTTTGGATCTCAGGATTGGAGTCTTTGGATTAGCTTACATAATGTCATCACTTAGCCTGTAATTCATTTTTATACCTTTATTATTTATGATCCATACTCTGAATGTTTGCACCACAGTATTTTACGATTACTTTGTTCACTCTATGGTGATGCCGCCTTTTGTTTTCTTGGCTCACCACAGCACTGTTGGCTGTTTTTAACTTGTTTGTCTTTAATGTCAATAAAGTTTTCTATTGTTCTGATACACGCATTCAGTTATATGCTTATATAAAACGGATTGTTGTATAATTCATGTGACAAAAAACCTGTCTGCCTATGTAATAATGTTGGTTACATTGAGGTACAGTAGTGACTAGTGTTGAGTGAGTGTGCTTGTTACTCGAGATTTCCGAGCATGCTCGGGTGTTCTCCGAATATTTTGGGCGTGCTCGGAGATTTATGTTTGAGTCGCCGCAGCTGCATGATTTGCGGCTGGAAACAAATGGGCTACTTGCACATTGAACAAGTCTGTAGGAACCTGTTCACACCACCAGAAAACTTGAAGACACAAAAGAGCACAATGAGGTCAAAAATACTCTGTTGTAAAAAAAATCACAGTAATAAGCAAGTGCTAATCAAAAGATGTAAAGAAAACAGGGTATTTAGTTGATACGTTTTTTTGCAAAAAAATGTATACTAAGCTGCTCCACCAAATCGTCAAGGTATACCCTTATAGAGCAGTCCTAACTAATGTATGCAATCCCTATCTGATGTATTTAAAACCTGATCATCTGTATAGTACCTGTATAAGCAGGGTTCAGAGAAGGACTTTCCATGTGGACATGCAGGATGGAACAGCTTAAATGCAAATGACCCACAGAGGAGTGGTGGACTCCCCAGTCTTGTAGAAACAAGAGAACAATAATAGAACCAGAAACACATGGGCTACTTGCACATTGAACAAGTCTGTAGGAACCTGTTCACACCACCAGAAAACTTGAAGACACAAAAGAGCACAATGAGGTCAAAAATACTCTGTTGTAAAAAAAAATCACAGTAATAAGCAAGTGCTAATCAAAAGATGTAAAGAAAACAGGGTATTTAGTTGATACGTTTTTTTGCAAAAAAATGTATACTAAGCTGCTCCACCAAGTCGTCAAGGTATACCCTTATAGAGCAGTCCTAACTAATGTATGCAATCCCTATCTGATGTATTTAAAACCTGATCATCTGTATAGTACCTGTATAAGCAGGGTTCAGAGAAGGACTTTCCATGTGGACATGCAGGATGGAACAGCTTAAATGCAAATCACCCACAGAGGAGTGGTGGACTCCCCAGTCTTGTAGAAACAAGAGAACAATAATAGAACCAGAAACACATGGGCTACTTGCACATTGAACAAGTCTGTAGGAGGACTCCCCAGTCTTGTAGAAACAAGAGAACAATAATAGAACCAGAAACACATGGGCTACTTGCACATTGAACAAGTCTGTAGGAACCCTACAGACTTGTTCAATGTGCAAGTAGCCCATGTGTTTCTGGTTCTATTATTGTTCTCTTGTTTCTACAAGGCTGGGGAGTCCACCACTCCTCTGTGGGTCATTTGCATTTAAGCTGTTCCATCCTGCATGTCCACATGGAAAGTCCTTCTCTAAACCCTGCTTATACAGGTACTATACAGATGATCAGGTTTTAAATACATCAGATAGGGATTGCATACATTAGTTAGGACTGCTCTATAAGGGTATACCTTGACGATTTGGTGGAGCAGCTTAGTATACATTTTTTTGCAAAAAAACGTATCAACTAAATACCCTGTTTTCTTTACATCTTTTGATTAGCACTTGCTTATTACTGTGATTTTTTTTACAACAGAGTATTTTTGACCTCATTGTGCTCTTTTGTGTCTTCATGATTTGCGGCTGGTAGACATCCTGAATACATGTGGGGATTCCCTAACAAACAGGCACACTCGCTCATCACCAGTAGCGACCAAAATGTTTTTTTTTGTGTTTTTTTTTTTAAAGTGTGATTACTTCTGTCTAGTTGTTGTGATGCTATTTTCCTGGTGATTTTAGAAAATAGTTGTCTACTATAAGGATGAAAATTGTGTTTATTAATATTAATAATAATCATAGTAATTTTATTTCTATAGCGCCAACATATTCCACAGCACTTTACATTTTAGAGGGGACTTGTACAGACAATAAAAGACATTACAGAATAGCAATAATCACATAAAGAACAGATACCAAGAGGAATGAGGGCCATGCTCACAAACATACAATCTATGAGGAAATAAGGGAGACACAAAAGGTGGATGGTAACAATTGCTTTCATTGTTCTGACCAGCCATAATTTAAGAAATCGGGTGTTCAATGCTGCATGAATCAGTTATCAGCCAGAATATGTAAAAGTGCAGACACAGAGGGCAATTAAATGCATAAAGCGTGTGAGAACATAATATGAGGAACCTGGTTATGAAGAAAATTTTGAATGGGCAACACGGGGATGGTTAGGTTAATGTGTTGAGGCGATAGCCCAGTCTGTGGGTATTGGGATTAATCGAATTATCCTGGGTAGTGCATTCCAAAGAATTGGCGCAGCATGTAAGAAGTCTTGGAGATGGGAGTGGGAGGTTCTGATTATTGAGGATGTTAATCTTAGGTCATTAGCAGAATGGAGGGCACGGATGGGTGATAGACTGAGACAAGGGAAGAGATGTAGTGTGGTGCTGAACTGTGGAGTGCTTTGTGGATGAGAGTGATAAGTTCATATTGAATTCTGGAGTGGATGGGTAACCAGTGTAATGACTGGCACAAGGTAGAGGCATCGGTGTAACGGTTGGTGAGGAATATGATCCTGGCTGCAGCATTCAGGATGGATTGGAGAGGAGAGAGTTTGGTAAGAGGGAGACCGATTAGTAGAGAGTTACAATAGTCCAGACGAGAATGAATAAGAGCAACAGTAAGAGTTTTTGCAGAGTCAAAAGTAAGAAAAGGTTGAATTCTAGAAATGTTTATGAAGTGAGCCAGTGATCGGATTGGGGGGGTGAATGAAAGCTCTGAATCAAGTATGACCCCAAGACAGTGGGCATGGTGCTGGGGAGTAATGGTAGAACCACACATGGAAATGGCAATGTTGGGCATAGGTAGGTTAGTAGAGGGATGAGACACGAGGAATTCAGTTTTTGACAGGTTCAGTTTCAGATAGAGGGAGGACATGATGTTGGAGACAGTGGTACGACAATCACTGGTGTTTTGTATTAAAAAAAATTGTAATGTGTTTGACATTGTTTTATGTGTTAATATTTAACATTTGCTGGGGCAAATTTTTGTATATTTTGTCGTGGGTAGTCAATTTTTTTTTTGTTTGTGTGTTTTTTGGTTAAAACATGCAAAGATAAATTTGTCACCAGATGTCATGAAGCTTATGAGAGTCTAGTCAGGCAAAAGCCCAAAAGAGGTAGCGATGGAGTCCAACTGCTCTCGGAGTCCAGTGTCACATATAATAAAGGGAGAAAAAGAAGATTATGGAACAGCTGACAAACCTTGAAGTGGACAACCACGGAAAACTTCCTCCAAAGTTGATCACATTATTAAGAGAGTTAGTATTTGATGTCCATAAAAGTGCTGTACTGATTTTTCACGAAATTAATGAAGAATATGGAGTCAAAGTGAGTCGCCAAACTGGTGCAACAGCTATGAGCAGTAGGGTTGAATGCATGAGTCCCAGTCAAGAAGCCTTTCATTTCATCAAAGAACCGGAAAGTCCGACAATGGTCTAAAGGCCCCGTCTCACATAGCGAGATCGCTAGCGAGATCGCTGCTGAGTCACAAGTTTTGTGACGCAACAGCGACCTCCATAGCGATCTCGCTATGTGTGACACGTACCAGCGATCAGGCCCCTGCTGCGAGATCGCTGGTCGTGTCGGAATGGCCTGGACCTTTTTTTGGTCGTTGAGGCCCCGCTGACATCGCTGAATCGGTGTGTGTGACACCGATCCAGCGATGTCTTCACTGGTAACCAGGGTAAACATCGGGTTACTAAGCGCAGGGCCGCGCTTAGTAACCCGATGTTTACCCTGGTTACCAAAAAAAACAAACAGTACATACTCGCCTTTCGGTGTCCAGGTCCCTTGCCGTCTGCTTCCTGCTCTCACTGACTGCCGGCCGTACAGTGAGAAGTGAGAGCACAGCAGTGACGTCACCGCTGCGCTCTGCTCTCACTGTACAGCGGCTCAGTCAGAGCAGGAAGCAGACGGCAAGGGACCTGGACACCGAAAGGCGAGTATGTACTGTTTGTTTTTTTTGGTAACCAGGGTAAACATCGGGTTACTAAGCGCGGCCCTGCGCTTAGTAACCCGATGTTTACCCTGGTGACCCGGGTGCTGCAGGGGGACTTCGGCATCGTTGAAGACAGTTTCAACGATGCCGAAGTCGTTCCCCTGATCGTTGGTCGCTGGAGAGAGCTGTCTGTGTGACAGCTCCCCAGCGACCACACAGCGACTTACCAACGATCACGGCCAGGTCGTATCGCTGGTCGTGATCGTTGGTAAATCGCTTAGTGAGACGGGGCCTTAAGGTGTTGTGATTGGATTAATCCAAGTTGAATCTTGAGTTTAGCTTAGAGGTAGGGTGCGTGAACATGTTTGGGACATTTGCGCAGCCAGAACGGTGGTCGACCCCTCCTGAGCAGAAGACTATCCGGTGCCACTTCAGGACACATCACAGCTGTGATGCAGGATCTCTTCGAGTCAGGGGAATCGAGAGTCTACATATGGGGGTTAGGGGAGGTAATTATAAGAAACTGCTGGCACAACGAGAGGCGAATTGGATAGTGCGACTAGACACCATGGAACCAAAGGGACTAAATGAGGCATTAAGTTTTGCCTCATTTCTCTAATTTATATCAGCAGTCTCTTTCCTGAGATTGGATGCTTGCCCTAACTTTTGTCAGTTCTTTGCACCCCCTTGATCATATTTTGATCCAGGTATTTCTTTCATTTTTTTTATGTTTATTTTAATTATATAATTTTTTTTCTCTTTCACAGTTTTAATTCACTTTCTGGCAAGGACTGGATTATATCCATACTTATTTGCATATGTCTTCAGTTATACCTTATGTCCTCTTGGGAAAACCCACTGTACTACTGATCTTGAACTCGAACCTTGACATGGATAGGAATACCCCAGCACATGTATTTCCCTCTTCATTGCATGTTGTTGTTATGGAATCTACTATGAATTGCAAGTCGTTTTTGTATCAGTATTGAGTTTTATTATGATAATCAGATATTTCGTGACATGTTCTAATATGTGGATATAAGGCTGGCTGACAGTAGTGCCATTTATAGAGATTCATACGGTAGTGCGTGTGCGCCTTTTTGATCCAGCGGCTCCTCCCCCGTCGCGGCGTCTTCACAGCCCTTCGTGCATGGCTCTCATGCGTGCTCGATTGTGCTTGACGCCGGAGGCTGGTGCAGGACCTGCAGATCGCAATGCACACGCTCCAAAAATACCGATATGACTGGCTGATATACAACATGTGATCGGATAGAGTATTAACCACTAATGAGATATAAAGGTCCTTGCCGGGATCAAGAGTTATCCCCTTGAGAAAGCTATTAATCAAGAAGCGAAACCTACGTTGGGGGGCTCTGCTGGATCATTCTGGTGCCATCTGCCCTATCACTTGCTGGTAAGCGTTGTTTCATACATGTCTACTTGAAGACCACATGGTCATATTAAGCTTACACCTTAGTGATAGAACGCTTTCTATTTCTATTTGGTCTTTTTGATGATGGGGCATGTGGCACTAGTGATCTTTTACATCATCCTTTTTCACCATTATTATTTTGTGTTTTGTATTTAGTTTTATTATGATATGTTTACAATAAAATATCTTTTTTGACCTAATTACTCCTTTTCCTCCAATTTTTTCATTATTACATGGACTTGGTTAATCCCCCTTTTTTTGAGGTTTTCCTTTGCACAATTTTGTGCATGGTGTTGTTACAATATGGTTATCTGGTACTTGTATTACATTTTGTCATGGGTAGTCAATTTATTTTTGTTTGTTTGTGTGCTTTTTGGTTAAAACATGGCAAAGACAAATTTGTCACCAGATGTCATGAAGCTTATGAGAGTTAAGTCAGGCAAAATCCCAAAAGAGGTAGCGATGGAGTTCAACTGCTCTCGGAGTCCAGTGTCACATATAGTAAAGGAAGATGATGGAACAGCTGACAAACCTTGAAGTGGACAACCACAGAAAACTTCCTCCAAAGTTGATCACATTATTAAGAAAGAGTTAGTATTTGATGTCCATAAAAGTGCTGTACTGATTTTGCACAAAATTAATGAAGAATATGGAGTCAAAGTGAGTCGCCAAACTGGTGCAACAGCTATGAGCAGCAGGGTTGAATGCATGAGTTCCAATCAAGAAGCCTTTCATTTCATCAAAGAAACGGAAAGTCCGACATTGGTCTAAGGTGTTGTGACTGGATTAAGCCAAGTTCAATCTCTTTGGTAGTGATGGCAAGCACTATATATACTGCCCAATTGGAAAATGTAATGATGTAAGGTACCAAACACCTACAGTGAAATGTGGTAGCAATGTCATGGTTTGGGGCTGCTTTTCTCCATCTTTCATTGGCCCTCTACACAGAATTGATGGAAATATAAATGCTACCATGTACAAGGATATACTGGAGAATGTAATGCTGCCACATGGTAAAACCAAATTAGGCAGGGGCTGGAAACTCCCGCAAGACAATGATCCTAAGCACACATCCAATTTAATCAAACATTGGCTGTTTTTTTTTTTTTTTTTTAAAGCTAAACTTTTGGTTGCCACTGTACATAGTCGATAGTAAGCTTTATATTACACATCACATAACTTGGGATTGAGATAAGCTGTTATACAATTAGTATATGCAGCTTTTACACTGATCCTTATCTATAGGCACATATTTGGAATTTAATATCCATCCATATGTTATTGGAGTATGGCTCAATATAAGACCTCACCCTGTCCATAATCCTCCAGTCTGGATTCAAACATAAAAATTCCATACGTGGTGCCACATGTAAGCAAACAAATGCAAAAGAAACGGAGACAACACCAGATCGTGTACTGCTGGGAAGTACCTGAAAGATTTCTGTATCCACAACTCTCTCCGTACGTAGTCTATGGTGTCATGGAGCCCAAGGACAAAGGCTCTGTTCACACGACCGCATTTGTAACAGGCATCACATGGACGGCATGTCACTCGTTAAATTGCATTCGTTTTGTCTTCAAATGTAACCATGTTTGTTCGCATAATTGTTTTACGATTCTAAAAAAAAAAGTCACGTCACAGACGTAAGCAATAATGTCTGTGACCTGTACATTAGCTGCACCAGGATTTCAGATGCCCATCAATGCTGATCACTAAATTTGGCTCTGAGGAACATTTTTGAGCAGTGCGCTTTTTTTCTGATCTGTCCTGTATCTGTACCTTGCTCCCTAACGTACTGACTTTAGCTGCATGCTTTTTGACTTACTAACACTTTCCTCTATCCATAATGGAACTGTTTGAGAACTGCCGTCTCACGCTCTGGCCATCACATCCTGTTTATACATTCTGTCATTTCATAAAATAAATCTAGTATATCTTCCTAGAGCTCTCAGTAACAAACCTGTGGACAAAACCTTTCTAAGGGTATGTGTCCACGTTCAGGATTGCATCAGGATTTGGTCAGGATTTTTCATCAGTATTTGTAAGCCAAAACCAGGAGTGGGTGATAAATGCAGAAGTGGTGCATATGTTTCTATTATACTTTTCCTCTAATTGTTCCACTCCTGGTTTTGGCTTACAAATACTGATGAAAAATCCTGACCAAATCCTGATGCAATCCTGAACGTGGACACATACCCTAAGGGTACGTGTCCACGATCAGGATGGCCGGCGGTATCGTCGGAGCGGCAAAGCCCCGCCCCCTTCTGGGACGCGATGATGCCGGATGTGTTCATTGTACACATCCGGGATTATCGCACCCCTCGCATAGGGCCCTGTGTTATTCCTTGCGGTGACACAGCGTCGCCGCAAGGAACACGGACATGCTGCGATCTGAAAAGACGCGCAGCATGTCCGGAGTCGCAGGGCCGCCGCGTGCATGTTTCCACGCGTAGTGGGCACGGGATTTCAAAAAATCCCTTCCACTACGCTGGAACATCTGGACGCTGCGTGTTTGACGCAGCAGCCCCACGCAGCGTCAAACACGCAGTGTTTCCTGACCGTGGACACGTACCCTTAGGGTATGTGTCCACGTTCAGGATTGCATCAGGATTTGGTCAGGATTTTACATCAGTATTTGTAAGCCAAAACCAGGAGTGGAACAATTAGAGGAAAAGTGTAATAGAAACATATTCTCCACTTTTGCATTTATCACCCACTCCTGGTTTTGGCTTACAAATACTGATGAAAAATCCTGACCAAATCCTGATGCAATCCTGAACGTGGACACATACCCTTAGGCTATGTTCACATGTGGCGTTTTTACAGAAATCTCATGCATGCGCAGCTTTTTCTGTAATCTGTCTGAAAAATGCAGCAAAAAAGCAGCTATTTGGTTTAGGGCTTGTGCACACTACTGATTTTCTTGGACGAGTGCTATCTGTTGTTTTTATGGATGCCATGAATACCCATGATATTCTATGCTGCTGTGCACATGTCCAATTTTTTCCCCCAGACCATGTGGGCCACGTGAAAAATCGTAGACATGTACGATTTTGATCCAAGGGTCGGCTCAAAATCGTCAATGGGTCTATGGGTACATGGAAAAATCATATCGCACTCAGATGACTTCTGAGTGGGGTCTGATTTTCATGGACTGACAGAATGGATAAGGCGATGAAACTTTTTTTTTTTTCTTTCTACATCCAATAAAACCTGATGTCACTCAAATCAAATTCTGATCAGATTAATTGGACCCTTTTTCTGGAATGTGGAGACATCAGTTGTGTGAACTCACACGCAGCGTTTTTACTCCCAAGAGTTAAGCTTTCGGCAGAGAAAAAAGAGAAAAATGCACAAAAACACCATGTGTGAACATAGTCTAAGAAGATAGTGACTCACAAGTAAAGGTACCGTCACACTCAGCAACTTTGCAAAGAGAACGACAACAATCCGTGGCGTTGCAGCATCCTGGATAGCGATCTCGTTGTGTTTGACACGCAGCAGCGATCTGGATCCCGCTGTGCCATTTGCTGGTCGGAGCTAGAAGTCCATAACTTTATTTCGTCGCCAGGTCGGCGTGTATCGTCGTGTTTGACATCAAAAGCAACGACGCCAGCAACGAGCATAGGGGGCGTCGCAGCGTCTCCTTCTAGCCAGTCGGTACACTCTGGCTGTTTGACATGGAGCTAACAACCAGCGAGAACGAGAAGTGAGTCACCATTACGTCACTGGATCGCTCCTGCATCGTTCTGGAGTTGCTGTGTTTGACGTCTCTACAGCGACCTAAACTGCGACGCTCCAGCGATCTAGTTTAGGTCGGCTCGTTGTCTATATCGCCGCAGCGTTGCTGAGTGTGACGGTACCTTAAGATTAGGGTCTGACCACCATAGATGCTCTCATCTGAGATAATCCGGTTGATTATGCAAATGACACTTTGATCAGACTCTGATCAGCTTGTGATTACACTGTGATCAGATTCTCTCGGATGAGAACATGGAGAAAACATTTTCTCCATCTTCTCCATTGTGTCAGTTCACGGAAATCAGACTGCACTCAGATGTCATCCGTGCGCAGTCCGATGATTTCCATGCATTGATTGACTTGCATGGAAAAGTGCGATCTGAATATCAGATGAAACTCATTTATGCTGCTATCTTCGTTCAGCTCTGTCCGAGGGAAAAAACTAACATGTGCGCTGCTCTATAGACTAACATTGGTCCGAGTGATGGAACTTACAGTAGTGTGAGCGAGCCCTGAACCATGTTCTGGAGATCCCCTCACCTGCCCATCTTGCTTCGTACCGTAATTATTGTAAAAAAAAAAAATGCCATACACAACACTCGTAAAACATGCAAGGAATTCATGGCTTTTTCATGAGACAAAAACTGCCAAAAAAACTGGCCACATTTTCAGATTTGGTGAAGAATAAGCAACATGGCTCAGTGACTTATATTAAGCTTAGCTCCAGCTTAGGTCATTAAATGCTACTGAGAAAGGGCTCCTCTTAATAGCTTCAAGATTGCCAGGCTTCTTATTGAGGACTGGAAGACAAAACCGCTTGTTTGCATAACTGGCATTCTTTACATTCTCCAGCTTCTACGGGATGGAGCAGTTCATATACACCCTGCTGTGCATACTGCTGCTGATATCTAAGCTGGGAAGGCATATGTTAGCAATCAGGCATAGCCTGCCTCTGGCTGTACATAATGGCTGGGAAAACACAAGCAAAGGAGTAATACTGTACCTGAAAATAGAGCATTGCTGTGTAGGGTCAGGCTTCCCTTACACAAATGGGAAAATAGTAGGTGGCCACGGATAACTTCGGATTTGTGGGAAAACTTCTAATCTATTTTGTCTCAAGTATCTGCTTTTCTGTTAGTACGAATAATTGCTTTTTTTCAGTGATGTGCTTACCCTTGTCATGAGGTCAAATTCTGAAGATTAAATCACAAATAAGAAATATTGTGTAATCTTAGGCCTTTCCCAACTGTTTTTTCCTCTCCTTCTTCCAAAGAGACATCACTTTTTTATTTCTTTTTTTTCCATCAATATATTTGTGTGAGGGCTTGTTCTTTGTGGGACGTCAAAAAATTCAAAATAGCAGAAAAAGTGCAATTCTGTAATTGTTTTTGTAGGTTATAGTTAGTGTTAATGTTATGGTAAAAATGACCTAGCTCCTTGATTCTCCAGATCAGCCTGCATTCCAGAAATACCAGTATGTGATAGGCCGGTAAGGGATCAAAGTGTAGCATTTTTGTGAAAAATGTCCAGTATATAGAGTGGCATGCCTAGATTTAAATTAACTCCTGATTTAAATCGATGGGGGATACCATCTGTTAGAAACTTTTGGCTTATTACTAAATAAACGAAGTTTCATCATTTATTGTAGTGTTGCCTATTTCTTCATTGAGAATGGATTGGTTGGTAAATTTGGAGAAGGGATCACCATGACATTGCACCCTGTAGGTGTATTACTATGCTGTTCTGTTGTTTCACTTCTATAAAAAATGCAATACGGTAACAAGGATGTATAGGGAATTGCTCATTGAACTAACATTATCACAGTTGATTAACAAAGAAAGGATGTTGCACAATTTTACAATGTATTGTAGATGAAATACAAGACAAAAAAAAAGGCCCACACAAATATATAAGAACCACGGACACCGTACATATGAAACAGTCCTATCCTCATGCATAACATGTGACTACTGTATGTAGCTAGGAGAAAGTATATCAAGAAAGTTATTGTATACATATATTGTGATAGTATTTCTCTGTGCTTGCACTTTTGCGATCTATCAATCAAATTAACTAACCAGTGAGTTCAAGTATTTTACATAAAAGCAGCAGGAGAAACATGCATAGTGGTACAAGGCAGGCGGTTCCCCTGGTCCCTCTCTCTATATGGGAAAACAATGACTATTTTTCTTGAAGTGACTCTTAGGCTACTTTCACACTTCCGTCTTTTGTCCTCCGTCGCAATCCGTCGTTATGGGCAAAAAACGGATCCTGCAAATGTGCTTGCAGGATGTGTTTTTTGCCCATAGACTTGTATTGGCGACAGATCACGACAGATGGGCACACGTCGCATCTGTCGTGCTACGGATCCGTCATGTTTTGGCAGACGCGACGCACATAAAAACGTTCAATATAACTTTTTTTGTTCGACGTGTCTGCCATTTCCGACCGCGCATACGCGGCCGGAACTCCGCCCCCTCATCACAATGGGCTGCGGATGCATTGTAAAACTGCATCTGCTGCCCACGTTGTGCTAAATTTAGCACAACGTCCATTGGGCTGACAGTTTGCGACGGCCCCGTAACGACGGAAGTGTGAAAGTAGCCTTATGCGCCTTTCCATATCAGTCTTTTGAATCATGGACAACCACCAATGTACTCATGTTGCCAAATAGCCATTTATCTAACCTTTTGAATTATGGATAATGTATGATACTTATAGGCAAAATTCTTGAACTCACTGATTAGTTCATTTGATTCATAGATAGTATTTCATTGCACTAGCACTTTTGCTATCACCTTATATGTATGTAATAACTTTCTTGATATACTTCTTTCTAGCTGTATACCTACATTTTATGCATGAGTATAGGACTGTTTCAGATATACAGTGTCCTTGCTTCTTATATATTTCTGTGTCTATCTCCCAGCCCTTTTTCTGTCTTGTATTTCATTTGATTGACCTCATGATGTATAAAAAAAAAAATAATATATATAAGAAAGCGGTCTTTTCTTTTGCCAACTCTGTAAGAGGCACCTGCCAATAACCCTTGGTCAGATCGAGCGTGGTAAAGTGCTGGGCCTGACCCAGTCACTCGATCAGCTCATCCGCCCTGGGCATGGTACAAAGGTCGAACTTCGACACCTCATTCCATTTACAGAAGTCATTACAGAACCGCAATGATCCTTCTGGCTTCAGACACTTATGCCACTTGGCATTAAGCTTTCGGCGGTGGGTACCAAGACTAAAACCCAATCTTGGCTTTAAACGAGCGTACCGTGGCCTTCCTGTTATATGTGCGGCTCTGCGCTGCCTGAGCATCCACCAAATGCTCCTTTATGATAGGCATGACCGCTGCGATCCGGTCCAGCATATTGGCCACGTCTACTATTATGCTTTTATGTGGCGCAGTTTCCTGCTCCCATGTCTCTTTGGCTACATCCAGAAGACCCCTAGGATGCTTGCCATACAGTAGCTCAAAGGGTGAAAATCCTTTGGAAGTCTGCAGAACCTCGCAAATGGCAAACATCAAGTAGGCCAACAACATGTCCCTATAATAATCTTTATTTTTATATAGCGCTAACATATTCCGCAGCGTTTTACACCCAAGCCCTCTCATCCGTGGAAACTACCTTCTTCAAAATGGATTTGAGGGTTCTGATTCCGTCGGTCTGTGGGTGATATACCGACGTGCGCAACTGTTTTATTTTGAGAAGTTTGCACAATTCCTTTGTCACCTTGGACATGAAAGGAGTCCCCTGATCAGTGAGGATCTCCTTCTGTAGCCCAAGGCGACAGAACATGGCGAGCAACTCCTGGACAATAAGCTTAGCCGAGGTGTGCCGAAGCAGAATGGACTCCGGTAGTTTGCAGTGGGTGAGGCTAGCTGGCACTCAGGACACGTTTCGCAGAACCTCTGCACCTCAGCGTAGACCCTAGGCCAACAAAACTGCAATATGCGCTTCTGCATCTTTTTGGCCTCCAAGTGCTTTCCCAGCATATGGATGTGAGCCATTTCGAGCATGGCCCAAGGTAGGATTGGGGCACTACCAGTTCTACCACCTCATCCCAGATTTTATCAACTCTGTATAGTAACTCTTGGTTGATCAGCATATGCGGGAACACAGTCTCCGTACCTGGTTGCTTAACCACCCCATTTACCTCGATTACTCTTTCCCGTACCCGGGTCAGAGTGGGATTCTGGAGCTGTGCTGTCCCAAATGTACCAGAGGACACTTCCAGCTGGGGGATCGATGGGGTCTCTAGGGGAAACCTATTGGGGTTACACTCTGTCCCTAGGTTGGCGATCCCTATGGCAGGTATCCCTGACTCATCTTCAAGTTCTGTGCCCAGAATAACAGTTACCCTGGGAGGACTAATTTTATTTTTCCATAGAGACCAGAAGAGGGGCAAATCCCTTCCCAGGAAAGCACCATAAGGAAGGGTCTTCACTACTCCCTCCACATGTTTAATTTCCCCGCAGGGCATAACAAATGAGACCTCCACCGATGAGTACTTGCGGAGTTTACCATGAATTCATACAACACCCACATTTTTCCCAGTGGGTTCTAAGCCCGAGATTAATGACCCATGCACAAGTGTCACCAGGCTCCCTGAGTCCAGGAGAGCCTCGGCCTGGTGTCCGTTGACACGCATCTGGCACAGATGCGGTTCACCCGCTGGTACAAACAGATCCGCAGTGAAAATGGCCTGTGCGTACATTGACATACGAGTATACCCGCAGTCCATGGATTTAGCTGTCAGGGGGCAGTTTGCAGCCACATGTCCTGGCTCTTGGCACCGCCAGCACTTAATAGCTGCGGCATGACTGGACCTTGGGGCCGATTTAGGGTAACCGGGTCTTTTGTCACTCTTATTTCGGGGTACCCCCTCAGTACGGGCTTGGTCCTGATTGGCCCCAGGAGAGGGTCGTGAACCTTTCCCAGGCTCCTTGGCTGGCGGGGCCAGATGTGCTAACCGTAGTGGAGCAGAGTCCTATACAAAGTCCTGAGTGGCCGTGTACCGCCCAATCAAGCTGACCACTTGGACTAGAGTGCCGGGATACTCTTGGCCCACCCAACGCTGAATAGCGGCTGGCAGAGTTCTTACTATCCTGTCGACCACCAACCTCTCCACCATCTGATAACGGGTTAAGGTCTCAGGCTGATGGCTTTTTTTACCAGCTGTAACAAGTCATATGCCTATGTATTAATGCCCAGTTTGGCAAGGATCTCACCTCTCAGTTTCTCATAGTCCAAGGCATCATCCCAACAAAGGTCCAAGTAGGCCTTCTGGGCATCTCCTGTCAGGAAGGGGGCCACCACTTAAGCCCACTGGGACATCGGCAAGCTCTCCCGCTCTGCGGTGCGCTTGGACACTGTAAAGAAAGTATACAAATCGTCCTCAGAACTTATTTTCCAACCAGATCTTGTACCGGGCCTCCAAATGGATCGTGATCGCTGGTGAGGACGTCTCTTGCAGAGCTACAATCTGTTGTAGGATCAGCTTATTAGTTTTTTGCTGCTGATACAGTAGCTGCTGCTGGTGATTGTGCTGCTGCTGCCATTGCTGAGTGAGGACCAACTGCTTCAAAAGCTCCTCCATTTTGTCGGCAGACTTGGGCTGCAGTGTTGCAGGCCCAAGAACCAACATGCAGCGGGCTTTGGGTATGCTTCAGTTCACACTGCCCGCATTCTCCAACCATATGTAGTGCAGCGGGGTTGGTGAAGTGTGACAAACAGGTAGTGATCCAGGAAAGTTCAAAGCAAATGTCTTTTTAATGTTCAAAGAAACTCACAAAAGGAACAGCATGTGGTATCCTCCGGATCGTAGCTGAGGTGTCACAACAGTCCGTATCCGAGACCGGTTGCGGAGGGCGACTGCACTGCCATGTCAGGCTGAGGGGTGCCTGGCATTCGCTGCTCTTGGCAATCTGTTACTGCACACCTAAACATGCTGTTGCAGAGCCACCTGCTCTGCAGTTTGCAAACAAAACTCTGACACACCCAACCCCTTTCCTGCAGGGTTTTTAAAGGGAACATGTCACCTGAATTTGGCGGGACCAGTTTTGGGTCATATGGGCGGGGTTTTCAGGTGTTTGATTCACCCTTTCCTTACCCGCTGGCTGCATGCTGGCCGCAATATTAGATTGAAGTTCATTCTCTGTCCTCCGGAGTACACGCCTGCGAAATGCAATATTGCCTTGCGCTGGCGTGTACTCCGGAGGACAGAGCATGAACTTCAATCCAATATTGCAGCCAGCATGCGGCCAGCGGGTAAGGAAAGGGTGAATCAAACACCTGAAAACCCCGCCCATATGACCCAAAACTGGTCCCGCCAAATTCAGGTGACAGGTTCCCTTTAAATGGAATCTGTGGCCATGGGCCACTTGTAAGACCCCAGTCTTGTGTTTTCGTTGTCTGTAAGCCATAATCATCAACATCAACAGAAATATACACTTGAAGTAGATCACTCCATTTGTAATGACTCTATATAATATGAGTTTCACGTTTCGTTTTGAAGAACTGAAATAAATTAATTTTTGGATGATATTCTAATTTTCTGAGAAGCACCTGTATATCTTGCTAATATGTCAGTGAGTTGCTCACTTTTCTCTCTATAGATATTCTAGCATTAAGACTTATTTACATGAGTCATTCGCGTGGCTGTTTCTGATACATTTTTTTAATTCGGTTTTAGTGATTTGAATTTTTTTCTATTTTATTACATTTTGTGCATGTTATTCCTAGCAATTATCAATTCCCACCAAAAAACCTACACAATTCAACCCAAAAATCCCACAGATCAAGCACTTTTTATGTATAGTGCATATTGCACTGTAGACTTTACCATTTATCTGCAAGCAAAACAATTAAAAACACCACAAAAAAACAAGAAGTCATGCCACCCTTCACTCCAGAAAGGGACGAGAAAGGATGAGGGCAAACAATTGCTGGATGAGGGAGAGTGGTGGTTCCTCACTTCCTCAGTTAATCTCTGGTATTATAGTGAATAATCCTGTTATTTGACATAAGACGAACAATAATGAACTTTCAATAACTTGCCCATTAAATAAATTACTTCCTGTGTTATGACTTTCGTGAGTTTTTTTTCCTATGAAAATTATGCTTTCATGTAAAAACTGAACTAGTTTCTGGGTTGCAGATGAAGTCAAACAGAACAGAATCCTTCTTAATTTGCTGACAGTGTATAAAATAATTACAATGCAGATGGTACATTTTATTATTTTTCTCCTAGTCATAGTCTGTGGGACTGCAGGATGTATGATGCCTTCATGATAGATTCTGCCTCTTACAATCATCCAGGAAGCAGCAACAACTTTGCCTGAGGGAAATATGCTACCACAGACATCAAAGTGAGCTGTCTGATAAATCTGGCTGACAATGAATTCCTGACCTAAATGTCTTAAGTGAACATCTTGTCAGAAAGATAAAGGATGTGTTTCCTGCTACATTACAACCGTCAACCCTATGTAAAAAGATTTAAGCTGGGTTTACACTGCACGATCTTGGCCATCAGACGACCGCCGATCGGCCACATGTAAGCTGATCAGTGGTCGTGTATTAGTCTCTTTAGACAGGCTGACCAAGCTTCCATGCGAATAGCATTAATGTTAATTTGACTGTTATATGCATATAGAACATTCCATTCTCCGCAGCTGATGTCCTGTTTACACGGGAGGATGTGCTGCTGAGAATGATGATTCCTTATCTCTTTGATCAGATGATTGCTGGCCTGATAATCATGAACAAGCGTTAGCGTCCTTTATAAATGGACTATTGTGGATGAGCAGAAATATTTGCAATTTTAATTTTAGAAGTCATGTGGCTTTGTTACATATGTCTTCCCAGTTGGTATTAGACTTTAAATCTGTGCATGGCAGCATCTGAATGTGGTTTTGAATATTTTTTACAAGTGTAAGCTAAATACTCCAGCGTGTGTACGGTCCGTGGCCGCAATCTCAACAACCTCATAAACATATTTGAGCCTGTTGAGTTTGTGTTGTAACCAATGGCTCAGACATCGCAGTACTTTGCAGGATGCTTTTTTTTTCTCCTAAACGACGCATTGCGACGTCCGCCGAAAAACACTAGTGTGAAAGTAGCCTTACTGGGGCCTAAATAGAAAATACTGGATACAGTAGCAAATCTTTTATTACTCTTCAACGGAATTCTTCAGTCAAGGTAATGTTTGTCATGTATAGTATCCAAATAATACAGGAAGAACAAACATATACACATTCCTCACTACATACAAACACATACATACTTAATACATACACTATATGGATAGAATTATTGGGACACATCTCTCAGTCACTGAATTAAAATTTTCATTCAGTCCCATTGAAAGCCAGAGCCACCGCACAGTAAACCATGTACCGTAAGTGTGGGGGGCTCTGGTCTTTCACAAAATGTCGGCAGAGCCCCCGCACCGCTGAACACCCGCAGTGGCAAACATCGGAACACCCCTAATTCCAGCATGTGGCCTGCAGCAACACTCCACTCTTGCCTCCTCCAGTGGCTACCTTGGGACCCTGCTCCACCGTGAACGGTAAGGCATATCCACATTATAAGACGTACCCCCATTTTCCCCCAAAATTTTGGGGAAAAAAGTGCGTTAAAGAAAAAGTTTTAACTCATTTAAAAACTGATACCAGCAGCACATCTCAAAAAAAGTTGTGACAGGGTCATGTCTACCATTGTGTAGCATCCCCTCATCTTTTTACAACAGTCTGTAAATGTCTAGAAAGTTAGGAGACCAATTGCAGGAGTTTTGGGAAAAGAATGGCTCCTCAACAGTCTGGGGTCTTCTTTGCCTGATTTTTGTTTCATAATGCGTTAAATGTTTTCTATTGATGAAAGGTCTGGACCACAGGCAGCCAGTTCATTACCTGAACTCTTCTTCTGGTGGTTTAGAATTGTCTTACTGAAATATAAAGGCCTTTCCTGAAATAGACATTATCTGGATGAGAGCGTATGTGTTATGAATGTAACACACACTCACGGGTAACGGACAAAGGAAGACCTGCTACAAGGAGACGATGCACCCACACCCAAAAGGTCCCTGTATAGACTAAAAAGACCCTAGCCGCACAACTCAAAAACACCACCTCGGACTTGGCTCCCTAAAAGGCCATCAAATGGTTTCTTATACCTCCTGAGGAACCAAAGGGGAGGCCGCAACATCCTACCAACAGGAGGAGAGGAAAGTGCAGGACTATACAAAACCCAGGGTAATAAAAATACACGCTTATATAAGGTAAAGAAAGAAAGCTAAGGAGAACCAAAAGTAAACTGAACAAGTATAACCTCCCAGATATGTACAGAAGTGAAAGGAAGAGGAACTGGGAAGGAAAACAAACAGACTCACTGTAAGAATTCAACTGGTGTTTACTATGCAAGGTAAAACCCATTGCTGAAGGGCTTGAACTCCTAATTCCAAGTCCACCTACAGGTATAGCGAGCAAGGAAGTGAAGTGAAAGGTGAACATATAAAACCCAGTCCAGAATGTGATGGGGCAGACCAAAATGGGAAAATGTAAAGCACCTGGAGAGGAGCAAGGGGAACGAAGACAATGGGAACTATCAGCATTGTGCCAGGGAAGAAAAGGCAAAAGCTCAGCATACAGGGGAACTGACCATGCAGCAACAGGTCAGAGGATCGAATACCCTGATTCTCCAGGGATACCTGTAAGAAAAAATGGATGCTTGTACGAGAGACAGTCTCAGACTCTTGGAACATGCATCTTTATATTTTAGAAACAAAAACGAACTGATGGTCCAAGTTCTGTAACCCTTCTGGATCTCTGCATGCACCACTTTGCATTGGTTCACAAGTTTCAACTAATAGCTAGGAAAAACACCTTTACATGTGTCTCTATCTCTCAAGCGTCTATCTGAACAAACAAGTGTCATAGATTCCTCCATGGACTGCAGACAAGGACTGTAGACCAGCATGTCCTTAATCTGACCTGAAAGTCCCTGGCAGAACTAACTCCACAGAGTGGAGCCGCTCCAGGAGGTCTCTACTACCCAGCATCTAAACTCTAAGCAGTAGTCCTCAGCTATTCAGCCACATTGACTTTGTCAGGGTCATTATAAAGGAGGCCAAGAGCCAAGAAAAATGCCTCAACAGAGGAAAACACCAGGAAATCCTCAGGCAAAGAAAATGCCCAAGCCTGTGGATCTCCAAAGACAAAGCAATGCCCACTTGTTGACTCTCGGAACCAGAGGAGAAAGGATGTAAGACAGAAAAGATTGAGAGCTTACTTTTGTCCCCGTCGATGCACTCCGACAATTTTACCTTGGGTCCAACTGTCATGTTATGTTGGCACATCATTTAGAACAGCTGAACAGTTGTTGACACTTTGTATCTGCAACCTCCAAGGATAAAGTTTGTAATTGTGCTGTCAAGCGTTCACTTGATCCATGCTGATGTCCCAGAAAATCCTAAGGGCTGGCTATAATGTTATGCATGTAACACACACACACACTCACTGGTAATGGAAAAAGGGAAGACCTACTACAGGGAGACACTGCTCCCACACCCATCTGGTCTCTACATACAAAACTCAAAAACACCACCTCGAAACTGGCCAACAAGAGGAGAGGAAGGTGTACAAGAAAATACAAAATCCATGGCAAGAAAATTAAAACATGTTAATATAGCATAGAGAATGAATGTTAAGGAGAGATAAAAGTAAATGGAAATGTATAACCTCCCAGAAACCTAAAGACGTAAAAGGAAGAGGAACTGGGAAGGAAAACAAACAGACTCTCTGCAGAAATGTACCTGATGTTTAACATGTAAGGTAAACCACTTAGCTGAAGGGCTGGAACTCCTAAACCCAAGTCCACCTAGTGGTATAGCCAACAAGGAAGTGCAATGAAGGGTGAACATATAAAACCCAACCCAGAATGTGATAGGGCAGACCAAATCGGGAAATGGAAAACACCTGGAGAGGAGCAATCCAACAAGGGGGAACAAAGACAATTGGAACCATCAGCAATTGGATAGGAAAGAAAAGGCAATAGTTCAGCAGACAGGGGAACCAACCACGCAGCAATAGATCAGCAGATTGAATATCTAAAACGAACTATGACTGTGTGTTGTTCTAAAACCTCTATTTAATGTTCAGCTGTGATAGCGCCTTCCAGGATGTGTAAGCTGCCCATGCCATAGGCAGTAATGCAGCCCCATAAAATCAGAGATAAAGACTTTTGAACTGTGTGCTGCTAACAGTTCAAATTGTCCCTCTCTTCTAGAGTCCACAGGACCTGGGGTCCGCAGTTCCCTTGGTAAAATTCAAATATTGACTCATCTGAACACAGAGCAGTTTCAAATGTTTCCTTCTTTCACTTTAAATGAGCTTTGGCCAAGAAAAGAATGCACAGTTTCCGGATTGTATTGATACGGTATATGGGTTCTAACTTGTATTTGTGGATTTTATGGTGAACTGTGTTCATAGACAATGATTTCTGGAAGTATTTCTGAACCCATGCAGTGATATGCACTGAATCATGTTTGTTTTTAATGCAGTGTCGTCTGAAGGACTGTAGATTTCAAGCATTCAGTATTGCCTGTCGCACTTGTCCCTTGTGCACATGGATTTCTCCAGAATCCATGACTATGTTGGAGATATTATGTCCTTCGGATGGTGGGATATTCAAAGTTTTACATTGAGGAACATTATTCTGAAATTGTCCAACAATGTTGAAGAACAGTTCACAGATTGGTCAACGTCTGGCCAACTTTGCTTCTAAGAGACTCTGCTTCTCTAAGATGTTTTTTTCATGCACATGTGATGTAGTTGAAAATTGACACTCCAGTTGTTTTTCATTAGTACCACGTACTTTTGTGAGATGTTTTCCAATCATCAATTTCAAGTTAGTTAATTTTTTCAAGTGAATTGGAAAGACGTCTATCTTTCAATTTCTGGTCCGTGTTCTATGTTTTGAATAAAATATGGCTATAAGAGATTTCCAAATCATTGCCTTTTTGTCTTCTTTACATTTGACACAGTTCTAGCATTTTTGTGTACATATACTTACAACATTACGTGCTGCTGACTGGTCAGCTGGTACTTAGTAAATCCATTGTTTTACTATGTTCTAGCTGACTTATGAGGGAACTTTACCCCTTAATAAAGGATGATAAGGGTAATATGTTCCACCATGATCCAAACTGCTGCAGATTTTCTAAGTGTATTCTAAAATGTGAGTTAATTTTTATCAGAACACATTGATTGGGATTTTTCTTGCAAATTCTGTGCAGGTAATATGCAACAAATCTGTTCCTTGGAAACCTACCCTAATGCAGAGGCCACCTCCTGACTCTTATCTGTTTCAGGGCATTTAAACAGGTCAAAGGTTGGTCTCTTTTTATGCCTCCACTTTTTTATCCAGCTGGTGCCATTTTTTTGCAGGTCTTTTTTTTATCACAATTTTAACTAAAAAGTAGTAATAACACCTTGGTGTCAGTAAATTTGCAGCATTTTTTGTGTGTAAATTACATACAGTAAAGAAACAGTGAACGCTGAACAACACAGTATGGGCTACCTCAATTAGTAACATCTTTGCTGAAACATTGTAATGAACTATCAAGACATGGGAGAAATGTGTGCTTGATTGCTTTTACTATTGCAATTGTAGTAGCCCATCTGCTTGATGATGTCTGTTTAAGATTTTCAACCTCTGGATGTTAGGAAGTAGGTGTCCATTTAGTGACAGTAACTAAATGCATTAAAAAGGCATAGTTCCATGCCTCAATGCTACTGCCTCAGTGTTTTACAGAAGCACTTCCATCAACATTTTTATCCTCTTAATATATTGCAATCATCTTATTGTACAGTGGCATGTAAACGTTTGGGCACCCCTAGTCAAAATTACTGTTATTGTGAACAGTTAAGCAAGTTGAAGATGAAATGATCTCTAAAAGGCCTCAAGTTAAAGATGACACATTTACTTTGAAAAATTTTGTTTGCCTAAAATACATATTTTACATTTTAAAAATAACAAAAAGGAAAATGGGCCAATGCAAAAGTTTGGGCACCTTGCATGGTTAGTACCTAGTAGCACCCCCTTTTGAAAGTATCACGGCTTGTAAATGCTTTTTGTAGCCAGCCAAGAGTCTTTAAATTTTTGCTTGAAGGATTTTTATGCAATCTTCCTTGGAAAATTCTTCCAGTTCTGTGACATTCCCAGGTCATCTTGCATGCACTGCTATTTTGACGTTTAGCCACAGATATTAACGATGTTCAGATCAGGGGACTGTGAGGGCCATTGTAAAACCTTCAGCTTGCGCCTTTTGAGATAGACTATTGTGGATTTTGACGTGCGTTTTGGACCATTATCTATTTGTAGAAGCCATCCTCTTCTCAACTTCAGTTTTTTTACAGATTGTGTTTTGTTTGCATCAATAATTTAAATTTAATTGAATCTCTTTTTCCCTCTACCCGTGAAATGTTCCCTGTGCCATTGGCTGCAACACAACCCCAAAGCATGATTGATCCACCCCCATGCTTAATGGTTGGCCAGATGTTCTTTTCCTGAGATTTTTTTGCCCTTTTTTGCTCCACACATACCTTTGATCATTGTGACCAAACAGTTCAATTTTAACCTCATCGGTCCACAGAACTTGTTTCCAAAATGCATCTGGCATGTTTAGATGTTCTTTTGCATACTTCTGACACTGGATTTATGGTGAGGAAGCAGAAGAGGTTTTCTTCTGATGACTCTTCCATTAAGGCCATATTTGTGCAGGTGTTTCTGAACAGTTGAACAATGTACCACAACTCCAGAGTCCGCTAAATCTTTTTTTTGCAGTCAAGTGGGGGTTCTGATTAGTCTCTCTAGCAATCTTACAAGCAACTTTCACTGAGATTTTGCTTGGTCATTGACCGCTTCTGCCAGAGATTCAACTACTCCCTATAAACAGAGCAACAGTTTCTCTTCCTGTTGACATGATGGGACTCCTGGCATCATGCCGGATATCCCCTTTAAATCTTGTATAGCTAGCTTACTTGGCCAGTAGCTACAGGGAGAAAATTAAGTTTTATTTTCCTTGCAGCTGCTTTCTTCCAGTCATCAGGGTGGGACAAGGAGTTATTCCAGTCACCGCTTACTACATAGTGAGTGCAGTGTAATTACTCCTCTGCACTATCATCAGTGCACAAACCAGCAGTTTTACCCAAAAAAACAACATATCAACAATCATTTTGAAAACTGCCGTTTTGAAGCGGAAAGTGCATGTCAGTGCTGGTTCTGGATGTATTGCAGTAGGGCAGTGACTGCTACATGTGAACTTAGCCTCAAGAACTTATTTTGTGCATTGCAATACGGTGACAAAACTACAATTCCCCACAGATCCTGAAAGTCTGCATTTACAATCCTCACTCCAAAAATGAATTTAGTTACCTAAAAGAATGGGGGCATACACTTTTTTAGTGTTCCCCAGTTCCACACCCTAGAGGTATAGCCCACCACTGAGCACTATGACAAGGTTTCCCTGAAAATCAGGATTCTGACGCAAACCCTGACCGCGCCATTCACCATTGGACACTGGCTAGCCTCGATCCTGGCAGTATTCATCTTCTCCAGATCGACACTTTATCGTAGACTTGGCAAACCATGATTTTGTGGTCTGACATACAGTGTGCAGATTAACAATAGCTGAGAGAATGCAGAGGCCTATTAATAATTGTTAATCAAGACCAGCGCTGACACGATAAGGAGCTGGCTGGGAGCTTGCTGTGAGGTTGTGATTTCACCCGGTGAGGAGACATTGCTGCTCCTCCCCCTCCGCGGCATTCCATTCCTCTGACATTAGCTTGTACCTACATCATATGCAGGCACTATTGTCTACAACCATGAGGTATTTTAACTGGTTGCACCCCGGTCATAGAGGACAGGTATCTGTGAAGCATGAGGGAATGTAACAGCAGAATCAGTTTCCTTGCCCCACCCAGTCTGGCCTTTTCCTTTCCCTTCGAATACTAACCAGAAACTGACCTTGGCTACAAGATGTTGGGTTGGTTTGTATTTCAGAAATGTCCTGACAGTGACTGCTACTATTCTGATATGCAATTCCTCCTTGGGAATATCAGACTACAGATGTCTGCCAGATATGAACTAACTTTACTTAAAAGGAATCTCACAATATATCTTTGCTAACCTATCTGAGAGCAACATAATGTAGAGGCAGAGACCCTGACTTCTGCGATGTATCACTTACATTACTAGGTGCTGCAGTTTTTTCTTAAACCTGTTTTACCTGCCGCCTGCGTAGATCTCCCAGTTCTCTAAATGCTGATCTCTGTATAACCCCGCCCTCACCACTGATTGGCAGCTCTCTGTGTACACTGTGCGTCAGTTGAGGGGGCGTGGTTGGACTACCTGGAAGCAGGATTACTAGTCCTCTAGTGATCATCTCCTGATGATAAATCACTGATTTTATAAAAAGTAGATTATGCATCCTAGTAAGTGACACATCGCTGGAATCTGGGTCTCTGTCACATTATCTTTCTCTTATATTAGGTAGCAAAAACCTGGTGCTAGTCACTTTAAAGGGAACATGACAACTTCTTCTGCCCCCCTACCCCAACAACCACCATGTATTTTTTGTGAGAAGTATACCCTATTTATCAAGCCGATTATACTGTCTCATTGATTTCTTCATGTACAAACAAACTACTTTATAACTGTGAAGGAAATATGCTAATTAATGGGTGATTAGCCATGGGGGCCTTGTTTTCCCCAGACTAGTCTTCCCACAAATCATTCTCTCCTGATAATAGAGTACTGCACAAGTTGGAAAATCAAATTCCCTGCTTTTTCCTAAGGCATCCATTAGATAGAAGTTTTAGTTACAGTGTATGGTACAGCAGTTGCATGTTATTAGACAATAAACTGTTCTAACCCTGACTTCCATCTAGCTGCTCTGTAATCAGACTGGTGGCGAGCAATTCCATAGATGGGTATTTATGTGTGCACACAGTGTGTTACTGCAGTCTGACACTACTATGGTGTGTGCTAGTGTCCTCTATAGATTACATTGCTCTGCTATAAATGCTCTGCCAGCGCCCTCTGGTGAACAGATGAAGAACTTTCACAAGATCACAAATACATTTTTATTTAACAAAAATAAGTTATTTTCCAAATTAATTTTTAATGCTTGTGAATTTCTATATTTCCCAATTGCAGTCTTGTTTCAGCATTGTTGCAAGCACAGGAATTTGTACCGGATCTTTCTTGTCCATGAATGCCGTTAGCGTGATACCGGAACTACAGTGAACACAGGTACACGAGCAACATGGAATACTGTAACTTTGCATAATAATGCACATTTATAAATATTCCGGATTTTGAATGGCATGACAGTTTCACATGTAGACTAAAAAACTACTCTTAAACCTGCCAACAATTCCAAAATTAAATCCACGCATGATAAACAGAAATTTTGGTGAAGATGTGGATGCAGATTTGACACATTTCATTGAACTGAATAAAATGTCATTTATGCAATAGATAGGGTATGCTGTGGATTTTCAACTGGTCTAGTTGCAGATGTATTTATTTTTTTTATGCTGTAATTGAATAGGATTTGTTATACGTTGTTCACTTTTATAGTATTATGGTTTATTGTGGAATTTATGAAATATCAGAAGAAATATGTGAGCTGTAAATTTAACCTTTAGATGGTAGCAGCCAAGTGAGCAATAATAAAATCAGATGTATACGTATCTGCAATATGACACTTATAGACTTCTATAGTGCGCTACTGTAGATCTGTATGCCTCCAGTTTCCTACAGGAACAGGGAACCAGTCATGTCCCCAAATCTGTCAACACAACATTTATTCTTAATTAGGCCAGACAAATTTCTCAGTAGGTCAGGAGACATAGGCCATTGTTCATATGAGCCTGAACGTTGACTCTTGAATTGATGTTTGTTGCAGCTTATTGTGCTGCTATCCTTGGGGTTACAGGGACACATCTATTGAACAATCGATGTTTGCTAATATGTTGATTACCCATTGTATCAGTCCATGCAGCTTATTGACCTGCAAACATTGAAGGACAAACTATGGAGATTGATTGAATACTCGAACAATGAGATTTGACCTCATCCCACCTTCCCTCTGAACTGTGGATGATGGCCTGGAGGACAGATGTGGGTATAAAAGGGACCTCTACCCTTCTGCAAAGAGAATCTACAGTACAGCAGCCAGGGAACCATGGCTCCAACTGAAGCAATAAAGATTTGAAACACTCTACAGGATGCGAGCTTAAGGGATCAAGGCTCCAGCTGGAGGAATACAGATTTTCTCCATTGACCATCAGTAAATCCATGGAGAGGTCAGGTTGGGACAATCAGGTCACCTGGCCATGTACCTCAATGGACTGTCAGTTTCCTAAGCTTGTCGTTATCTCCTCTTTGTGGGTGACCGCCAAAATCGGGTTGCCACTGGTGGGGGGTATTCGGTCCTGGAAGCCCTGAAGTTGCAGCTGCTCTAATCCCTGCAAGCCAGCGGAAGGGTGAGACTCTTTAATTTGCACCATCTTATGTACTTGCTGGGACTGTACTATATGTTATTGTCTGGTGGTGGTTCAATAAATAATTGCCACACTGGTTTACTCTCACCCTGTGTTGTCTGAGTGCTATTCTGCCCACGGTAAAGGAGTGCGGTGAATCAGTGGGATGAGCCCTGGTCCATGCAGTCTTTCTAAAGACAGCTGAGCCAGCGGACAAGAGCAACTACTGACCCTCGTGTCTCCACACCAAATATTATTAACCTGTAGACATTGGGATAATCTGCAAGTTAATCGTGTCCTGAAGCTGCCCGGCTGACATATTAAAAGCCCAGCTACTGGGAGAAAATTAACTTTCTTCCTCTGAGCAGCCTCATGCTTTCAGTCATAGAGGTTGTGCAGGGAGCAAATACTGTCACTGCACAATACATAGTGAGTGTCAGCTGTAAACATGCCCAGGCACTGACTGACAGCCAGCTCAGCACTGACATACTGCAGAGCCGGCTGTCCGTCAGTGCTGGGGCGTGTTTACAGCTGCCGCTGAAATATATATACCGAGCAGTGACTGAAACCTCGCCTCCATGACTGAAAGCACGGGGCTGCTGGGAGTAATAAAATTAATTTCCTAACAGTAGTCCAGCTTTTAGTTCAGCGGTCGCATGGCTTTAGAGTGCTATTAACCTGCAGATTAACATTCTACCTCCAGGTTAATAGCTTTTGTGGATGTGACAGGTTTCCTTTAAGGTTTTTCTTTTGTTTCTGTTCCTTTATAAACTGTGCCATTTTGCATTGGAGGTAGGCGTGGTTTTACGTAAGACTTCTGCTTTCAGCAGAGAATATCTTTGATATGTGGCACCATATTATACCAACACACAGTACCTACGACATCATAAAATGCAGCTGTGGGGACTTCAAGTACGACTATAGACATATATCACATTTTTGTATTGTATTGCTTATACTTTGTATAATTGCATTTTTTTGTGTTGGAAAGTAACATTCAGGAAGTATCTCATTAGCAAGATGTTAGAGACATTTTTCTCAGATGACAGCAGGAAACCGAAAACTGTACTTACATCAGTTGCTTTTTTCTCAGCCTGCTCCAGTTTCTCCTGAGCGTCCTTTAGAGCTTCAGAGTATTTATCCAGCTCATCTTCTGTTCCTTTCAGCTTTTTCTGCAGTGCAACCAGTTCATCTTCCACCTGGCAACATTTAAAAAGGATTTGTTATTGTTATTGACACCAGTAACTCAGAACTATGGTGTCCAAAGAGAACTCTAAGGGGTCACACTTGGCGTAAGACAATACGCCACGTATTATACGTCCGTACTACGGCCGTAATACGGAGAAATGTTCCCAAAATAGTGATCCGTAGTCAGGGTGTGTCAGCGTATTTTGCGCATGGCATCCTCCATATGTAATCCGTATGGCATCCGTACTGCGAGATTTTCGCGCAGGCTTGCAAAACCGACATCTAATGGATTTATGTGCTCAAATGTTCGGGAAAACATATATACAGTATATATACATATATATGTCATTGAGACACATATATATATATTCTGTATTTAGATTTCATTCAGCGCGATATCTGTGAAAAGTCGGTAATTCAATTGCCGGCTTCACATTTCTCCTGCACAAACCCGACAGGATATGAGACATGGTCTACATACAGTAAACCATCTCATATCCCCTTTTTTTTTTGCATGGAGTGTGGAATATGCAAAAAAAAAGGGGATATGAGATGGTTTACTGTATGAAAACCATGTCTGATATCCTGTCGGGTTTGTGCAGGAGAAATGAAAAGCCGGCAATTGAATTACCGACTTTTCACTAACACCGCTGCGTATTTCTCGCAAGTCACACTGCTGGTCCGTGTGGAATCCGTATTTTTCTCGCCCCCATAGACTTTCATTGGCGATTTTTTTGCGCAATACGCTGACAATCGCAGCATGCTGCGATTTTGTACGGCCGTAGAAAGCCGTATAATACTGAACCGTAATATACGGCTAATAGGAGCAGCCCCATTGAGAATAATTGTGCCGTATGTTATGCGAGTTTTACAGACGTAGTTTCTGCGCTCTTACGTCCGTAAATCTCGCATGTGTGACCCCGGCCTTATACCCATTTATAATGGTCTGCCCGATCAATATTTTATTAAATAAGAAAGTACATAAACATATACATACTAGATGTTTCCAGCCAGCTAAAGGTACCTTCACACGAAACGACTTTGTAACGATATCGCTAGCGATCCGTGACGTTGCAGCGTCCTGGATAGCGATATCGTTTAGTTTGACACGCAGCAGCGATCAGGATCCTGCTGTGATGTCGCTGGTCGCTGAATAAAGTTCAGAACTTTATTTGGTCGTCCGATCGCCGTGTATCGTTGTGTTTGACATCAAAAGCAACGATACCAGCGATATTTTACACTGGTAACCAGGGTAAACATCGGGTTACTAAGCGCAAGGCCGCGCTTAGTAACCCGATGTTTACCCTGGTTACCAGCGTAAAATGTAAAAAAAACAAACAGTACATACTTACATGCGTCCCCCGGCGTCCACTTCCCACACTGACTGAGCGCCGCAAAGTGAAAGCACAGCACAGCGGTGACGTCACCGCTGTGCCCTGCTACTGCCGGCGTTCAGTCAGTCAGTCAGTGCAGGAAGCGGACGCCGGGGGACGCGAATGTAAGTATGTACTGTTTGTTTTTTTTACATTTTACACTGGTAACCAGGGTAAACATCGGGTTACTAAGCGCGGCCCTGCGCTTAGTAACCCGATGTTTACCCTGGTTACCCGGGGACCTCGGCATCGTTGGTCGCTGGAGAGCGGTCTGTGTGACAGCTCTCCAGCGACCAAACAGCGACGCTGCAGCGATCGGCATCGTTGTCGCTATCGCTGCAGCGTCGCTTCGTGTGAAGGTACCTTTACGCTCGGCACTCTCATTGCTATCTAATTAACGCTGCTGGTGATTAAACTAAAGTAAATAATGACAAGATTCAATAGCGCTTACGCAGGTGGTAATTTAACTTAAAATGAAGTTAATTACAATAATAATCATTAAAAAGCTGAATAATACTAAAAATACATTTTATTCACAGTGTAAAATAAAAAACAAACTGGATTTAGTAAGATGTGCGTTTTTTATTCATTCCATCATCTAAACAAATTTCATAACGAAACATAAATTATGTAAAAATTTCTCTGTAAACTCAATTAAATGTATAGTCATTTTCGTCATTTTCAAAGATCTTTCCTTGACTTCTACCAGGTACCATTTAATGTGTGGGGACGGGATTGTGTGTCATAATGTGGTGGGGGGGCGGGATTATGTATGGTAATGTGGTGGGAGTGCGGGATTATGTGTGGTAATGTGGTGGGAGGGTGGGATTATGTGTGGCAATGTGGTGGGGGGCGAGATTATGTGTGGCAATGTGGTGGGGGGGCGGGATTATGGGTGGTAATGTGGTGGGGGGGCGGGATTATGGGTGGTAATGTGTTGGGGGGCCGGAATTATGTGTGGTAATGTGGTGGGGGGGCGGGATTGTGTGTGGTAATGTGGTGGGGGGCGGGATTGTGTGTGGTAATGTTTTGGGGGGGCGGGATTGTGTGTGGTGATGTGGTGGGGGTGGGATTATGTGTGGTAATGTGGTGGAGGGCGGGAATATGTGTGGTAATGTGGTGGGAGGGTGGGATTATGTGTGGTAATGTGGTGGGGGGCGGGAATATGTGTGGTAATGTGGTGGGAGGGTGGGATTATGTGTGGTAATGTGGTGAGGGGCGAGATTATGTGTGGTAATGTGGTGGGGGAATATGTGTGGTAATGTGGTGGGGGATTATGTGTGGTAATGTGGTGGGGGGCGGGATTATGTGTGGTAATGTGGTGGGGGCGGGATTATGTGTGGTGATGTGGGAGGGCGGGATTATGTGTGGTAATGTGGTGGGGGGCGGGATTGTGTGGTGATGTGGTGGGGCGGGATTATGTGTGTTGATGTGGTGGGGGGGCGGGATTATGTGTAATGATGTGGTGGGGGCGGGATTGTGTGTAGTAATGTGGTGGGGGGCGGGATTGTGTGTGGTGATGTGTTGGGGTCGGAATTTTGTGTGGTAGTGTGGTGGGGGTGGCATTATGTGGTAATGTTGTGGGGGGGCGGGATTATCTGTGGTGATGTGGTGGGGGCAGGATTATGTGTGGTAATGTGGTGGGGGGTGGAATTGTGTGTGGTAATATGGTGGGGGGTGGAATTGTGTGTTAATGTGGTGGGGGGGCGTGATTATTTGTGGTGTCGGGTGGGGGCGGGATTATGTGTGGTGATGGGGTGGGGGTGGGATTGTGTGTGGTGATGGGGTGGGGGGGTGTAATTATGTGTGGTTATGTGTTGGGGGCGGGATTATGTGGTGGGGGGTGGGATTATGTGTGGTGATGTGGTGGGGCAGAGCTACTGTGCAGGGGGCGGGATTAGCGAGTGATGTGGGGGGCGGGATTATGTGTGGTAATGTGGTGGGGGGCGGGATTATGTGTGGTAATGTTGTGGGGGGCGGGATTATGCATGGTAATGTGGTGGGGCGGGATTATGCATGGTGATGTGTTGGGGGTGGGATTATGGGTGGTAGTGGGGTGGGAGGGCGGGATTATGGGTGGTAATGGGGTGGAGGGCGGGATTATGGGTGGTAATGGGGTGGGGGGCGGGATTATGGGTGGTGATGGGGTGGGAGGGCAGGATTATGGGTGGTGATGTTTTATGGGTGGTGATGGGGTGGGAGGGTGGTATTATGGGTGGTGATGGGGTGGGAGGGTGGTATTATGGGTGGTGATGGGGTGGGAGGGCGGTATTATGGGTGGTGATGGGGTGAGGGGCGGGATTATGGGCGGTGATGTGGTGGGAGGGTGGGATTGTGTGCGGTGATGGGGTGGGAGGGCGGGATTGTGTGCGGTGATGGGGTGGGAGGGCGGGATTGTGTGCGGTGATGGGGTGGGAGGGCGGGATTGTGTGCGGTGATGGGGTGGGAGGGCGGGATTGTGTGCGGTGATGGGGTGGGGGGTGGTATTGTGTGCGGTGATGGGGTGGGGGGCGTGATTGTGTGTGGTGATGGGTTGGGGGGCGAGATTGTGTGCGGTGACGGGTTGGGGGGCGAGATTGTGTGTGGTGACATGTTGGGGGGCGGGATTGTGTGCAGTGATGGGGTGGGGGGCGGGATTGTGTGCGGTGACCGGTTGGGGGGCGTGATTGTGTGCGGTGACCGGTTGGGGGGGCGAGATTGTGTGCGGTGATGTGTTGGGGGGCGGGATTGTGTGTGGTGATGTGGTGGGGGGCGGGATTGTGTGCGGTAATGAGGTGGGGGCGGGATTGTGTGTGGTGATGTGGTGGGAGGTGGAGCTACTGTGCAGGGGGCGGGATTAGCGAGTAATCACGATGCCTCTTATATATATATAGATACACATATAGCAAAAAAAGCCCCAGCTGTGCACGTTCTGTAGTATTCACAACCTTCCACTAGTCACAGCGGTGCAACTATCCTCATATATTTAAAGGGAAATTTTTATAATAAATCCCCTTTCCGCTTGGTAAAGCGAGTATCAGCAGTGTCATCCAGGCAGGAAAATGGAGAGTTGGCTGCATTTCTTTGGGATTTTCTTATTTGTTTTGGTAAACTGCATGCTTAGCTGCTTCCAAAACTCATTTACCTATCCATTAATTCCCCTCCTGTGTGCACTAGATGAGAGACACCAGACCCAACAGTGCAGACAAACTGAAGGCTGCTATCAAAGCATCCTGGGCTTCCATAACACCTCAGCAGTGCCACAGGCTGATTGCCTCCATGCCACGCAGCATTGATGCAGTAATTGATACAAAAGGAGCCCCGAACAAGTAGTGAGTGCTTTTACTGAATATACATTTCAGTAGGCCAACATTTTGGATTTTAAAATCATTTTTCAAGCTGGTGTTATAAAGTATTCTAATTTACTGAGATAATGACTTTTGGGTTTTCATTGGCTGTAAGCCATAATCATCAACATTAACAGAAATAAACACTTGAAATAGATCACTCTGTTTGTAATGACTCTATAAAATATACTTTTTGTATTGAAGAATATAAAAAAATTAACTTTTTAATGATATTCTAATTTTGTGAGAAGCACCTGTATATACAATATGCAGTTGAAACCAGAAGTTTACATACACTATATAAAAAGACACATATGCATGTTTTTCTCAAGATCTGAAATAAAATCAGAATAAACCAGAATAATGAGAGAGAGAATGTTTTAAGGTATTTTTATTACTTTCTGCAAAGTCAAAAGTTTACCTACATTTTAATAGTATTTGGTACATTGCACTTAAACTGCATGACTTGGATCAAACATTTGGGATATCCTTCCACAAGCTTCTCACAATAGTCGGTTGTAATTTGGGCCCATTCCTCCTGACAAAACTGGTGTAACTGATCCAGCTTTGTAGGTCACCTTGCTCGCACCTGCCTTTTCAGGTTTGCCTATAAATTTTCAATAGGATTGAGATCAGGGCTTTGTGATGATCACTCCAAAACAGTGACTTTGTTATCCTTAAGCCACGTTGTTACCATTTTGGTCATATGCTTCGAGTTATTTTCCATTTGGAAGACCCATTTCCACCCAAGCTTAAACTTCCTGGCTGATGTCTTGAGATGTTGCTTCAGTGTTGCCTCAATCTTCTTTTTTCATGATTCCATCTCTTTTGTGAAGTGCACCAGTCCCTCCTGCAGCAAAACAACCCCAGAACATGATGCTGCCACCCCCATGTTTCACAGTTGGGATGGTGTTCTTAATCTTCCAAGCTTCTCCCTTTTCCTCCAAACGTAATGATGGTCATTATGTCCAAAAAGTTCAATTTTAGTTTCGTCAGACCACAGGACATGTCTCCAAAAATTAAGGTCTTTGTTCCTGTGTGCATTTTCAATTTTCATGGCCTTTCAGCCCATGTTGATACAGTACTTGTTTCACTTTGGATATTGACATAATAATAATAATAATAATAATAATAATTTTATTTATATAGCGCCAACATATTCCGCAGCGCTTTACAACTTATAGAGGGGACTTATACAGACAATAGACATTACAGCATAACAGAAATCACAGTTCAAAACAGATACCAGTAGGAATGAGGGCCCTGCTCGCAAGCTTACAATCTATGAGGAAAAGGGGAGACACGAGAGGTGGATGGTAACAATTGCTTTAGTTATTTGGACCAGCCATAGTGTAAGGCTCGGGTGTTCATGTAAAGCTGCATGAACCAGTTAACTACCTAAGTATGTAACAGTACAGACACAGAGGCTATTAACTGCATAAAGTGTATGAGAACATGATGGAGGAACGTGATTATGTTGTTGTTTTTTTATTAATAGGCCACACAGGGATAATTAGGTTAATGCGTTGAGGCGGTAGGCCAATCTGAACAAATGAGTTTTTAGGGCACGCTTAAAACTGTGGGGATTGGGGATTAATTGTATTAACCTAGGTAGTGCATTCCAAAGAATCGGCGCCGCACGTGTAAAGTCTTGGAGACGGGAGTGGGAGGTTCTGATTATTGAGGATGCTAACCTGAGGTCATTAGCAGAGCGGAGGGCACGGGTAGGTTGGTAGACTGAGACCAGAGAGGAGATGTAGGGTGGTGCTGAGCCATGGAGTGCTTTGTGGATGAGGGTAGTAGTTTTGTACTGGATTCTGGATTGGATGGGTAGCCAGTGTAATGACTGGCACAAGGTAGAGGCATCGGTGTAACGGTTGGCGAGGAATATGATCCTGGCAGCAGCATTCAGGACAGATTGGAGCGGGGAGAGTCTGGTAAAAGGTAGGCCAATTAGTAGAGAGTTACAATAGTCCAGACGAGAATGAATAAGTGAGACAGTAAGAGTTTTTGCAGAGTCGAAAGTAAGAAAAGGGCGAATTCTAGAAATGTTTTTGAGATGCAGATAAGAAGAGCGAGCCAGTGATCGGATGTGGGGGGTGAATGAAAGCTCGGAATCAAGGATGACTCCAAGGCAGCGGGCATGTTGCTTTGGAGTAATGGTGGAACCGCACACAGAGATGGCAATGTCGGGCAAAGGTAGGTTTGTAGAGGGAGAGAACACGAGGAGTTCAGTTTTTGACAGGTTCAGTTTCAGATAGAGGGAGGACATGATGTTAGAGACAGCGGTAAGACAATCACTGGTGTTTTCTAAAAAGGTCGGCGTGATAACAGGAGAAGAGGTATATAATTGGGTGTCGTCAGCATAGAGATGGTACTGGAAACCAAATCTACTGATTGTTTGTCCAATAGGGGCAGTATACAAAGAGAAGAGGAGGGGGCCTAGGACTGATCCTTGAGGAACCCCAACAGTAAGGGGAAGGTGAGAGGAGGAGGAACCAGCAAAACAAACAGTGAAGGATCGGCCAGAGAGATAGGAGGAGAACCAAGAGAGAACGGTGTCCTTGAGGCCGATGGAGCGGAGCATAGTGAGAAGGAGCTGATGATCCACAGTGTCGAATGCTGCGGAGAGATCCAAGAGAATGAGCATGGAATAGTGACCATTAGATTTAGCTGTTAGTAGGTCATTAGAGACTTTAGTGAGGGCAGTTTCAGTAGAGTGTAAAGAGCGGAAACCAGATTGAAGAGGGTCGAGAAGAGAATTATCTGAGAGATAGCAGGTAAGACGGGAGTGGACCAGGCGTTCCAGGAGTTTAGAGATGAAGGGAAGATTAGAGACAGGTCTATAATTAGCGATAATCTTACTAGCTTCTGCCATCATCTTCACTGCTTTTGTCCTTGGGTTGATATGCACATGTCCAACCAAAGCGGGTTCATCTTTGGAACACAGAACCCGTCTCCTTCCTGAGTGGTATGATGGCTGGACATTCCCATCTTGTTTGTACTTGCGTATAATTGTTTGTACAGATGAATGAGGCACCTTTGGGTATCTTGATATTGTACCCAAGGATGAGCCAGGCTTGTGCAAGTCCACAATTCTCTTCCTGATATCTTGATTGATTTCTTTAAACTTTACCATGATGCAACACAAAGAAGCAGTGTGTTTCAGGTGTGCATTAAAATACATCCACAGATATGTCTCTAATTATCTCAGATGTTGCCAAAAAACCTTCAGAACCTTCCAAACACATGACATCATCGGGCAGTCCAGAATTGTTTAAATGCATAGTAATCTTAGTGTGTGTAAACTTTTGACTTTGCGATAAGTAATACAAATGCTTTAAAACATTCTCTCATTATTCTGGCATTTGGCAAATATTAATAATTATGGTAATCCTAATTTTCCTAAAATGGGAAAGGTTTATTCCGATTTCATGTCAGATATTGAGAAAAACATGCATATGTGTCTTTTTATATAGTATATGTAAAATTCTTGTTTCAATTGTATAAATAACAGCCCAAAAAAGCGTCTAAATATTTTGCAGGGTTAAATCTGTCACCCATACATTAATACATAGTCTGGGGAACATTTCCTGTGATCCATAAAACTTTTAAAAAACATAAAAAAAAATTGCAGGCTTAAAATTCTCAGCCATACAGTTTCACGTGTTCTGTGGTACATTTCTGTGATATCTAACACTCCAAAAAAGCGGTAAAAAAATTGGCTGGATTACAGTTCTCATCCATACACTATTCTGTGTTCTGTGGTACATTTCCTGTGATCTATAAAACTGAAAAAAGTGTTAAAAATGCTGCAGTCTTAAATTTCTCAGCCATACTGTTTCACATATTCTGTGGTACATTTCTGTGATATTTAACACTCCAAAAAAGCGTTAAAAAAAGTCTGGATTACATTTCTCAAAAAATAGAAGGAAATCCAACTCAACGAACTTGTGAAACAAACTTCTTTCTTTATTCACCATAAAGAGCTCAGCAGAGGGTAAAGCAGCATCAGCATTATAAGTTACGTGGTATGTGACATTGACGTGTTTCAGGTGGCTACGCACCCTTAATCATGCAGCTTTTCATGCATTTGTCAAGCACGAGAATATACAAAAAGAAAGGAGAAGCATAAGTCTCCTTATATCTTTCCTCCTAACTGGACTCTCTACTAGCTTAGCCTTGAGTGTAACTTCTATGTAGTTCCATTGTATGTGCAGCCTGGAAGACTTGCAGGGACCTTGAAAGAATATGATGACTGATGCTACATTATGATGAGGTATATAGACTCCAAATATTGTAGGTAAATCACATTATTACTTTTGCCTCCTGAGTCCTGATAGTAGTGCTCATGACAAATGGAGAAAATAGGGAAATTAGACTGTAAGACCCACTGCACCTTATGTCCAAGTCTGACTACAGCACTGTGGGTTACGTTGACCATATATACTGGGTAATTAATACAAACTGTCATATATATGAAAAGAAATGATCTTTCATCTTAGGCTTCATCACCTATAATCTCCCTTTTTGTAGACTAAATATATTGCTACTGTAAAAATAGAGGCAACTGCTCAGTCTGTTTCACTTCATCCCCAACATTAAACACTAATCCGGTAGATATTAAAATACGAAATGATCTCACGTTATATTGTTTCTAAATCTCCCACAGGCTGCCACATAATACCAACCAAATTCTGCACAGAGGTCACGTAATGCCCGCTATTGTTCGGGGGAGTGTGTGTGTCAGAAATTAGCTAGATGACTTAACTTGTTGGAGAATCTGGTGTAGTGATACCCAGTCCTACAGCACAGCTGCCATGATCCCTGGCTATCATAGGTGGGATTCTTGTGTGAGTGCACAGTATTTATGCCAGAAGACTTCTCGGGGAATATTCCCATTCTGTATACATTCAAAGCGTTGAAGAGAGCCATGTCTAATAGTAAAACATCCTTAATATTTTATACTTAATGTAAAATACAAAAGGTGACATCGATGGCATGGGCTATTAGAGCATTTGATAAGCCTTTAATCAAATTTGTACAAGCTTTAAGAAAATATATGTGTAATATGTTTAGAGGGAAAAAAATAAATAAAAAGATGGACAATCCAGACACAAAAATAAGAAAATGAAGGCAGTAATGCTGACATCTATACTCACGTAATGCAAGGCTAAAGTGCCCATGTATTATCACATTATTGCAAATGCACAAGAAATATGCCAAAAAATAAGTAACCTCCCGATCCTAAGGGAAAGCATATTTCGCTTACAGTTGCACTACAGAGTGGCACATAGGCACTTTTACCGTGAATTATTTGATTAATTTTGTTTATTCATTACCTTGTTTCTACTTATATGTCAGCTTTAGTGTCTTGATTTTCTTTTTCTGCTTGGTTCACCCACTGTCCTGTCTTTGTGCCCGTGTTATTTTTTTTGCATATGTTTTATAACGCCAATGTATAAAATTGTCTTTAATGTCCTCTAAATTCTGTATGCCCTGCACACACATATATATATATATATATATATATATATATATATATATATATATATATATATATATTTTCTTGGTGTTTATTGAGTATATTATGTAGGGAGACACGTTAACCTACCAGGGTTAGCATTTTCTGTGGATGGATTAAATATGCCCCAAATTTTGCACAACTGCACAATGTGTGGGTTAACATGTGCTACATTATTTTATTATATGTGGTTATGTCCACTAATTAATACATTCTGATTTGACATGATCAGTCTTATCTTATGCCATACACCATCACTGTTCTTTTTTCTATAGAAGATAGAACATGATGGCCGTTGGAAAATAACCCATTTGATTTTCTTTAGCAGCAAAAAAAAAGTGGTAACAAAGCTTGGAGTTTCACCCCCTGTAGCTGAAAATTGCTTTAGGATATTCTGAAAAATCTTTTCCTGACTTAGTGGTCTACATTTTCTGTTATTAGTATTGCTCGTGTAAAGGTTTTTGGAGAAGGTGGGCCAGATTACAAAGGATTTATAACTCCCACGACGTCAAGTTTTTAATATATCCTTTTCAAGAGTTTTACATACAGGTTATTCTTAGTGATGTAATGGTGTCTTTGGATATCTTTGGATTACTTTCTTTATATAGTATGCACTGTATGATGACAAATAAGATTTCACGTATACATTTATAATCTCTATTTTATTATGTTACTGTAATATGTCATAAATGGGTTATAATGAAGTGTATCATAAATAATATTTGTTTAAGAAAGAAAAAAAAGTGAACACAGGGGCTTGTATTGACAGGCAGTCATCAGCATGCCTAGAGATCAGTTCACACTTTAAATGCAGTTTTCTTTGTACTATGCCATAGATGACTTGTATATAGGGTAGGCATGTTAACTAGTAAATGCATTGCATAAATTACATGCAAAAGATCCTTACTAGGGATTTATTCAGAAATACCTTTATGGCATTATTTCTGTGTAGTCTACCTAGAAAATTTCAGCCCCATAAAATACCCATGTAAATCAAGCTAGTAGATTTTATCTGTGCCAGCTACAAAACTGAATCAATTTGCAGCAACTCCATGGCCTTGGTAACATGCCAAGAACCACTATGAAGAATCCTTACAGCTTGGACGTTTCAATGCACATACTACTAATGCTAGAGTTCCCATAGGATAAATGTGACATAAAAGAGAACTAGACATTAGTTTTCAATTTCTAGACCTTGGGGATGCAGGCTGGATTCCTTACATGTCTGGTCTTTTTCTTTGAAGGAAATACATAGATTTTTTTTCTATATGTACACAACATAAGTAGTTACTACTGCATATTTGAGATCAGTATATGTTAGTTATAAAGCAGATTTTGCTCTACACATCTGGATGCTATAGGACAGGACACTGCTCCCATGTTTTACGATCTACAGCATATACCATAGCATATAATAAATAATATATATTAGTAACAAAAAGGGAAGATCTAATGCTCTTTTAAGTCTACTGACTTATTTCCGTTACTTATGATGCGTGTACTTGTATTGTTAAATGGTTATATGATTTTGTGCGGACTGGAACTATTAGTGCAATGTCCAGGATTATACACGAATATATACCTGTTTACACTTGTCCTCTGCTGCCTTTTTATCTGCTTCAGCTTGTTCTGCCCTGTCTATGGCATTCTCCTTATCAAGCTTCAGCATCTGCATCTTCTTCTTAATTGCCTCCATCCTGGCTGGTGCTTGTAGCCTGGCTGAGGAGAAGAAAGGAGCAGGACCTGGCACAAAAGAAGACGGCTTGAACTGAACGGAGCACAATTAGAGGAGGATAACCTACAAGCAGCTCTAAACTCCTAAAGAACATCATTGGATGGTTTACTCCCCTGGGACACCACAAGACTTTCACTAACATCCTTTCCAAGGAGAGACTTGGACTCCTTTCAACATCAAAATCCACATCCCTCAACCAGTCACCTTATTTGGGATTGATTTTGCAGTAAAGGAAAAAAAGAAAAGATTTGGTTTCCATTTTTAACCTTCTGACAACAGCAAGTGTGCTGACAAATGAACACATGCCACAGATAAGGCTTATTAGCATATCTGGGTATATTTGTCCAGTGTGTTCAGCTGCCCTTTCAAATGGAAGTGGTACATGTCATCAAGTCATAGGAGTAAAAGCTAACAGTTATGCCACTGCCATGGTAGTGCCAGGTAATACATTTCTTAAAACACTGCTCTGCTATAGGTACGCTAGAACAGTACCATGCATTCCGATAAATGTCCAATGGCATTGACATAACTGTAAGAAAAAATTCTCCAACCTTTTGTAACCTGTGAGAGTGTTTTTACACTTGTCGCCTTGAAGCAGTTTTCTTTACTCATCATTACATTAGTGTGTAGGAAACTTGCTACAGAGCTGTATGTGGGCAGTGCTGTGTGTGACTACTGTGCAGGTGTAAGGAGGTGGCGAAGACCCTCATTTGCCGCCCCCTCTCTCCCATGTCCTGGGCTCGTACATCTTATGTGGTTCCCGGACAGTGTACCCGTTTAGTAATGTCTGTATTTCTTATACCTTGTGTATTATTGTATTGCCCTTTTATCCCTGTTATGTACCTGTATGTTACTGTGTTCTATGTATTAGTGTGCTGTGTCTGCAATGTTCCTATATGTGTTAGAGGCAGTGCCAGCTCAGGTTAACTTTGTGGGCTGGACTTGCAGCCTCTTGGGAGCAGGAAGCTCCTTCTTCCTGCTCAGAGCTCAGGCAGCATGGCCTGAGGCAAGATGCCTGTCCCTGTCTGGGACAGCAAGGACCCCCGGCTGGGGGAAATCCAAGCTGGCAAAACTCCAGGAGGGTGTAGAGACTGCTGCCCAGGACCACGGGCAGTGAAGCAGGCACTGGGACCGTATGGTGCTCCACCAAAGGGACTTTAAGCGTCCAGACTATCTCCTCTTTCGGTCACCGTGGCTGAGGTGGACACAGGACTGTGCGAGTGACCCGCCGAAGGGACTAGAAGCATCCAGATTTCGGCGAGTGAAGTTTCACTACCTTTGCTTGTGAATGGTGACCGCTGCTATGGCTGATGCTGAGATGGCAGTGAATAAGAGTAGGGAAAGAGCAGGAAGTCTCTATCGCATTTTCTCCAATCACCACTTTCTACCTAGTTTATCCTACAAAAATAAAAGTTATGCCTGTTGGATTACTCCTGTGACTCTGGATTGTAATTGCCTGGACTGTAGTTAATAATAAAGAAATCTCGCACTCAACTTAAATCTTATAGATTGATTTTTTTAATGGTATTGGAGTAGCACTGGAAACGTTTCAGCCCTTTATCGAGCTTTCATCAGTCACGTGCTGTGCCTTTAAATGTGGACTAGCGGTGGATACCGCGTCTGAGAGGACATCAACATACACGTTCAGGCGGCTCCCCTCCAGCCCCTATCTCGTTTCTGGTGGCTCCCCTTCAGCCCCTACTTCAGTGCTGACTCTCCTTATTGAGGCAATTACCTCTAGCAGCATATACATCATACACCAGCTCCTATGCATCTTGCATACCTTAACTATTCACCGCGTCATCTAAAGGCAGTCATCCACTGCACAATGCATGATCTGCATTCTAACCAATGATACGATTGACACACATTTAAAGGTTTAAAGGCACAGCACGTGACTGATGAAAGCTCGATAAAGGGCTGAAACGTTTCCAGTTTCTTTATTATTTACTGTATGGTTTGGGAACCTAATCTCTGCACCAATAATACAGCTGTGCACACGGCGTTTATATGTACGTATGCCTGGACTGTAGTGACTGGGAAAAATAGGTAACTCGTGGGGGGAGCTGTGTCCATCCTGTCTATTTCATGTACAAGGTCTCGAGGGGTATACTGACTGTGGCTTAATTGACTCAGCTGGGACTACCACCTACCACCTTGGGCCACCTTGTTACACATGCAGCAGGTTATGTACGTTTGCAATGCAGATTGTTCATGTACATAATATATATGCTATATAAAACCTACAAGAGAAAAAATGAGCGAAAACCCTGCTGTAACTCAGTAAATAAAAAGCAAAAAGTGCATTTAAATAAGACAGTGTTTTTAGTAAGACTTTTTTGATCAAAAATAGCATAAAAGCCATCCCACCACATCAAGGTAACTCTGATCGGGACAGTCCTACACTGTCTAATATTAAACAGCAAAAAAGAAAAATGCAGATAGCACTCATTGGTCCTTAAAACTTCAATGGGTCATAAACCGCTGAGTGGCGCGAAACAGCCGTCGTCTTACACCAGCTCGCACATCCCAGCAACCTGTTCCTCTGGCCATGACATTTTAAAGTTTGAATAAAGGATGAAGTTTTAAGGACCGGTGAGTGCTATCTGCATTTTTCTTCTTTGCTGCATATACCCTGTTTTGGCATGAGCACTCGGAGTCCATAGATGCGGTCTCCATCCGGAAAGTGCATGTTCACATTGGCCATAAAACATATAAAACCTACAAAAGAAAAAATGAGCGAAAACCCTGCTGTAACTAAGTAAATAAAAAGCAAAAAGTGCATTTAAATAAGACAGAGTTTTTAGTAAGACTTTTTTGATCAAAAATAGCATAAAAGCCATCCCACCACATCAAGGTAACTCTGATCGGAATGGTCCTACACTGTCTAATATTAAAACCTTAAGACGTGTGCCACAGTCTCTGGCTTCTGCCTCCTGTCACCCGCTACTGCTCCACTGGCAGAGGGCGGGCTCCCCTGACTCACAGGCCCCATAGCAGCTGCATGGTGTGCTACTATTAGCGACACGCCACTGGCTGGGGGACCCTGGAGCAGCAGGGGCCCTAGGCAGCTGCCGACCCTGTATGCTAGTATCCTCCTGTTCTCTGGTGGGCCAGTTCGACCCTGGCTGCACAGCTGCGTGAGTGTACAATGTGCTTTCTGTAGAGCGGTGTGTAGTGCAATTTGGCTTCTGAAGAACTGTGTGAGTTTAATCTACATGCAGAGAAATGATAAAAGGTCAACAATGAAGAGGCTAACACTTAAAAATGAGTTGTGCTTTCAACAAACTTTTCATACATCAATAGTACAGGTGATTATAAGAAACTTTGTAATGTATCTTATCAGAGAAATCGGCTTTCTTCCTTTCTTTCTTCTTATTAGACACTTCTTGTTCTCCCCTCCCTTCCTTCCTTCTCAACTTGTCATCTGTGGCACCCCAGGAGTTCAGGTACCACAGTGGTATTGCTTTCCTCTCAGGGAGGGTGGTGCCATGCCTGGAGACAGGAGGGATCCCTTTGGCAGGTAATCTTACATGCGACACTTTCTGACTCCAGAAGGGGGAGCTCTAAACCCGGTTTAAGGGGAACTTCCCTATATACATCCTGGTCTGGAGGAGGAGTTAGTCAGTTGGTAGCAGACAGTGGAGGAGCACAGAAGGACCTAAAAGCTAGAGGAGGGCTGCGACTGGGCCCCTCTAAGCAGAGCGCAGAAACTGGGCACCAGGAGCACGAGGCTGTGTGGAACTGCAAGTCCCACAGCAGAACCAGAGGGCAGGAAGCTAAAAGTGACTTGCCCACATAATACCTGAGGTACAGCAACAATTAGAGCCTGGAGTCACCGTGTACAGAGACCCCAAGAGAACGGCTCAAGTTGCCTACTATGCAGGGAATGTCCCAGTACAGAGAATAACCGAGTACCTTGTTAGGACACTAAAGGCAGCAAGGGACTAGCAATCAGCGCAAAGTGGAAGGCTCCCAAACTGACCTGGCAAAGGGATTTCCTCTTGTCTTCAGGCTGCTTGGACTCCATCGACACCTGTTGCCGGTACCCTGGACTGAGGCTGACTACAACATCAGTAAACAGGTAAAGACTGCAACCCTGTGTCCTCCATTTATTTGCTGGCATTCTGTTACGGGAGACCTAGGTAGGCAAAAGCTAACAACCCGGGCCCCTGCGATTTCCCTTAGACTAGGGAAACCCTGACTGACCCTCTCCCAGAGTTTACACTGATGGTGTGCATGTCTGGGCCTCCATCCTCACCCTGTCTCCTGTTTCAACCCTAAGCTGAAACCACCACCCACCACCCAGTGAGGAGACCACACCAATACCCACAGTTAGCACAGACAAGGATAACGGAAAATATACACCACGCCGCAGTCACACAGGAATACACTATAAATGCTCAGGGCAAAACAAATACAAATATAGGAAGGAGAAAATATGACAAAGGGAAATACACCACCAGATACGAAACTCTTTCTCCTAGACCACCACTCCAGACCGAGATAACCAAACACAAGACAGAAGCTCTAATCGGCGACGCCCAATGTTCAGCAGAACTATTTAAAGGCAGTGGGCGTGACCCAGCTTCCAATCCGAGTACCAGCTAAATTAACCCCGGACCAGCTAGATAGAATCTAGCTGACGCCACTGAGCGCATAGTGGACAAAAGCGGAATTACCGCTGTCTGTCGGACGCCCTAGTGTGAACAGCGTCCGACATTACAGTACCCCGCCTTCTACGAGGGACCCCAGGGCCCTCACGACTTATAGGACCCGGCTTGTCCGGATGGCGGTGGTGAAACATACTGAACAGCCGATCCGCATGAATGTCCGAGGCTGATACCCAAGACCTCTCCTCCTTGTACCAAGTACTGTAAAGTGCGGCGCACTACACGAGAGTCAACCACCTTGGAGACTTCAAATTCCAAATTACCATCCACCAAGACTGGAGAAGGCATCGGCGTTGCGTCCACGAGACCCACCACTTTTTTTAGCAACGATCTGTGGAACACGTTGTGTATCTTATACACCGTAGGAAGCTCCAAACGGTAAGCTACTGGGTTAATGACGGCGGCGACCCTAAATGGACCAATAAACCTTGGACCCAATTTAAGGGATGGTATTTTGAGTCTTATGTTTTTTGTGGATAACCACACCCAGTCATCCACACTCAGGTCTGGACCTGGCACACGCCTACTGTCAGCCACACGTTTGTACCTAGCACCCACGCTCAACAGGCGCTGTTTCACTCTCCTCCAGACTGATGACAGTTGTGCTCCTAACTGGTCTTCCTCAAAGTACAGAATTGAGGATGGAGCCCGTAAACACAAAAAAACGGAGACTCCCCAGAAGACTCCACCAGGAGGTGGTGATTATGGATGGCAAACTCAGCCAAAGGAAGGAACGTCGACCACTCCTCCTGATTATCAGAAACAAAGCAGCGTAAGTACTGCTCCAGATTTTGGTTCATACGCTCGGTCTGACCATTTGACTGAGGATGAAACGCTGAAGAATGAGACAACTTGATCCCCAGCCGTGAGCAAAATGCTTTCCAAAATTTTGCCACAAACTGAGACCCCCTATCAGAAACGATGTCAGACGGAACCCTATGAAGTTTGACCACCTCCTGCACAAATACCTGAGCCAGAGTCTTAGCATTAGGCAACGAAGGCAAAGACACAAAGTGCGACGTTTTTGAGAACCGATCAACAATCACCAAGATGACCGTTTTCCCAGCTGAGGAGGGCAAGTCCGTGATAAAATCCATGGAGATCCCTGTCCATGGCTTACTAGGTACCTCGAGAGGAAGTAGTGTGCCAGCAGGACGGGAGCGGGGCGTCTTAGCCCTAGCGCACGTGGTGCAAGCTGATACGTATGAGACCACGTCCTGGCGGATTTTGGGCCACCAAAACTGACGTGACACCAACTCCAAAGTACCCCTAACCCCTGGATGGCCAGCCAGGACAGCATCATGATGCTCCGCCAAAACCTTTAAGCGGAGATGAAGTGGTACAAACGATTTGTTGATGGGAAGCTCAGATGGTACCTCCTCCTGGGCCTCGGCAATCTCAGCCTCAACCTCGGTTGTGAGAGCCGAAACCACAACACCCTTTTGGAGGATGGGTACTGGATCCTCCCGAGTTTCTCCCCCCGGAAAACACCTGGACAGAGCATCTGCCTTAGTGTTTTTAGACCCAGGTCTGTAAGTAACAACAAAGTTGAACCGCGTGAAAAACAATGCCCAGCGAGCCTGCCTGGGAGATAGACGCTTGGCAGACTCCAAATAAAGCAAATTCTTATGGTCGGTAATAACAGTAACCTGATGAACCGACCACTGCAAGAAGTGTCGCCATTCCTCAAAGGCCAACTTGATTGCCAACAACTCCCTGTTGCCGATATCGTAGATACGTTCGGCGGACGACAGTTTCTTGGAGAAATAGGCGCATGGACGCAAATCGCTCAAGGATGAGCCTTGTGACAGCACCGCCCCCACACCAACCTCAGACGCATCGACTTCCACGACAAAAGGTTTTGATACGTCTGGCTGCACAAGAATGGGAGCCGAAACAAAACTGTTCTTAAGAAATTCAAATGCGTGCACAGCAGCCTCAGGCCAAACGGAGTAATTGGTACCCTTTTTAGTCATGTCAGTCAGCGGTTTAGCAATGATAGAAAAATCTTTGATAAACTTCCTATAGTAGTTAGAAAACTCAAGGAACCGATGAAGTGCCTTTAGGTTATCAGGACGTTCCCAACGCAACACCGCTTGCACCTTAGTGGCGTCCATTTTAAACCCAGAAGCAGACACAATATAACCCAAGAAAGGCAACTCCTGAACCGAAAATACACATTTCTCAAGTTTTGCATAGAGCTTATTCTATCTGAGAAGCCGTAACACCTGCCTGACATGATCTAAATGAGTATCACGGTCGCAAGAATATATGAGAATGTCATCTAGGTACACAATAACGAATTTCCCCAAAACATGCGAAAACACATCATTTATGAAATGTTGAAACACTGCAGGTGCGTTTGTCAACCCAAATGGCATCACCAAATTTTCAAAATGACCCTCAGGGGTATTAAAAGCCGTCTTCCACTCATCACCTTGACGGACTCTTATGAGGTTGTACGCCCCCCTGAGGTCAAGCTTGGTAAACCACTTAGCACCTGCCACCTGGTTGAACAAATCTGGTATCAGTGGCATAGGGTATGGATCACGAACCGTAATCTGGTTCAACTCCCTGAAATCCAGACACGGGCATAGTCCGCCATCTTTCTTCTTTACGAAGAAGAACCCCGCTGCCACAGGCGAGGATGAAGGCCTGATGTGCCCTTTGCTCAAACTTTCAGCAATGTAATCCTTTAACGCTTGTCTCTCCGGACCGGAGATGTTAAACATCCTCGCTTTAGGCAATTTGGCCCCTGGTTTAAACCTGATAGTACAGTCATAGGGGCGATGGGGTGGCAACTCTGAACAACCCTCCTCAGAGAAAACATCCGCAAAATCCAGAAGTGACTCAGGAACGCTTGAAGTCACAGCAGACACACATGTGGCCAGGCAATTCTCCTGGCAGAATTCGCTCCACTGAATTATGTCCTGAGTTTTCCAGTCAATAACCGGGTTGTGCATAGACAACCATGGAAAACCCCAAACCACCTGTGCAGGAAGATTCCTGAGCACCTTACATGTAACCTGTTCGAAATGTAGAACCCCAATGTGAAGTTTCACCTCAGCCACAAACTCAGTGATCTCCCCCTGTGGGAGAGGAGCAGCATTGATGGTGACCACGCGGATAGGATGAGGCAGTTTTTCGACCCTAAAACCAGCTGTGCATGCAAACTCCTCATCAATGAGATTTGTGGCAGAACCACTATCCACAAAAACAGTGGTTGGCTGCTCTCTGCCAGCGATAATAACTTTGGCAGGGAGCATGCATTGAGAAACCACCATGGAGGATATGCATAAGCTCAGATTGATCTCCTCCACACCCTCTGAGCTTAGAAGTTTTCTGCCGTTGCATTTTTCTTAGACAGCAGAGGACAAATGTTAACAAAATGACCAGTTTTACCACAGTAAAAACAGTCTCCCTGCTTCCTGAGCATAGGGGCTCGATGCTTAACATGTGACACCCCTGCGATCTGCATAGACTCCGTGGGCTCACCTGCAGCAACCTCACGTGAACCTAAACCCTCTCCCATAGGTGGCGTCTCATACTCCCCCTGACGTAAACGGCGATCAATGCGGACAACAAGACTCATAGCAGAATCTAGAGAAGCAGGAGTCTCGTACATCAGGAGGGCTTTTTTAACCCTTCCAGAAACCCCATGAATAAACTGACTCCGCAGCGCGGGATCATTCCATTGTGTGTCGACCACCCAGCGGCGAAATTCAGAACAGTAATCCTCTGCAACACGCTCCCCCTGGCGAATAGCGCGTATCTTAGATTCTGCTAGAGCCATTCTGTCAGGATCATCGTAAATGTGTCCCAAAGCAGAAAAAAAACTCTCCACTGAGTTAAATGCAGCAGAATCAGATGGCAAAGAAAACGCCCATGCTTGGGGGTCCCCATTTAGTAATGACAACACCAGGCCCACACGCTGAGCCTCATTACCTGAGGAGATCGGGCGCATACGAAAATATAGTTTGCAAGCTTCACGAAAAGTAACAAATTTACTGTGTTCCCCAGCAAACTTTTCAGGTAAAGGAAACTTAGGCTCATCAACTCTACCTGTCCCTTCAGCTTGCACATTAGAAACTACTAGTCCCTGTTGCTGCACTGCCCCCCTCAACTCAGTGACCTGTAGGGACAGCGTCTCCAACTGGCGGGTTATGGAAGTCATGGGATCCATGGAATTCAAATAATACTGGCCGATTATAATGTCACGGGAGACCTAGGTAGGCAAAAGCTAACAACCTGGGCCCCTGTGATTTCCCTTAGACTAGGGAAACCCTGACTGACCCTCTCCCAGAGTTTACACTGATGGTGTGCATGTCTGGGCCTCCATCCTCACCCTGTCTCCTGTTTCAACCCTAAGCTGAAACCACCACCCACCACCCAGTGAGGAGACCACACCAATACCCACAGTTAGCACAGACAAGGATAACGGAAAATATACACCATGCCGCAGTCACACAGGAATACACTATAAATGCTCAGGGCAAAACAAATACAAATATAGGAAGGAGAAAATATGACAAAGGGAAATACACCACCAGATACGAAACTCTTTTTCCTAGACCACCACTCCAGACCGAGATAACCAAGCACAAGACAGAAGCTCTAATCGGCGACGCCCAATGTTCAGCAGAACTATTTAAAGGCAGTGGGCGTGACCCAGCTTCCAATCCGAGTACCAGCTAAATTAACCCCGGACCAGCTAGATAGAATCTAGCCGACGCCACTGAGCGCATAGTGGACAAAAGCGGAATTACCGCTGTCTGTCGGACGCCCTAGTGTGAACAGCGTCCGACATGACACATTCACCATCCTTGCCAAACACAGCGGGAGCCCTGGGGACCCCGCTTCACCTGTGGGAAGCGTCACCATCTTTGCTGCAGTAACAATACCCCAGAGGACCCCTTTAAGCAGCGTCTGTCCCCTCTGACCGAGAACCTCAGGTGGCATCACGAACACAAACTTTATTGCAACTCCCTTAAAAGGCTTTCCCTGTACTTGGGTGCCCGGGGCCACGGACCGGGTCGCTGCCACCATGACTACCCCTTTAATTGTGACCAGACCCGGTACCGAGTACCCCAGGCCCTGGCGGGCGACTCATCATCCACTGTGAAAAATCAGCTCAAGTCCATCTTGCTCAGAAGAGACTCGACTGCACATGATGTGACACAGCCCATTATACTCTATGGAGATGGGAGAAGGGAGGAATAGGGAAGAGGCAGACAGAAAGCCATTGTACAGAGCTCTCTAACAAGTGATTTACCTCATGTGAGAGCTTGATTCAGATTAACACAGCTCAGCTGTGCTGTACAATTTCCTCCATGTTGCTGTAGCTTGCTTCTATGAGCTAAAAAGTCAATAAAGAGCAGTCATTCCCTTTTGTGCTGTGCTGTCTGAGAGAGAAATCACTGTAACTCTATGTGCACACATTCAGGATTTCTTGCAGAAATTTCCTGAGCAAAACCAGACATTTTCTGCAAGAAATCACATTTTTTGCTAGTTTTTTGCGCGTTTTTGTGCGTTTTTGACGCGTTTTTTTCTGGAGCTTTCCAATGCATTAAATAGCGAGAAAAACGTGAAAAATCCGCAAAATTAATGAACATGCTGCGTTTTTTACCGTGATGCGTTTTTTTCACGGAAAAAAATGCATCATGGCATAAAAATTGCGGAATGCATTCTAAATGATGGGATGCATAATGTATGCGTTTTTTATGCGTTTTTAAAAACGCGAAAAAAAACGCAACGTGTGCACACAGCCTAACTCGTCTCCTCCCACATCTCCCAGTGAATTTCAAGTTACAGATAGACCATGCAGAGGTGAAAACTGGGGAGGATACAGGACATAAGTCACATAATGGCCCGACATAGTGTTATCTTCACGTACACACACGGGACACCTGTGACAACATAGCATTTAATCTTAATTATCCATATGTCGATTTTCAGTAGGCCAGGAGTCATAGACTATCATATTTATTTTGACTTTTGACTGTATGTGTTTTTCTTTCATTGGTCAAGAAACACAGACTATTGTTAGTATGACCCTTGAACATTGATTCTTGAGTAGACATGAGCGAACAAGTTCGAAAAACATTCGCCAATCTCAAATTTGGTATGAATGTAGCACATTTGGATTCGTGTTCACTTTCACAAGCATTTTTACTCAAAGTCAGCAAAAGCCAGTCACAGTTTGGTAAATCATTGTGTTTCCACTAATGCTTTTGTTATTACATTGGCTAGGATAGCGCTGCTGTATGATGAGCAGGGAGGATGGGGGGACATGTTTGATGAGGGGAGGGCGTTTGGAGAGGTTAGGGAGCATCTGTAGAGATTATAGGAGCCGTGTGCGCCTTTTTTTTCCCCCTTAGCTTTGTGTGTGTTGATTTCGTCAACCAATCATGGCGCAGAAACCATCCACATTATCATGACATAAGGTCTTCTGTGATTGGCTGCTGAAGTCACATGTTCCCGGCCTTATCAAAAGCAGATATCTTTTTTTGCTGGCACCATTTGCTCAGTGTCACAGTGCAGAGAGGTCGCTCCTGCACTAGTGCTGGTGCTGAAAGTGAACTTGTCAGTGAAATAGATAGGATCCTGTCCTGTGTGAAATCGATCTTCCAGCAACGCAGTAGATTGTGCAAAAACTGTGTGGTAGTCCCCAGAAGTCCCATTTGATACTCCAAATTGTTTGTGCTAAAACTGTGTTTCAGTGGCAAATCAAAAGGCCAGATTTCCACTTCAAAATTGTTGGGCCTGATATAGTGGTGCAGTCACGAGTTCCAATTACCTACTCCAAATTGTTTGTGCAAAAACTGTTTTTCAGTGGCGAATCAGAAGGCCAGATTTCCGCTTAAAAATCGTTAGGCCTAATATTGGGGTGCAGCCACAAGACACAATTTCTTACTCTGAATCATTTGTGCTAAAACTGTGTTTCAGTGGCAAATCGGAAGGCCAGATTTCCACTTAAAAATCGTTAGGACTAATATTCGGATGCAGCCATGTGGCCCAATTAGCTAATCCAAATCATTTTTACTAAAACTGTGTTACAGTGACAAATCAGAAGTCCACATTTGAAATGATAAATTTCTTGTGCAAATTACGTTGTCCTGAAACAATGCCATATTTTGGCAGAATAATATCTTATGCTGGTAATATTTTGGCCTTTAGACAGGAGTCCACATTTCAAAATATAAATGCTTTGTGGTAATACTGTGGTCTAGAACTAAGGCCACATTTCATCAGAAAAATATTTTGTGCTGGTAATATTTTTTGCCATGCTTGAGTCCACATTTGAAAATACTAATTGTTTCTGCTAACAGCATGTTCCTAAAACAAGGCCACATTTAAGTATATAAATATGCTACTAGTGCTACTAGTTCTTCTCCAGCCAGGAGTCCACATTTCTGAATCTAAATTGTTTTGACTAATAGCGTTCTACAGAAAGCAGGCTACATTTCACTATATAAATCCTTTTTGTTAATTGTGTGGTCCAGCCAGCAAGCCTTATTTCACATTTCAGCATGGGACAGGGCCTGGGACAGAGCTTTGAGCAGCATTTGTACCTTAAACATTGATCAGTAACAAGTGGATGAGTGACAGGTGTTGGCTTGGTGGTCTGAGAGCCCTGCCAAATTCTGCCAAGACACTTGAAGGAGACTCAACTGGGAGTCCAGACATTTTCAAAAATTAGGGACAGACACCAATAAAGTGGAATACATTTATTTTATTTATTTTACTCATTTATGTAGCATCATTAATTCCACAGCGTACGGACATTATCAATTTCCCCAGAGTAGAAATAGTATAATGGGGCTCTGACACCCCTTCCACTACAGGCAACCCACCAGATGGAGACCCAACTTGGAGTCTTCATATTTCAAAAAATTGTTTTCAACTTTAAGCAGGTTGTGGGATGCAGTGACAGACAGAAGGTAGAGCAAAGGGTAACAGATTTTAACAGGGGGTTAACTCCTCACAGGGAGATGATGGGTTAAACAGGGCAATAGCAGTCCAATTGCAGAAAACATGCACAGTAAATAATAATAATTGCGGTGTTGGTCTAAGGAACTCAGCTGGTAATGGCGGTCCATCTTCTGGTGGCAGCGGTCGGTCTGCTGTACCTTCTGCTGAGCCCCTAGTCCATGAACATAGGCGGCCGGAGAAAACAAGAGCTCAGCACGATCAAGGCCCTCTGTAGGAGGGAAGGCGTCTGATGGTAAGGTGGGCCATAAATGTCTGTCCAATAGTCAGTTCTCTCTTTGCGGCACAGGCGCTGTACTCACAGTCATGAAGCACACGGCACCTCGCTCACTGCCAGTTATTGGGCAGGCTGCACTTCTCTCTCTGCAATGCCCGCTGGTCACGGCAGGAGTACACGAACGTGGGCCGGCGCAGCCTTGGTGCTCAAGGGCTGGAGTGCTTCTTTCTCTGTGCTGCCTGTTCCCGCCAAGACTGATTGCTTCCGCGTGCACTGTGCCTCTTGCCACCTAGCCACACCCCATATTTCTGAGTGCAAAGGTCTGTCCGGTCTCTTACTCTTTTCCCTGGCCAACAGAGGAGACAGTCCCGACAGTTCCGGACCTGGCATAGGACAGGTACCTGTGTCCTGGTTCTCCTTCTTACACAACATCAGCAGCAGTAGCAAGAGCAGGCAAAGAAACCACAACAAAGGTGTCATAGACAACAATATCGTGAGATCAATGCAGCACACTAAAAGCGACTCCATCACCTTGTGTTATTTAAATGCACTTTTGCTTTTTACTTATTTATTTACAGCAGGGTTTTTGCTTTTTGCTCATTTTGCTTCTTGTAGGTTTTGTAGAAATTTTAATTAGTAGGAAATATGTTTTTTTTCTGCCTTCTGTGTATACCTGGTGTGCATCTTAGGGCTCATACCCATCACCGTATAAAAAATGTCCGATATCGGTCCAGAAAAGTAGGACGAGTATCATGCAATTTTCATGAGAGTACAATGCAATTTTTTCACTTAGCATCCATTTGACATCCGTATGACATGCTGTTCTTTTCTCTGCAACTATTATTATTCTGCAATCATTTACAGGACCATTTACAGTGTTTTATTCTATAGAATGGTAATGTATCTGTAAAAATCGGACAGCATACAGATGGTCCGTGTGCAATCCATTTTTTTTTTCTCTCATCAATTGACTTGCATTGGTGAGTCTCGTCCGATATATGTGGCCAATTGTAGCATGCTGCAATTTTTTCCTCAAAAATTGCAGATGAACACTAAATCAGTGAATAACATTAGTCAGAGTGCAATCCGATTTTTTTTTATCAGATTGCACTCATCCTTTTTTCTCGCAGATGAGTAGCCTTTATAGTAAGGCACTTCCTATAGTCCAAGAAAAATGTATTATTCAAGATTTTATTGTATTTTAAATCTCCTGATTTTTAGCTTTTAAAAATGGCATTTGAGAAAGAACCCTAGCCCACTTTCATATTTAACCTCTTTAGCCTCGTGAGTGGTTTGCACGTTAATGATAGGGCCATTATTTACAACTATGACCACTGTCCCTTTATGAGGTTATAACTCTGGAACGCTTCAACGGATCCTGGTGATTCTGACATTGTTTTCTCGAGACATATTGTACTTCATGATACTGGTAAAATTTATTTGATATTACCTGCGTTTATTTGTGAAAAAATGAAAATTTGGCGAAAATTTAGAAAAGTTCGCAATTTTCCAACTTTGAATTTTTATGCCCTTAAATCACAGAGATCTGTCACACAAAATACTTAATAAGTAACATTTCCCACATGTCTACATTACATCAGCACAATTTTGGAAACAACATTTTTTTTGTTAGGGAGTTATAAGGGTTAAAAGTTGACCAACAATTTCTACAACACCATTTTTTGGGGGGGACCACGTCACATTTGAAATCATTTTGAGGGGTCTATATAATAGAAAATACCCAAGTGTGACACCATTCTAAAACCTGCACCCCTCAAGGTGCTCAAAACCACATTCAAGAAGTTTATTAACCCTTCAGGTGTTTCACAGGAATTTTTGGAATGTTTAAAAAAAGTGAACATTTAATTTTTTTCACAAAAAATGTACTTCAGTACTTCAGCTCCAATTTGTTTTATTTTACCAAGGGTAACAGGAGAAAATGGACCACAAAAATTGTTGTACAATTTGTCCTGAGTACCCGGATATACCATATGTGGGGGTAAACCATTGTTTGGGCGCATGGCAGAGCTCGGAAGGGAAGAAGCGCCATTTGACTTTTCAATGCAAAATTGGCTGGAATTGAGATGGGACGCCATGTTGCGTTTGGAGAGCCACTAATGGGCCTAAACATTGAAACCCCCCACAAGTGTCACCATTTTGGAAAGTAGACCCCCTAAGGATCTTATCTAGATGTGTTGTGAGAGCTTTAAACCCCCAAGTGTTTCACTACAGTTTATAACGCAGAGCCGTGAAAATAAAATTCCTTTTTTTTCCACAGAAATTATTTTTTAGCCCCCAGTTTTGTATTTTCTCAAGGGTAACAGGAGAAATTGGACCCCAAAAGTTGTTGTTCAATTTGTCCTGAGTACGCTGATACCCCATATGTGGGGGGTAACCACCATTTGGGCGCATGGCAGAGCTCGGAAGGGAAGGAGCGCCATTTGGAATGCAGACTTAGATAGAATGTTCTGCAGGTGACATATTGTGTTTGCAGAGCCCCTAATGTACCTAAACAGTAGAAACCCCCCACAAGTGACCCCATATTGGAAACTACACCCCCCAAGGAAATTATCTAAATGTGTTGTGAGAACTTTGAACCCCCAAGTGTTTCACTACAGTTTATAACGCAGAGCCGTGAAAATAAAAAATCATTTTTGTCCCACAAAAATGTTTTTTTAGCCCCCCAAATTTTTATTTTCCCAAGGGTAACAAGAGAAATTGGACCCCAGAAGTTGTTGTCCAATTTGTCCTGAGTACGCTGATACCCCCACATGTTGGGGTAAACCCCTGTTTGGGCGCAGAGGAGAGTTCGGAAGGGAAGGAGCACTGTTTTACTTTTTCAACGCAGAATTGGCTGGAAATGAGATCGGACGCCATGTCGCGTTTGGAGAGCTCTGATGTGCCTAAACAATGGAAACCCCCAATTCTAACTGAAACCCTAACCCAAACACACCCCTAATCCCAACCACACCCCTAACCCCAACCCTAACCACACCCCTAACTCCAACACACCCCTAACCCTAATCCCAACCATAACTCTAACCACACCCCTAACCCTAATCTCAACCGTAAATATAATCCAAACCCTAACCCTAGCCCCAACCCTAACCCTAGACCCAACCCTAACCCTAGCCCCAACCCTAGCCCCAACCCTAATCCTAGCCCTAACCCTAACCTTAGCCCTAACCCTAGCCCTAACCCTAACCTTAGCCCTAACCCTAGCCCTAACACTAACCTTAGCCCTAAACCTAGCCCTAACCCTAATGGGAAAATGGAAATAAATACATTTTTTAAATTTTTTATTTTTCCCTAACTAAGGGGGTGATGAAGGGGGGTTTGATTTACTTTTATAGCGGGTGTTTTTAGCGGATTTTTATGATTGGCAGCTGTCACACACTAAAAGACGCTTTTTATTGCAAAAATATTTTTTTGCGTTACCACATTTTGAGAGCTATAATTTTTCCACATTTTGGTCCACAGAGTCATGTGAGGTCTTGTTTTTTGCGGGACGAGTTGACGTTTTTATTGGTAACATTTTCGGGCATGTTACATTTTTTGATCGCTTTTTATTCCGATTTTTGTAAGGCAGTATGACCAAAAACCAGCTATTCATGAATTTCTTTTTTGAGCGGGGCGTTTATACCGTTCTGCGTTTGGTAAAATGGATAAAGCAGTTTTATTCTTCGGGTCAGTATGATTACAGCGATACCTCATTTAGATTTTTTTATGTTTTGGCGCTTTTATACGATAAAAACTATTTTATAGAAAAAATAATTATTTTTGCACCGCTTTATTCTGAGGACTATAACTTTTTTATTTTTTCACTGATGATGCTGTATGGGGGCTTGTTTTTTGCGGGACAAGATGATGTTTTCAGCGGTACCATGTTTATTTATATCCGTCTTTTTGATCGCGTGCTATTCCACTTTTTGTTTTGGTGGCATGATAACAAAGGGTTGTTTTTTGCCTCGTTTTTTAAAAAAATTTTTTTACGGTGTTCACTGAAGGGGTTAACTAGTGGGACAGTTTCATAGGTTGGATCGTTACAGACGCAGTGATACTAAATATGTGTACTTTTATTGTTTTTTTAAATTTAGATAAAGGAATGTATTTATTGGAACAATATATATATATTTTTTTAATTTATTTAGGAATTTTTTTATTTTTTTTTACACCTCTGAATTTTTTTTTTTTTAACTTTTTTACTTTGCCCCAGGGGGGGACATCACAGTAAAGTGACAGATCGCTAATCTGACACTTTGCTGTGCACTGTTTCAGATCAGCGATCTGACGTGCACAGCTGGGAGGCTTCCCGGCGCCTGCTCTGAGCAGGCGCTTGGAAGCCACCTCCCTGCAGGACCCGGATGCAGCCCTGCGGCCATTTTGGATCCGGGGCCTGCAGGGAGAAGGTAAGAGACCCTCAGAGCGACGCGATCACATCGCGTTGCTCCGAGGGTCTCAGGGAAGCACGCAGGGAGCCCCCTCCCTGCGCGATGCTTCCCTATACCGCCGGAACTCTGCGATCATATTTGATCGCAGTGTGCCGGGGGTTAATGTGTCGGGGGCGGTCACATAGTGATGGATGTCAGCTGCGATAGTCAGCTGACACCCAGCCGCGATCAGCCGCGCTCCCCCCGTGAGTGTGGCCGATCGCTGTGACATACTATCTCATCCCTGGGAATTAAGTCCCAGGTCACCTTGACGGGATAGTACGTCAAATGGGATTAAGGGGTTAAATGGTAGTACTGAGCTACGACAGACATATCAACTCATCTGCATTTTTTAGATGTATACTCTCAACTTTGAAAGAGAGGAATGAATGAGCGAGTGGTACATATTTTTAATACTAGGCCACACTCCTAACTGTGCCTGTCCTTTTTGTGAGTCAACATAAGTATAGTGACCCTGGTAAAGCCATCTATTGGTTCAACAAAATACGTTATGTCAGTTTAATGATCAATTTGATGCGACCTAACGCAATATGATGCCATCACACACTCAGTCTCATGCCCTCACAGTGCATTCACCCCCACACAGTATGATGCTCCCACAGTGCATTCCCTCTAAACTTCCCTTCACAAAGTATGAAGCCACTACATACTCCCCACACAAACACACTCAGATTATTGTTCACACAGTGCCACGCACACACAGAATAATGCCCCAAAGTGCCCCGGACCACACTCAGAGTAGCACACTGGCTAATAAATAAACACAAAAAATATATTTTTCCCCATGAAAACTGGTTCCTTACCTCACATAACTTCAGATACATGTGCATTTCGTTCAATATCAATATACCTAATTTGGATGTGTCCGCACAATGAGTCATCCACAGTTGGGCGTAACCATGGATACCTAAGGAGAGGAGCTCCCCCTGGTGGCGAGTTAAGGCATAAGCCTTTTTTGAATGTTAGCCTGTGAGGCAACACTGTGAGGCAAGATTGCAAAGATGGATCAAATTGAGCGCGCTGCTGCACGTAGAGAGGTGAATCGCATACGGATGCGTAACCTGCGTCTTAATGAAACAGAAGATGAACAAAATTGTCGAAGAACTGCTGATGCAGCCCGACAGAGGGTGACCAGAGCAAGAGAAATGAATGAAGTAACTGAATCACGTAGAGCATCTAATACTGCATGACAACGAGCAACACGCAATGCACAAAGTGATACACATATTTCACAAAAAAGAGAACAAGACAGAATACGTGTCCAAAATGCAAGAGCCACTCGATGATGGGAAGTTACATTTGCCGCTAGAGGACTTCTCAATCAAATTGATGAGACACGTATTGAAGAGCACTATGCTGGCAATCTGACATTTTGATGTCAGTTCTGCCAATCTAAAAATGTAAAAGATGAAATGGCACAGGACAAAACATTCCCTTCCTGCTGCAAGAGAGGGCGCATCCAATTACGTCCCATTCATATGGATGATCCATTAATCAAGTTGATGAAAGGAGAGCATCAGCACTCCACTAAAATTATGGCTAATATAAGGCAATACAATAGCTTGCTTGCTTTGGCATCAATGGGAGCACAAGTAGCGCCACCTCCTGGGCATGGTCCATACTGTTTTCAAATTCATGGTCAAATTTACCACAGAACTGCCCCATTGCATCCCGCTGTGGGTAGTACGCCCAAGTTTGCCCAGATTTATATCTTGGACAGTGAAGAAGCATTAAGTACAAGAAGTCAAGCAAATAAAAAGTGCCTCCCAGCACTGCTATCATCTCTTGGAGAGAAAATGAAAGCAATTAACCCACTCGCCAGAGCCTTCCCAATGATGAGGGAATTTGAAATAGAGGAAGAGAGGATTGCTGAATCAGATGCGACGGCGTCGGTTTCCTGTCATGTTGGCTTTTGCAATGACCATCAATAAATCTCAGGGACAGTCCTTGGATATTGCAGGAACTTATTTGGCTCTCCCAGTGTTTTCACACGGGCAGTTATATGTGGCTTTCTCCAGGGGAAGGAAAAGCCAACAAATAAGGGTCAAAATATTTGAGACACAGAAGCAGGGTACACTTATTCCCAAAGAGGACAAATGGTTTACTGTCAACTGTGCGTACAAAGAAGTCTTTTATTAAGCTTTTTAACAATTGTAAAAGCCAAAAAATTTTGTACACAAAAGCGGGACTAACTCCTAGCCGCGGTCTACAGACTGTTATGATCTGGTGGCCTAAGAGCAGCATGGGACGTACTCTGGAGAAGGTGGTACTGTACTGACCGCAGACCCTGAACCTAACACCGCAACTAGAAGTAGCCGTGGAATGTACCTAGCGCTCCCTAGACATCTCGACACAGCCGGAGGACTAATTACCCCTAGAGATAGAAAAGGGAAAACTATCTTGCCTCAGAGAAAATCCCCAAAGAACAGGCAGCCCCCCACAAATATTGACTGTGAGAGGAGAGGGAAAAAACATACACAGACTGAAATGAGAATTTAGTAAAGGAGGCCACTTCTAGCTAAATAGAAAGGACAGGACAGAGTACTATGCGGTCAGTATTAAAACACTAGAAAATATCCACCACAGAAAATACAAAAACTCCACAGCTAACTAAAGACATGGAGGGTATATCTTCAACTCCAGAGATACCAGCTTGGCTAAACAAATCCTTATACAGACCAAGCTGGACAAGACAAAACATGGGAAATAACTGAACAATAAGACCACAGCATGTGGACAGCAAAATCAAGGCCAGAACTTATCTTTGTTGAAAAGAACTGCAAAGCAGAAGAGACCAGGCAGGGATGTGAATCCTCCAGGAACAATGGACAACTGGCACTGACTAAAGGGTGAAGCAAGACTAAATAGCCCTGTCCAAATTGCAAAAAGTGAAAACACCTGATAAATGCTGTGATTCAGAGACAGCAGCGCTACCACTTACAACCACCGGAGGGAGCCCAAGAGCAGAATTCACAACAGTACCCCCCCCCTTGAGGAGGGGTCACCGAACCCTCACCAGAGCCCCCAGGCCGATCCGGACGGGCCAAATGAAAGGCACAAACCAAATCATCAGCATGAACATCGGAGGCAACAACCCAAGAATTATCCTCCTGGCCATAACCCTTCCATTTGACAAGATACTGAAGCATCCGCCTCGAAAAGCGAGAATCCAAAATCTTCTCAACCACATACTCCAACTCCCCATCAATCAACACCGGGGCAGGAGGATCAACAGAGGGAACAACGGGCACCACATATTTCCGCAACAAAGATCTATGAAAAACATTATGGATCGAAAAAGAGGCTGGAAGGGCCAAACGAAAAGACACTGGATTGATAATCTCAGAATAAACCGAGGCTTAAACTTAGGGGAAGAAACCTTCATAGGGACATGACGGGAAGACAACCAGACCAAATCCCCAACCCGAAGCCGGGAACCAACACAGCGATGACGGTTAGCAAAACGCTGAGCCCCTTCCTGAGACAACACCAAATTGTCAACAACATGAGCCCAAATTTGCTGCAACCTGTCAACCACAGAGTCCACCCCAGGACAATCAGAAGGCTCAACCTGCCCTGAAGAAAAACGAGGATGAAAACCAGAGTTACAAAAGAAGGGTGAAACCAAGGTAGCAGAACTAGCCCGATTATTAAGGGCAAACTCGGCCAATGGCAAGAAAGCCACCCAATCATCCTGATCAGCAGACACAAAGCATCTCAAATAAGTTTCCAAAGTCTGATTAGTTCGCTCGGTTTGGCCATTTGTCTGAGGATGAAATGCGGAAGAAAAAGACAAATCAATGCCCAGCCTAGCACAAAAGGCCCGCCAAAACCTAGAAACAAACTGGGAACCTCTATCGGACACAATGTTCTCCGGAATGCCATGCAAACGAACCACATGCTGAAAAAACAACGGAACCAAATCAGAAGAGGAAGGCAACTTAGGCAAAGGTACCAAATGAACTATCTTAGAAAACCGGTCACAAACCACCCAGATAACCGACATCCTCTGGGAAACCGGAAGATCCGAAATAAAATCCATAGAAATATGCGTCCAAGGCCTCTCAGGGACCGGCAAAGGCAAAAGCAACCCACTATTGCGGGAACAGCAAGGCTTGGCCCGCGCACAAGTCCCACAGGACTGCACAAAAGAACGCACATCCCGTGACAAAGAAGGCCACCAAAAGGACCTACCAACCAAATCTCTGGTACCAAAAATCCCAGGATGACCGGCCAACACAGAACAATGAACCTCCGAAATCACTTTACTAGTCCATCTGTCAGGAACAAACAATTTCCCCACTGGACAGCGGTCAGGTTTATCAGCCTGAAATCTCTGAAGAACCCGTCGTAAATCAGGGGAGATGGCAGAAAGAATCACCCCTTCCTTCAGAATACCGACCGGCTCAAGGACCCCAGGAGAATCAGGCAAAAAGCTCCTAGAGAGGGCATCAGCCTTAACATTCTTAGAACCCGGAAGATACGAGACCACAAAATCAAAACGGGAGAAAAACAGGGACCATCGGGCCTGTCTAGGATTCAGCCGTTTGGCAGACTCGAGATAAATCAGATTCTTATGATCGGTCAAGACCACAATACGGTGCTTGGCCCCCTCAAGCCAATGTCGCCACTCCTCAAATGCCCACTTCATAGCCAACAACTCACGATTGCCGACATCATAATTGCGTTCCGCAGACGAAAACTTTCGAGAAAAGAAGGCACATGGTTTCATCAAGGAACCATCAGAATTCCTCTGAGACAAAACGGCCCCTGCCCCAATCTCAGAAGCGTCAACCTCAACCTGAAAAGGAAGAGAAACATCCGGCTGACGCAACACAGGGGCAGAAGTAAATCGGCGTTTAAGCTCCTGAAAGGCAGAAACAGCCGCAGAGGACCAATTCGTAACATCAGCGCCTTTCTTCGTCAAATCGGTCAGGAGTTTAACCACACTGGAGAAGTTGGCAATGAAACGGCGATAAAAATTAGCAAAGCCCAAAAATTTCTGAAGGCTCTTCACGGATGTGGGCTGGATCCAATCATGAATGGCCTGAACCTTAACCGGATCCATTTCTATAGATGAGGGAGAAAAAATGAAGCCCAAAAAAAGAAATCTTCTGTACTCCAAAGAGGCACTTAGACCCCTTCACAAACAAGGCATTATCACGAAGGATCTGAAATACCATCCTGACTTGTTTCACATGAGACTCCCAATCATCTGAAAAAATCAAAATATCATCCAAATATACAATCATGAATTTATCAAGATAATTCCGAAATATATCATGCATGAAGGACTGAAACACAGATGGAGCATTAGAGAGTCCGAATGGCATCACAAGGTATTCAAAATGGCCTTCGGGCGTATTAAACGCAGTTATCCATTCGTCCCCCTGCTTAATACGAACCAGATTATATGCCCCTCGAAGGTCAATCTTAGTAAACAAACTAGTCCCTTTAATCCTAGCAAACAGATCAGAAAGCAAAGGCAAAGGGTATTGGAATTTGACCGTGATCTTATTCAAGAGGCGATAATCAATACAGGGTCTCAAGGAGCCATCTTTTTTGGCAACAAAGAAAAAACCTGCTCCCAATGGTGAAGAAGATGGCTGAATATGCCCCTTCTCCAAGGACTCCTTCACATAGCTCCGCATGGTGGTATGTTCTGGCACAGACAGGTTGAAAAGTCGGCCTTTAGGGAACTTACAGCCTGGAATCAAGTCAATAGCACAATCACAGTCCCTATGCGGTGGAAGGGAACTGGACTTGGGCTCATTGAATACATCCTGGAAATCTGACAAAAACTCAGGATTTTCAGAAGAGGGGGAGGAGGCAATTGACATCACAGGAACGTCACCATGAACCCCCTGACAACCCCAACTAGTCACAGACATAGATTTCCAATCTAATACCGGATTATGCACCTGTAACCATGGGAAACCCAGCACAATAGCATCATGCAAATTATGCAACACCAGAAAACGACTATCTTCCTGATGGGCTGGCGCCATGCACATGGTCAGCTGTGTCCAAAACTGAGGTTTATTTTTAGCCAAAGGTGTAGCATCAATGCCCCTCAAAGGAATAGGACTCTGCAAAGGCTGCAAGGGGAAACCACAATGTCTGGCAAATTCTAAGTCCATTAAATTTAGAGCGGCGCCTGAATCCACAAATGCCATGACAGAAAATGACGATAATGAGCAGATCAGGGTCACAGATAACAGAAATTTAGGTTGTACAGTACTGATGGTAACAGAACCAGCGATTCTCTTGGTACGCTTAGGTCAATCAGAAATAACATGAGCAGAATCGCCGCAGTAAAAACACAACCCATTCTGACGTCTGAATCCTTGTCGTTCAGCTCTAGACACAATCCTATCACACTGCATGGGCTCAGGACTGTGCTCGGAAGACAATGCCATAGTGTGCACAACTCTGCGCTCGCGCAAGCGCCGATCAATCTGAATGGCCAGAGACATAGAATCACTCAGACCAGCAGGCGTGGGGAACCCCACCATAACATCTTTAACGGATTCAGAAAGACCCTTTCTGAAGATTGCCGCCAAGGCATCCTCATTCCATTTAGTCAGTACAGACCATTTTCTAAACTTCTGGCAATATGATTCTGCCGCTTCTTGACCCTGAGACAGGGCTAACAAGGTCTTCTCAGCATGATCCACTGAATTAGGTTCGTCATACAATAACCCAAGCGCCTGAAAAAAGGTGTCTACATTAAGCAACGCAGGATTCCCAGGTTCCAGGGCAAATGCCCAATCCTGGGGGTCACCACGCAGCAGAGATATAATAATTTTAACCTGCTGGATGGGATCACCAGAGGAACGGGGTTTCAGAGAAAAAAACAGTTTACAGTTATTTTTAAAGCTCAGAAACCTATCCCAAAAAAACAAATCAGGAGTTGGAATTCTAGGCTCTAAAACTGGAGTCTGAACGATATAATCGGAAATACCCTGTACTCTAGCAGCAAGTTGATCCACACGAGAAGCCAATCCCTGAACATCCATACCAGCGCCGAACTCCTGAGCCACCCAGAGGCAAAGAGGGAAGAAAAAAAAAAAACACAACAGACTACAGAAAAAAAAATGGCTCAGCACTTTCCTTCCCTTCTTCTGAGATGCGGTTAACTCATTGTTGGCCAGTTGTACTGTTATGATCTGGTGGCCTAAGAGCAGCATGGGACATACTCTGGAGAAGGTGGTACCTGTACTGACCGCAGACCCTGAACCTAACACCGCAACTAGAAGTAGCCGTGGAATGTACCTAGCGCTCCCTAGACATCTCGACACAGCCGGAGGACTAATTACCCCTAGAGATAGAAAAGGGAAAACTATCTTGCCTCAGAGAAAATCCCCAAAGAACAGGCAGCCCCCCACAAATATTGACTGTGAGAGGAGAGGGAAAAAACATACACAGACTGAAATGAGAATTTAGCAAAGGAGGCCACTTCTAGCTAAATAGAAAGGACAGGACAGAGTACTATGCGGTCAGTATTAAAACACTAGAAAATATCCACCACAGAAAATACAAAAACTCCACAGCTAACTAAAGACATGGAGGGTATATCTGCATCTCCAGAGATACCAGCTTGGCTAAACAAATCCTTATACAGACCAAGCTGGACAAGACAAAACATGGAAAATAACTGAACAATAAGACCACAGCATGTGGACAGCAAAATCAAGGCCAGAACTTATCTTTGTTGAAAAGAACTGCAAAGCAGAAGAGACCAGGCAGGGATGTGAATCCTCCAGGAACAATGGACAACTGGCACTGACTAAAGGGTGAAGCAAGACTAAATAGCCCTGTCCAAATTGCAAAAAGTGAAAACACCTGATAAATGCTGTGATTCAGAGACAGCAGCGCTACCACTTACAACCACCGGAGGGAGCCCAAGAGCAGAATTCACAACAGACCAAACATTGGGAATGAGCAGGGCCTTGAGGGCAGATCCCAAGTGCGCTCAACCATGTGAAATAGCTTACGCTCAGGAACATTGAGGAATAGCGCTATTGGACAGCTTTACCCGTTCATTTCCTTTAGGAATAGGGCTATGGGATAGCTCTACCCGTTCACTTTCTTCATGGATAGCGCTATCGGATAACTCCACCCAAACAGTATTAACTATAGATCTTTCTCATACACAAGGTAGGAGTGGCAGGAGAGGTACACCAGGTATTTGTCCTTCTCCTGTACCGGCTAGTTCTGCAGCCGTCCTGCCCCTTGTAACCATGTCCATGTTTATTAAATAAAGGACAAAGGTTTTTTATCACACGGAGGATTGAGCTGTTCGGCGTTTCTTTTTTTGATTGTTGCACATGTGTCTTCAAGCAAGCACGCCCAATACGTGGATCTGCCATTCAAGGTGTTGTTGACTCAGTAGTTACCTTCTCCACCAGTGAGTATATACCTTATTTCTTAGTGCCATTCAGTTTTCTTTCTTCTTTGTATACACCAGGTATTTATGTTTGCTATTAGTCTGCACATACGCCAGTCTGGTGCGTGGGTACACTCCATTGCGTGGATCGTAATCACCGCTCGCGCCCGAAGGGCGCGCAATCACTCGTATTTTTATTAAGCAATTAAAGCAATTTTTGTAATATCTGAAAACATTACATGGTAAACAGATGAAAGATACAAACAAACAAAGAATCAATCAATCAATCAATCGCTTTCCCCTTCCCAAATATTATTTCAGCACTAATATGATGAACCAACTACCGCATATTCATGTTATAACATGTAACTTGCTTATATTTCTTAAATGCGTAGGGGGAAAGATTAATGTAATTAAGAATTGTAATAGAAAAGACATAAAGGAAAGAAGAAAAACATAAGACATATGTAGGACAAAGAAAGAAAGAAGGCCCCACAACCCCACAACCTTCATTTGCTAAGGGGTCTGAGAACACATATCTTGTGTTAACCATGTCTGAAAATACTGTGACTCTTTACATTGGATCAGATACATGTGCTTTATCCATGGAGGCATATATTTGGCACCTTGTTGTAACATGACAAAACAGGCAGCAAATGGTGGCCCCTAAAGTGCAGCGGGGAATGACAGTAAGCACTAGTGATGAGCGAGCTCTAAAATGCTCGGGTGCTCATTGCTCGGGTCGAGCAGATTGGAATTCTTGGGCACTCGGCCAGAACAACGAGCCCAATGTAAGTCTATGGGAGACCTGAGTATTTTTACCGCGATCCCCCCGGGGGTCATTTTAAGGTCTAAAAACATCTGAAAATGATGGAAACACTGTTCAAATGACACAGGGACATCATGGGGATCGCCCCTGGAAGTATTCCTGACTCGTAGTTCACAGCCTTAATAATTTTTTTCCGAGATTCATGCCATTTTTCCCGGTGCCACAAAAAACACATGAAAACGAAACCAAAACGGGTTTTGCTTGGAAACATGTCAAGGTACATCCTTTGCAGGTTAATGATTTGCCTGTAAGGCCAAATATTTAGCCCCAGACCGAAAATTTCCTCCCCCACTTAGGCTTAGTTCAGACGCAGCGTTTTTGAAGAGTTTTTCAACTTTAACATTGCTTTCAACCACTACAAATGCATTCACTGGGAAATGTCATTGTAACATTTAACAACCCTAGCTGGCCATGTGGTGTGTGACACATAAGCAGACCCATCTTGTTTCATTTATGAAGGAGGGACTCTTAAAGTCACAGAGCCTATTTTTACTGGTGCATCAGGCGGCATTAATCTTCTTAAAGGGCCATTATGAAACAGTGGGTCTCCTAAGCTGTTGTAGCCTATGCTGAGAGTCGATGGCCTGCCAAGAATTACGACGCACCAAAATACCCCTTTCATAAGATGTCCAGGAGGGACTCCTGAAAAAGTGTTACATTGAATTCAAGGACAGCCCTGCTACCAATTCATATGCACCTCACTACGCCTTTGAACCCATATACTGGATGGGCCCCTGAAAATGCAATTCACAATATCCATTTTGTGCTCGTACTCCTTTGTTTTACACATTGGCAGCAAGGCCAGCCCTGCTGCATAGTCAGTCATATGAACCCCATTAGGCCTTGGAACCCACATACTGGATGGGCCCAGGAAAATCCACTTCACAAAATGCATTTAGTACTCCCGTACTCCTTTGTTTTACACATTGGCAGCAAGGCCAGCCCTGCTGCATAGTCAGTCATATGCACCCCATTACGCCTTGGAACCCACATAGTGGATGGGCGCATGAAAATCCACTCGTATTTTTTAATGGTATGATGGTTCCCTTTTTGCACAATTATTTACACGAGAATTTGGCAATTTTATTTGACATGTTTTTAACACTAAGGTTCAGATACGGCTTTAAGAAAAGGCTAATACTTGCAATACAAGGCAATTTTAATGTAAACTACAAAATTCAAGTAATAGCATGATTGAATAGTGTGAGTGCGTACACGTTTGTATATGTTAACATACACAGGTTAATAAGTACATATAAGGATTAAATAAATATAGTAATTACATATATATGAAGATTAACTACATACAGTATACTTACATCAGCCACAAGAGGCTTTTAAACATCATCTGTCTGGAATATCAGAGAAGCAACACCAAGACAGAGAACCCCTGGGAGATTACCTACACTGCATGGGCGTCCCCAATTATGCAGGTATCAGCACACTGTACATGTACAGGTACCCCAGTTTGGGCATCTGTCTTAGTCATGTTTCTCTGGTCTTATGTAGTGAATAACACTATGTAGTAACTCTAGTTTCACCCACACCTTCAAGTGGCCACTTTTCAAGGTTGGATGAAACTGAGATATCATGGAGTCATCAGACGAGGGGCCATAAACCCCTAGAAAATAAAAGCCACAAGGATTTAGATGAAACCACCAGTGGCATAGCTTCAGTAAACCTTAATGTTTTACAATGACAAACAGAAAACATATAGCGACTTAGAACTGTTTGTGAAGTGAATAAACAAACATTTATCAAGATTCTGTCACTATGAGCATTGTCTGTCACATCTGTAAATGTTTTACAAGAAATACAGCTATGTGATTGTCTGAATGCATTGGGTATACAGTATTTTAATCTTGGTTACAAATCGCCTTTTGTATATTCGCCATTTTTGCATTTGAGGCAGCCAAAGTTCTGGCTCTCAAGGAGAGAAACTATTATAGTGGACAAAGCTCTATTTTTAATGAACTACTGAGCACACAAATGTTATGATGAAGTCTTTGCCAACAAGGATGTGGTTACACCAATGGGGGCTATCTTTTTTAAAAATATACTATTGCCATCACAGCCCCCCTTGCCCAAAATACATCATACAGAGCACTTTCTCCCAGTTGATCTAGTGGCAGGGGAAGGACACACTGCAGGAGACAGAGTTAAGAAGTAGGCAGGCCCAAAAGATTTGTAATGCCCAATTCCCCAATGGGGGTACCTTTTTTAAAAATAGACTAGTGCCATCACAGCCCTCTTGCCCAAAATGCACCATACAGAGCACGTTCACCCTGCTGATCTAATGGCAGGGGAAGGACACACTGCAGGAGACAGAGTTAAGAAGTAGGCCCAAAAGATTTGTAATGCCCAATTCCCCAATGGGGGTACCTTTATTAAAAATAGACTAGTGCCATCACAGCCCCCTTGCCAAAAATGTACCATACAGAGCACCTTCACCCTGTTGATCTAGTGGCAGGGGAAGGAAACACTGCAGGAGACAGAGTTTAGAAGTAGGCCCAATGTAATGTAATGCCCAATTCCTCAATGGGGTACCTTTTTAAAAAATAGACTAGTGCCATCACAGCCCCCTTGCCCAAAATGCACCATACAGAGCACTTTCACCCTGTTGCTCTAGTGGCAGGTGAAGGACACACTGCAGGAGACAGAGTTAAGAAGTAGGCCCAATGTAATGTAATGCCCAATTCCCCAATGGGGGTACTTTTTAAAAAAAATACACTAGTGCCATCACAGCCCCCTTGCCCAAAATGCACCTTACAGAGTACGTTCACCCTGTTGATCTAGTGGCAGGTGAAGGACACACTGCAGGAGACAGAGTTAAAAAGTAGGCCCAATGTAAGTTAATGCCTAAATCCCCAATAGGGGTACTGTGATGCAGTGACCCCTGTAACAGGTAGGGGGCGCTGCATGGTCTCCCCGGTATGTGCACGGAGTCGTATTGAGGCCGTGAGAATCGACCTGCAGTGATGTCAGGATCACGTGACCAGCCCAGGTGATCCATTACTGTGGGTGTGCTTACGGGTACATAATGTGGCCAGGGTGTGGGTCACATGGTTCCTGTGTGGTTCCAGTGTTTGGATCTGTTAGGTCCAAGTGCAAGGTCCTGGAAGCCTGTGTTGGAAGACCTGGGAGGAGGCTTCCTGGAAAGCACATGGTTTGGACCTGGTGGCCTGTGGTGTTGGACTAAGTCCTGAATAGCACCCAGACAGGCCACATGCCTCTGTGGTTGGACGGTCCCAGGTGGGATGGACGTTCTGAAGACCACAATGTGATCATGGTCCTGGACAGTCTGTGTTAGAAGCTCCTGTGAGTGGAGTCTTCTTGGAGCACCTGAGAGACTGTGGACCTGGATGATCGGTGTTGGGGAAGCTACCGGCCTTCGGTGGCTCTGGACTGACTGAGGTGTGCCGGCCAGGCAAGTTGGTGAACCCCGTAAGGCAGTTTCCCCAGGAGAGAGGACTGACAAGGAGTCAGCAGATGGAGCAGGAGCTCCCATAAGGTATCTCCATGAACTATTGGTGCTTGTAACATGAACTGTGTGGTAACCCACGGCAACTGGTCAGTGAGGACCAGCGTGTTTAGTTGCCACAGAATAAGGGCCTGAAACTTGAAGTGATGTCCGGGTTCAGTATGTAAATGGACTGCTCATGGTATGGTTTATGAGGCATAATAAACCGTATGGACTGTTTTGTTTTAAAAACCCGTGCCCGTGTGCTGAATATCGCGGCCAAGCGAGTGTCCCCCAACACACTCAGTAGGAATAGTCTTACATTTGGTGCTCGATGCGGGCAACGATCCAGCACGCACACGTGGGAGTTAATTGCTGTAACTCGGCGGGGTTGCGAAGCTGACAAGCGTCTGGCTGTAACTCGGCGGGGTTACGAAGCTGACAAGCGTCTGGCTGTAACTCGGCAGGGTTACGAAGGGGACAAGCGGCGCCCTGTGGATTGGCGGGTCCACGAAGTCGGCGGTAGAGCCTTGTGAGGCGTAGCTGCAAGTTCCAGCAAGAGGTTCCACAGCAGACGGAGCTGCAGTGCCTTGTGGTTGGCAACCGGAGGTGCCGGTTGTATGTGACTGCAGCGGGAGCTGTGGCAGTACCAGCAGGAGCTGGTGAAGTGGCATATAAAAGAAAAAAAAAATAAATACAAATTTTACATTTTTTTTTCCTCTCCCTTTTTCTCCAAGTTGTGCTGACTCTTAAAGGGCCAGTACAAGCCCAGAGACAAAGGGGTGAACTGTGCGAACTGGGGCCTGAGTGCCGTGGGGAAGTCCACAAGGTGTATCCCAGGGTGGGGAGTGTCCCTAATAGTGAGCGGTGACCCCAAATGGAGGTGATTGCCCAAAAGGGGGCGGAGTCCCAGAAAGGGGCGGTAACCCGAACAGGGGTAATGGCCCAAAAAGGGGTGGAATCCCGAAGGGGGGCTGAATCCCGAACAGGGGTGGTGTCAAAAAGCAGAGCACTTGTCAGAAAAGGGGGTGGAGCCAAAAAAGGGGCGGCAATCAGTGAGGAGTCACGACTGTGTTCTTTTTGGCTGGATGGAGAGTGTGTGTTGGCGTTGATAGACCCGGGGAGAGAAGCGTCTTTGCTGAGAACCCTTCCAGGAAATTCTGTGTCACCTGGGGACACTAAATATCTCCAGGTAGCCATTATCTACATTGTCGCAGCGGAGGTTTCCACATACCATGAGGTGGCTGTAGTCCCGAACTTGCCGTGTCCTATGGTAATAGGACAAGATTTGGAAGCACTGTGGGAAAAGGGTGAAGTGTTTGTGGATATAATGTGGATGGGAGGTAGTAATGTTGAGAAGGCGCCCCCTAGAGTTGACAGTCCTAAGGTAGGCCTGACCAAGGGAAAAGGTGCGACTGCCCAACTAACTAACCTGACGTCACCTGAAGTGTGCCACAATACGGCTGGTAGTGGTCTGGTGGATAAAACAAGTGGAGTTGACACCCAGACAGAGAGCGACACAGACTCTGGGGGTGACTGTGACAAGTCATGGTCAGTAACAAGCGCATGTGCCATGGTGACAGGTGGAGGACGGGGTCCAGGACCTGTGGTGACAGGTGGAGGACGGGGTCCAGGACCTGTGGTGACAGGTGGAGGACGGGGTCCAGGACCTGTGGTGACGGTTGGTGGTGACTCCCGTTCAGACGGTGATGCCAGTGGGAAAGAGTGCATTAAGGTTGACTCAGGTACAAATGGCAAGTCTTCCTCCCGTCGCCGGAGAGGCAAAGGGGCTGAACCAGTTGCACCGTGTGAAGAATTGACGGAAGACGCTGAGGACCTGGCGGGTATGAAGTACTCTGAAGTCCCAGGGAAAAGGGAGGAACCTAATGATGTCACCGCTGAGACCCAAGAGAGGGCCGACCCTGACAGTGCAGAGTCTGAGGGTGCAGAAGTGGTAGAGGCCACCAAGGAAGTGGTGCCTGAAGTAGATACCTCCTCAAGTGATGGATGTTCCACCAATCCAGAGGATGGGAAAAGCGAGATAGAATTGATTAAAGAGACGGTGAAAGACCATGTTGAACGAGAAAGGGTCCTGAGACAAGCGGCTGAGCACAGGGTGGATGAGCTGGAGAAGGAAGTCTCTGAGCTCAGAGGTCACCTGTTCACTTGGCAAAGTATGTACAAGACCCTAAAGGAAGACATTGTAGTACTCAGAGAAGCACTAAAAAGCCCTCTACAAGAGAAAGAGGTGGTGGTCGCAGACTTCCCGTGCCAGTACCAGAGTGGTAACGAGGTGAAGCTGCTAATGCCCATCTTGACCAGGGGTCTGGAAGAGGGTAAAGCTGAAGAGGAGTTGGCGCTAAAAGCAGAACAAGTCACCCGGTTGTGACAGGTGTCTTGATGGAAAGGTCCATGGCAAAGCAGGAACCATCCGTTCCTGAAGAAAGTGAGACTCCGCTCTTCAAGTGCGTGATAGATGTACCCGAAGAGGCGCAAGATGCATGTACCAGTGAGGGTGTGCATGAGGCCTTTAAAAAGGCAGTAGAAGCGTGTAGTGTGCACTGGGCACTGGAGACGAAACAGTTGGTGGTACTGTCTACTAAGGAAGTCACAGTGAAGAGGGTGGCTGTCCTGAGGGACATGCACCTACAGTGCCTCCGCACGAAACAGATGATCCTGTTGAGGAATAATGAGGCCACTCGTTGTTTGGAGCAAGCCAGGAAAGCTTAAAGTCGTCTGGGCTTGGTAGAGGACACAGTCCAAGTGCCCAGAGCTCTGGTAGCGAAGCTCATTGGCAGATTTGGGAAAGTGATGCAGGAGATGGTGGATAAATCTGGTGTGAAGAGACTAAGGATTCCGGCTGATGACGAGGCCCAGGTGGGTGAAGATGGGATGGTGTCATTCCTGGTTGTCGGGTCCAAGGAGAGTCTAGGGAATATCCGGATGCTCCTGAGGTATCGCATGGAATACCTGAGAGAAGTAGAGCACCTAAGACTGTACAGACGGCAGGTCAATAAACAGCTGCAGAACCTAAGGTGGCGGCCGCCTTCTTCCCAAGGAAAAGGAAACAAAAGGGACCCTCCAAAGAATGGAATGGCTGACCACCAAGGATGTTCAGAGAGACAAAGTGGTCGAATATCTGAAAGTGGCAGTTCTACTCACTGTACAAAGCTAAGGAGCATGAACAGTAGTAGATAGTGTTGAGCATTCCGATACTGCAAGTATCGGGTATCGGCCGATACTTGCTGTATCGGAATTCCGATACCGAGATCCGATACTTTTGTGGTATCGGGTATCGGGTATCGAAACAACATTAATGTAATAATGTGTAAAAGAGAGAATTAAAATAAAAAATATTGCTATACTCACCTCTCCGACGCAGCCCGGACCTCAGCGAGGGAACCGGCAGCGTTGTTTGTTTAAAATTTGCGCATTTACTTGGTTACGTGAAGTCCCGGCTTGTGATTGGTCGCGGCGGCCATGTTGCCGGGACGCGGACCAATCACAGCAAGCCGTGACGTAATTTCAGGTCCTTGCAGGATTTTAAAATTACGTTCCGGCGTTGTGATTGGGCGCGTCGTGGTCACATGGGTGACGTAACCAATCACAAGCCGGGACGTCACGGGAGGCTGGACACGCGCACATTTTAAAATGCGCGCGTGTCCAGCCTCCCGTGACGTCCCGGCTTGTGATTGGTCGCGGCGGCCATGTTGCCGGGACGCGGACCAATCACAACGCCGGAACGTAATTTTAAAATCCTGCAGGACCTGAAATTACGTCACGGCTTGCTGTGATTGGTCCGCGTCCCGGCAACATGGCCGCCGCGACCAATCACAAGCCGTGACGTCACGGGAGGCTGGACACGCGCACATTTTAAAATGCGCGCGTCCAGCCTCCCGGCTTGTGATTGGTTGACCGCGATGCAACCAATCACAAGCCGGGACGTCACGGGAGGCTGGACAAGCGCGCATTTTAAAATGCGCGCGTCCAGCCTCCCGGCTTGTGATTGGTTGACCGCGATGCAACCAATCACAAGCCGTGACGTCACGGGAGGCTGGACAAGCGCGCATTTTAAAATACGCGCGTGTCCAGCCTCCCGTGACGTCACGGCTTGTGATTGGTTGCGTCGCCCATGTGACTGCGGCGCAACCAATCACAACGCCGGGACGTAATTTTAAAATCCTGCAGGACCTGAAATTACGTCACGGCTTGCTGTGATTGGTCCGCGTCCCGGCAACATGGCCGCCGCGACCAATCACAAGCCGGGACTTCACGTAACCAAGTAAACGCGCGAATTTTAAACAAAGAACGCTGCCGCTTCCCTCGGTAAGGTGCAGGCTGCGTCGGAGAGGTGAGTATAGCAATATTTTTTATTTTAATTCTTTCTTTTACACATTAATATGGTTCCCAGGGCCTGAAGGAGAGTTTCCTCTCCTTCAGACCCTGGGAACCATCAGGAATACCGTCCGATACTTGAGTCCCATTGACTTGTATTGGTATCGGGTATCGGTATCGGATTGGATCCGATACTTTGCCGGTATCGGCCGATACTTTCCGATACCGATACTTTCAAGTATCGGACGGTATCGCTCAACACTAGTAGTAGACGTAGTGATGGAGGGTCAGACTCTGGTCAGTTGCTAGTCTCGACTGTAAGTGGGACTAATGACCGCACCAAGGTCGAGTAAAGAGACAAACTTGACTAAAGGTTTGGTGACACAGACAAACTGTGACTTAAGGGCCAAAGCTCAAGGCCTACATGTTGACCGCTGGGGGCGGGGTAAACTCAACAACTGGATGGTTGTGTGTGATGCTCAAAACCGACTGAGACGGTTCTCTCGACTGGTAGGGCAAGGTAACGTGCGTGACATATCTCGTGACCCCACGTGTATGACAGGTGTTCAACCCCACAAGCTTGAACAGAGGGGGGGGGATATGTGATGCAGTGACCCCTGTAACAGGTAGGGGGCGCTGCATGGTCTCCCCGGTATGTGCACGGAGTCGTATTGAGGCCGTGAGAATTGACCTGCAGTGATGTCAGGATCACGTGACCAGCCCAGGTGATCCATTACTGTGGGTGTGCTTACGGGTACATAATGTGGCCAGGGTGTGGGTCACATGGTTCCTGTGTGGTTCCAGTGTTTGGATCTGTTAGGTCCAAGTGCAAGGTCCTGGAAGCCTGTGTTGGAAGACCTGGGAGGAGGCTTTCTGGAAAGCACATGGTTTGGACCTGGTGGCCTGTGGTGTTGGACTAAGTCCTGAATAGCACCCAGACAGGCCACATGCCTCTGTGGTTGGACGGTCCCAGGTGGGATGGACGTTCTGAAGACCACAGTGTGATCATGGTCCTGGACAGTCTGTGTTAGAAGCTCCTGTGAGTGGAGTCTTCTTGGAGCACCTGAGAGACTGTGGACCTGGATGATCGGTGTTGGGAAAGCTACCGGCCTTCGGTGGCTCTGGACTGACTGAGGTGTGCCGGCCAGGCAAGTTGGTGAACCCCGTAGTTTCCCCAGGAGAGAGGACTGACAAGGAGTCAGCAGATGGAGCAGGAGCTCCCATAAGGTATCTCCATGAACTATTGGTGCTTGTAACATGAACTGTGTGGCAACCCACGGCAACTGGTCAGTGAGGACCAGCGTGTTTAGCTGCCACAGAATAAGGGCCTGAAACTTGAAGTGATGTCCGGGTTCAGTATGTAAATGGACTGCTCATGGTATGGTTTATGAGGCATAATAAACCGTATGGACTGTTTTGTTTTAAAAACCCGTGCCCGTGTGCTGAATATCGCGGCCAAGCGAGTGTCCCCCAACACACTCAGTAGGAATAGTCTTACAGTACCTTTTTTAAAATAGTCTAGTGCCGTCACAGCCCCCTTGCCCAAAATGCACCATACAGAGCACGTTCACCCTGTTGATCTAGTGGCAGGTGAAGGACACACTGCAATTTTTATATTTTTTTAAGCTAAATAGTGGTGTATATAATTTCATTAACAGACAGGAAAAAACGTGGTCCTCCGGCCTACAATGACCAAACTTGGAGCATAGAGATATATGAGGGCTCTCATGGAAATACCACACAGGCAAATATGTTACCTATTAATATTTTTTATGCTAAATAGTGCTGTATATAATTTCAGTAGCATACAGCAAAAAAAGTGGTCCTCCGGCCTACAATGACCAAACTTGGAGCACACAGATATATGAAGGCTCTCACGCAAATACGACACTGGCAAATATGTGGCCTTTTAATATTTTTTATGCTAAATAGTGCTGTATAAAATTAGAGTATCAGACAGCAAAAAAAGTGGTCCTCCGGTCTACAATCACCAAACTTAGAGCACAGAGATATATGAGGGCTCTCACGGAAATACCACACTGGCAAATATGTGCCCTTTTAATATTTTTTTACGCTAAATAGTGCTACATATAATTTCAGTAACAGACAGCAAAAAAAGTGGTCCTCCAGCCTACAATGACCAAACAGGGAGCACAGAGATATATGAGGGCTCTCACGGAAATACCACACTAGCAAATATGTGCCCTTTTAATATTTTTTTACGCTAAATAGTGCTGCATATAATTTCAGTAACAGACAGCAAAAAAAAGTGGTCCTCCGACTCCTCCGGCCTACAATGATCAAACTTGGAGCACAGAGATATATGAGGCCTCTCATGGAAATACCACACTGGCAAATATGTGCCCTTTTAATATTTTTTATACTAAATAGTGCTGTATATAATTTCAGTAACAGACAGCAAAAAAAAGTGGTCCTCCGGCCTACAATGACCAAACTTGGAGAACACAGATATATGAGGGCTCTCACGGAAATACCACACTGGCAAATATGTGCCCTTTTAATATTTTTTTATGCTTAATAGTGCTGTATATAATTAGAGTATCAGACAGCAAAAAAAGTGATCCTCCGGCCTACAATGACGAAACTTGTAGCACAGAGATATATGAGGGCTCTCACGGAAATACCACACTGGCAAATATGTGCCCTTTTAATATTTTTTATACTAAATAGTGCTGTATATAATTTCAGTAACAGACAGCAAAAAAAGTGGTCCTCCGGCCTACAATGACCAAACTTGGAGCACAGAGATATATGAGGGCTCTCACGGAAATACCACACTGGCAAATATGTGGCCTTTTAATATTTTTTTATGCTAAATAGTGCTGTATATAATTAGAGTAACAGACAGCACAAAAAGAGTGGTTCACCGGCCTACAATGCCCAAACTTGGAGCACAGAGATATATGACGGCTCTAATGGAAATATGACACTGGCAAATATGTGCCCTTTTAATTTTTTTTATTATGCTAAATAGTGCTGTATATAATTTCAGTAACAGACAGCAAAAAAAGTGGTCCTCCGGCCTACAATTACCAAACTTGGAGCACAGAGATATATGAGGGCTCTCACGCAAATACGACACTGGCAAATATGTGCCCTTTTAATATTTTTTTATGCTAAATAGTGCTGTATATAATTAGAGTAACAGACAGCAAAAAAAGTGGTCCTCCGGCCTACAATGACCAAACTTGGAGCACAGAGATATATGTGAGCTCTCACGGAAATACCACACTGGCAAATAAGTGCCCGTTTAATATTCTTTTATGCTAAATAGTGCTGTATGTAATTTCAGTAACAGACAGCAAAAAAAGTGGTCCTCCGGCCTACAATGCCCAAACTTGGAGCACAGAGATATGAGGGCTCTCACGGAAATACCACACTGGCAAATATGTGCCCTTTTAATAGTTTTTTATGCTAAATAGTGCTGTATGTTATTTCAGTAACAGACAGCAAAAAAAGTGGTCCTCCGGCCTACATTGGCCAAACTTGTAGCCCAGAGATATATGAGGGCTCTCACGGAAATACCTGTCACGGGGGTACTGGGTAGACTACAGCTGATTACCCGGGCCCCTGCGATATCTCTCAGACTAGGGAAAACCCTGTCTGTCCCTCTCCCAGAATTTACACTGATGGTGTGCTTGTCTGGGCCGCCAGGCCTGACCCTGACTCCTGTTTCAGCCCTATGCTGAAACCTCCACCCGCCACCCAGTGATAGACCACAGAAAGCACAGACAGGGAAAACTAAAAAACGCACCATGCCGCAGACACACAGGAAAACACTATAATGTGCACAGGGCAAAACAAACACAAATATAGGAAGGATAATACACCACCAGATACGATATTTCTTCTCCTAGACCACCACTCCAGACCGAGATCACCAGGCACAAGACACAAGCTATAATCGGCGACGCCCAAAGTCCAGAATGACTATTTAAAGGCAACGGGCGTGATCCAGCCTCCAACCCGATTACCAGCTAGATTAACCCCGGACAACCTGGATAAAATCTAGCCGGCGCCACTTAGCGTATAGTGGACGAATGTGGAATTACCGCTGTCTGTCGGACGCCCTAGTGTGAATAGCGTCCGACATGACAGTACCCCACCTTCTACGAGGGACCCCAGGGCCCTCATGACTTATAGGACCCAGCTTGTCCAGATGTCGGCGGTGAAACATACTGACCAGCCGGTCCGCATGTATGTCCGAAGCTGGTACCCAAGACCTCTCCTCCGGCCCATAACCACGCCAGTGTACCAGGTACTGTAATGTGCGGTGCACTATACGAGAGTCAACCACCTTGGAGACTTCAAACTCCAAATTGCCATCCACCAAGACTGGAGGTGGCATCGGCGCCGCGTCCACAGAACCCACCACCTTCTTTAAAAGAGATCTGTGAAACACGTTGTGTATTTTATATACCGTAGGAAGCTCCAATCGGTAGGCTACCGGGTTAATGATGGCGGCGACCCTAAATGGACCAATAAACCTTGGACCCAATTTCAGGGATGGTACTTTGAGTTTTATGTTTTTTGTGGACAACCACACCCAATCACCCACACTCAGGTCCGGACCTGGCACACGTCTACTGTCAGCCACTCGTTTGTACCTTGCACCCACGCTCAGCAAGCGCTGTTTCACTCTCCTCCAAACGGATGTTGTGCTCCTAGCTGGTCCTCCTCCAGAACGCCAGCAGAGCCACCCTGACGCAGAGTACAAAATTGAGGATGGTGTCCGTAAACACAAAAGAATGGGGACTCCCCCGACGATTCCTGGCAGTGATTATTAATGGCAAACTCATCCAAAGGAAGGAACGTCGACCACTCCTCCGGGTTGTCAGAAACAAAGCAGCGTAAGTACTGCTCCAAATTCTGGTTCATACGCTCGGTCTGACCATTTGACTGAGGATGAAACGCCGAAGAATGCGACAACTTGATCCCCAGCCGTGAGCAAAATGCTTTCCAAAACTTTGCCACAAACTGAGTACCCCTATCAGACACTATGTCAGACGGGACCCCGTGAAGTCTGACCACCTCCTGCACAAAAACCTGAGCCAGAGTCTTAGCGTTAGGCAACGAAGGCAAGGACACAAAGTGCGACATCTTTGAGAACCGATCAACAACCACCAAGATGACCGTGTTCCCAGCTGAGGAGGGTAGGTCTGTAATAAAATCCATGGAGATCTCTGTCCATGGCCTACTGGGTACCCCTAGAGGATGTAATGAGCTAGCAGGACGGGAGCGAGGCGTCTTAGCCCTAGCACACGTGGTACATGCTGATACGTACAAGACCACGTCCTGTCGGATTTTGGGCCACCAAAACCGACGCGACACCAACTCCAAGGTACCCCTAACCCCTGGATGGCCAGCCAGAACAGCATCATGATGCTCACCCAACACCTTTAGGCGAAGATGGAGCGGTACAAATGATTTGTTAATGGGAAGCTCTGGTGGTACTTCCCCCTGAGCCTCGGCAATCTCAGCCTCAACCTCTGTCGTGAGAGCCGAGACCACTACACCCTTTTGGAGGATGGGCACCGGATCTTCCCAAGGTTCTCCCCCCGGAAAACACCTGGATAAAGCATCTGCCTTAGTGTTCTTAGACCCCGGGCGGTACGTGACAAAAAAGTTGAATCGCGTGAAAAACAATGCCCAGCGAGCCTGCCTGGGGGACAGACGCTTGGCTGACTCTAAATAAAGCAGATTTTTATGGTCGGTGATAAGTATAACCTGGTGGACCGACCCCTCCAAGAAGTGTCGCCATTCCTCAAAAGCCAACTTCATAGCCAACAACTCCCTGTTGCGATATCGTAGTTACGTTCGGCGGGCGACAGCTTCTTGGAAAAGTAGGCGCATGGACGCAACTCGCCCAAAGATGAGCCTTGTGACAGCACCGCCCCCACTCCAACCTCAGACTCATTGACTTCCACGGTAAATGGTTTTGATACGTCCGGTTGCACCAGAATGGGGGCCGAAGCAAAACTGTTCTTCAGAAATTCGAATGCGCGCACAGCAGCCTCAGGCCAGGCGGAGAAATTGGTACCCTTTTTCGTCATGTCAGTAAGCGGTTTACCAATGGTAGAAAAATCTTTGATAAATTTTCTATAATAATTAGAAAATCCAAGGAACCACTGGAGTGCTTTTAGGTTATCAGGCCGTTCCCAATGCAGCACTGCTTGCACCTTAGCGGCGTCCATTTTAAACCCTGAAGCAGACACAATATAACCCAAGAAAGGCAACTCCTGAACCGAAAATACACATTTCTCAAGATTTGCATAGAGCTTATTTTCTCTGAGTAGCTGTAACACCTGCCTCACATGCTCTACATGAGTATCACGGTCGCATGAATAAATGAGAATGTCATCTAGGTACACAATAACGAATTTCCCCAGTACATGCGAGAACACATCATTTATGAAATGTTGAAATACAGCAGGCGTGTTTGTCAACCCAAATGGCATCACCAAATTTTCAAAATGACCCTCAGGAGTATTAAAAGCCGTCTTCCACTCATCACCTTGACGGAATCTTATGACGTTGTACGCCCCCCTGAGGTCAAGCTTTGAAAACCACTTAGCACCAGCCACCTGGTTGAACAAATCAGGTATCAGTGGCATAGGGTATGGATCACGAACCGTAATCTGGTTTAACTCCCTGAAATCCAGACACGGGCGTAGTCCGCCATCTTTCTTCTTAACGAAGAAGAACCCCGCTGCCACCGGCGAGGACGAAGGCCTGATGTGCCCTTTGCTCAAACTCTCAGCAATGTAGTCTTTTAAAGCTTGCCTCTCAGGACCAGAGATGTTAAACATCCTAGCTTTCGGCAATTTGGCCCCTGGTTTAAACCTAATAGTACAGTCATAGGGTCGATGTGGTGGCAATTCTGAGCAACCCTTCTCGGAGAACACATCTGCGAAATCCAGCAGAGACTCAAGAATGCTAGAAGTCACAGCGGACACACATGTGGCCAGGCAATTCTCCTGGCAGAATCCGCTCCACTGAATTATGTCCTGAGTTTTCCAGTCAATCACCGGGTTGTGCATAGACAACCATGGAAAACCCAGAACCATTTGTGCAGAAAGATTACTGAGCACCCTACATGTAACTTGCTCGGAATGTAGGACCCCAATGTGGAGTTTAACCTCAGCCACAAACTCAGTAATCTCCCCCTGTGGGAGTGGAGTAGCATTGATGGTGACCACCCGGATAGGATGAGGCAGTTTTTCGACCGTGAACCCAGCCGTGCGCGCAAACTCCTCATCAATGAGATTAGTGGCTGACCCACTAGCCACAAAAACAGTGATTGGCAGCTCTCTGCCAGCGACCATAACTCTGGCAGAGAGCATACATTAAGAGACCACCATGGAGGATATGCATAAGCTCAGATTGGCCTCCTCCACACCCTCTGAGCTTAGTAGTTTTCCACCGTTGCGCTTTTCTTAGGAAACAGAGGACAAGCATTTACATGATGCCCTTTTTTACCACAGCAAAAACAGGCTCCCTGCTTCCTGAGTGAGGGGGCTCGATGACGTGACCCCCCTGCGATTTGCATAGGCTCCGTGGGCTCACCTGCAGCAACCTCACGTGCACCTATGCCCTCCCCCATAAGCGGCGTCTCTTGCACCCCCTGACGCAAATGGTGTCCACCGCCCAGCGGTGAAATTCAGAACAGTAATCCTCCGCCATTCGCTCCCCCTGGCGGAGAGCGCGTATTTTAGATTCTGCTAGAGCCAATCTGTCAGGATCATCATATTTGAGTCCAAGAGCAGAAAAAAAATCTCCACTGAGTTAAATGCAGCTGAATCAGATAGTAATGAAAATGCCCATGCTTGAGGGTCTCCGTTCAGTAATGACAATACCAGGTCCACACGCTGAGCCTCATTACCTGAGGAAACCGGGCGCATACGAAAATATAATTTGCAGGCTTCACAAAAAACAACAAATTTACTGCGTTCCCCAGCAAACCTCTCAGGTACAGGGATCTTTGGCTCTGCAACTCTACCTGCAGTTTCAGCTTGCACATTAGATACTACAAGACCCTGTTGCTGAACTGTCCCCTTCAACTCAGTGACCTGTAAGGACAGCGCCTCCAACTGGCGGGTTATGGAAGTCATGGGATCCATGGCATCCAAAATTTATTTAGGCCGATTATAATGTCACGGGGGTACTGAGTAGACTACAACTGAGTACCCGGGCCCCTGCGATATCCCTCAGAGTAGGGAAAACCCTGTCTGTCCCTCTCCCAGAATTTACACTGATGGTGTGCTTGTCTGGGCCGCCAGGCCTGACCCTGACTCCTGTTTCAGCCCTATGCTGAAACCTCCACCCGCCACCCAGTGATAGACCACAGAAAGCACAGACAGGGAAAACTAAAAAACGCACCATGCCGCAGACACACAGGAAAACACTATAATGTGCACAGGGCAAAACAAACACAAATATAGGAAGGATAATACACCACCAGATACGATATTTCTTCTCCTAGACCACCACTCCAGACCGAGATCACCAGGCACAAGACACAAGCTATAATCGGCGACGCCCAAAGTCCAGAATGACTATTTAAAGGCCATGGGCGTGACCCAGCCTCCAACCCGATTACCAGCTAGAGTAACCCCGGACAACCTGGATAAAATCTAGCAGGCACCACTGAGCGTATAGTGGACGAATGTGGAATTACCGCTGCCTGTCGGACACCCTAGTGTGAATAGCGTCCGACATGACAATACCACACTGGCAAATGTGTGGCCTTTTAATATTTTTTTATGTCAAATAGTGCTGTATATAATTTCAGTAACAGACAGCAAAAAAGTGGTCCTCCGCCCTACAATGACCAAACTTGGAGCACAGAGATATATGAGGGCTCTCACGGAAATACCACACTGGCAAATATGTGCCCTTTTAATATTTTTTTAAGCTAAATAGTGCTGTATATAATTTCATTAACAGACAGCAAAAAAAGTGGTCCTCCGACTCCTCCAGCCTGCAATGACCAAACTTGGAGCACAGAGATATATGAGGGCTCTCACGGAAATATCACACTGGCAAATATGTGCCCTTTTAATATTTTTTTACGCTAAATAGTGCTGTATTTAATTTCAGTATCAGACAGCAAAAAAAGTGGTCCTCCGGTCTACAATGACCAATCTTGGAGCACACAGATATATCAGGACTCTCAAGGAAATACTACACTGGCAAATTTGTGCCCTTTTAATATTTTTTTATGCTAAATAGTGCTGTTTCTAAATTCAGTAACAGACAGACAAAAAATGGTCCTCCGGCCTACAATGACCAAACTTGGAGTACAGAGATATATGAGGGCTCTTACAGAAATACCACACTGGCAAATATGTGGCCTTTTTGTAATTTTGGAAGCTAAATAGTGCTGTATAGAATTAGAGTCTCAGAGAGCAAAAAAAGGGGTTCACCGGCATATAATGCCCAAAGTTGGAGCACGCAGATACAGGTCCTTCTCAAAAAATTAGCATATAGTGTTAAATTTCATTATTTACCATAATGTAATGATTACAATTAAACTTTCATATATTATAGATTCATTATCCACCAACTGAAATTTGTCAGGTCTTTTATTGTTTTAATACTGATGATTTTGGCCTACAACTCCTGCTAACCCAAAAAACCTGTCTCAATAAATTAGCATATCAAGAAAAGGTTCTCTAAACGACCTATTACCCTAATCTTCTGAATCAACTAATTAACTCTAAACACATGCAAAAGATACCTGAGGCTTTTAAAAACTCCCTGCCTGGTTCATTACTCAAAACCCCCATCATGGGTAAGACTAGCGACCTGACAGATGTCAAGAAGGCCATCATTGACACCCTCAAGCAAGAGGGTAAGACCCAGAAAGAAATTTCTCAACAAATAGGCTGTTCCCAGAGTGCTGTATCAAGGCACCTCAATGGTAAGTCTGTTGGAAGGAAACAATGTGGCAGAAAACGCTGTACAACGAGAAGAGGTGACCGGACCCTGAGGAAGATTGTGGAGAAGGACCGATTCCAGACCTTGGGGAACCTGAGGAAGCAGTGGACTGAGTCTGGTGTGGAAACATCCAGAGCCACCGTGCACAGGCGTGTGCAGGAAATGGGCTACAGGTGCCGCATTCCCCAGGTAAAGCCACTTTTGAACCATAAACAGCGGCAGAAGCGCCTGACCTGGGCTACAGAGAAGCAGCACTGGACTGTTGCTAAGTGGTCCCAAGTACTTTTTTCTGATGAAAGCAAATTTTGCATGTCATTCGGAAATCAAGGTGCCAGAGTCTGGAGGAAGACTGGGGAGAAGGAAATGCAAAAATGCCTGAAGTCCAGTGTCAAGTACCCACAGTCAGTGATGGTGTGGGGTGCCATGTCAGCTGCTGGTGTTGGTCCACTGTGTTTCATCAAGGGCAGGGTCAATGCAGCTAGCTATCAGGAGATTTTGGAGCACTTCATGCTTCCATCGGCTGAAATGCTTTATGGAGATGAAGATTTCATTTTTCAGCACGACCTGGCACCTGCTCACAGTGCCAAAACCACTGGTAAATGGTTTACTGACCATGGTATTACTGTGCTCAATTGGCCTGCCAACTCTCCTGACCTGAACCCCATAGAGAATCTGTGGGATATTGTGAAGAGAAAGTTGAGAGACGCAAGACCCAACACTCTGGATGAGCTTAAGGCCGCTATTGAAGCATCCTGGGCCTCCATAACATCTCAGCAGTGTCACAGGCTGATTGCCTCCATGCCACGCCGCATTGAAGCAGTCATTTCTGCCAAAGGATTCCCGACCAAGTATTGAGTGCATAACTGAACATTATTATTTGATGGTTTTTTTGTTTGTTATTAAAAAACACTTTTATTTGATTGGACGGGTGAAATATGCTAATTTATTGAGACAGGTTTTTTGGGTTATCAGGAGTTGTATGCCAAAATCATCAGTATTAAAACAATAAAAGACCTGACAAATTTCAGTTGGTGGATAATGAATCTATAATATATGAAAGTTTAATTGTAATCATTACATTATGGTAATTAATGAAATTTAACACTATATGCTAATTTTTTGAGAAGGACCTGTATATGAGGCCTTTTTCGTTGAATTTAAAACACAAAAAAATGTGGAACAAGGCTAGCACACACAACTATGCTACACATGCCTTACAAACTATGATTTTTCAACAGGTCAGAGTCTGAGAGAACAGACTGTATATTTTTTTTTGGGGGGGGGGTGAATTTTTGTAAAAAAAAAAAATCCAACTAGGTATATAGTAAAGAAGCTGCAGCAGCAGCAGACAGTTATGGAGCTTTGGGAGGGATGCAGTGGGAGTAATGGATGCACATACTGTGCCTGCAGGCCTTGCACTGATGTGGAAATGCTGTGCCCTGCCTACTTAGCGCTGCAATATCGGGACCCACGAATTAGCCCTAAAAAGGACTGTTGGTTTCTCAGGAGTTGTGGATGTAAGAGTTGCAGACCTACACTACCTCTAAAAACCACGATTCTGACCCTATTTCGGCACCAGCTCCCCCTACTCTCGCTGAAACAGAAACAGAATGCGGCGAGCAGGGCAGCGCCAGGTCTGTTATACTCGGGATGATGCTGTACAGCCAAGCCAATCACTGCACTACCACAACAAAGATGGCTGTTCTGACTCCACATGAGGCGCGTGGAGGTGTGGTAGACTAATAGGTGTTGTGAGAGAGATTCATACCTTCAGTTTTCCTCGAGGTGAGGCAGACAGGACCAATGCTGTTCAGCATCCGGAGAGATGATGCACACCAGGGATTGTGCAATCCAGACTTGTTTATTTGGAAATCTGGACATACAGCATACGATGGTATACAGTAACTTCTCCAGAGTTGAGCCAAGTACAGCAAATGTATTTGTGACAGCGAGTGAGCAGCAAGAGTGAACAGCAAGAGGTCGAAAGACTGATGCCTTCCAAAGCCCGGTTCAAGCGTGTCCTCTCACAACAACATGAAACTGAAAATGAAATGGCTGCCAGAGGAAGAGAAGACTTGACCCCTGAACAGGAAGTGGAAGACATGCCCACAAGCATTAATGAATAACAAGCTGCCATACGGAAAAAGGCCAATTGGTGGCAGCAGAGTAAAATATAACAACATACATAGCAAGAAAATACACATAAAACTGAAGAACATAACTTACACGGAACAGCACACTCCCCGTCTGAAATTCCGTAAGGGATTTCACAATAATAATGTCCTAGAAATAAAGTCCAACAACTTAGAAAAAGAAACCAAACATGCCTGCAATGCAATAACAACTTCAAACAAGATAAATGAATGTCTTTAAGTCAGTTCCTGAGATAATCTAAAGGAATCCCATCTTCGGATCAGAGAAGCCGCACTAGGCCAAACTATCTCTGACCCAACTATAATCCAATGGGCAAGTACTAGTGCAGCGTTCTGTTCAACGTTTATCCTACCGGAATATCCTCGATTGGTAGTACCAATACGAGCTCGTGGATTGGCCTCTGAAATGTCTTAGGGCTCTTTTCCATTTGCGAGAAACACGTCCGTGTCTCGCATGTGAAAACCAAGCTCTGGCGCCGGCACTCCAGAGCGGAGCATGCAGCCGCATAGCAACACATGCAGCTACACGCTCCGCTCCAAAATGCCGGCGCCAGAGCTTGGTTTTCACATGTGAGACACGGACGTGTTTCTCGCAAATGGAAAAGAGCCCTTAGGTTCACCTTTCCTAAGAACTTTCAGCTCCACCTTCCGGACCTTACCGTCTTCACTAGGGAAAGTCTTTGTAATGATTCCCATAGGCCAATCGATCCTTTGAGCTTGTTGTTCCTTCATTTACACAATGTCTCCTTTTTCCAAGTTTGGTTTACTCTGTCGCCATTTTCTTCTTCCTTGCAGAACCACAAGATACTCTTTTCTCCACCAGTTCCAGAAGTAATCGGCGAGGTACTGTACGCGTTTCCACTGCTTCTGGTAGGAATTTGCGTGAGTAAACTCTCCACTGACTGTTAGCGTGTTCCCTATCTTTTGGGTAAGAAGAGTAGCCGGCGTAAGAATGTTTGGCATTTCGGGATCCATTGACACTGGGACAAGGGGTCTTGAGTTGACTATGGCAGAATCTTCAGCCAGAAGAGTAACCAAGGTCTCATGAGTAAGTCTTGAAGAGTTTATGTCCATCAGCATAGAGTTCAAGATGTTGCATGAGATCCCGATAATCCTTTCCCAGGAACCTCCCATGTGAGAACTATGTGGAGGATTGAAGGTCCAGGTGCAACCTCTTTTTGCCAGTTGATCCCAAATTGGCTTGATGTCGATATACAGCTCATGCTGTATAAAGTCTGCGAGTTCTACTGCAAGCACGGTCCCACAGAGTTCAAGGCTGGGAATAGTGTGGTCAGGCTTGGGAGCCAACTTAGCCTTGTCGAAAACGAACCCAACATGATCTCGATTGTAGGATCCCGTCACCTTCAGATAGGCAACAGCTGCAATGTCCTCCATGGATGCTTCCGAGAACACATTACATAGTATTACATAGTTATTAAGGTTGAAGGAAGACTTTAAGTCCATCTAGTTCAACCCATAGCCTAACCTAACATGCCCTAACATGTTGATCCAGAGGAAGGCAAAAAAAAAACCATGCGGCAAAGAGTAAGCTCCACCTTGGGGAAAAAAATTTCTTCCCGACTCCACATACAGCAATCAGACTAGTTCCCTGGATCAACACCCTATCAAGGAATCTAGTGTATATACCCTGTAACATTATACTTTTCCAGAAATTTATCCAGTCCCCTCTTAAATTTAAGTAATGAATCACTTATTACAACATCATACGGCAGAGAGTTCCATAGTCTCACTGCTCTTACAGTTAAGAATCTGCGTCTGTTATTATGCTTAAACCTTTTTTCCTCCAGACGTAGAGGATGCCCCCTTGTCCCTGTCTCAGGTCTATGATTAAAAAGATCATCAGAAAGGTCTTTGTACTGTCCCCTCATATATTTATACATTAAAATAAGATCACCCCTTAGTCTTCTTTTTTCCAAACCAAATAGCCCCAAGTGTAATAACCTATCTTGGTATTGCAGATCCCCCAGTCCTCTAATAACCTTGGTCTCTCTTCTCTGCACCCGCTCTAGTTCAGCTATGTCTTTCTTATACACCGGAGACCAGAACTGTGCACAGTATTCTATGTGTGGTCGAACTAGTGACTTGTATAGAGGTAAAATTATGTTCTCCTCATGAGCATCTATGCCTCTTTTAATGCATCCCATTATTTTATTTGCCTTTGTAGCAGCTGCCTGACACTGGCCACTGAATATGAGATTGTCATCCACCCATACACCCAGGTCTTTTTCATTGACGGTTTTGCCCAGAGTTTTAGAATTAAGCACATAGTTAAACATCTTATTACTTCTACCCAAGTGCATGACCTTACATTTATCCCCATTAAAGCTCATTTGCCATTTATCAGCCCAAGCTTCTAGTTTACATAAATCATCCTGTAAGATAAAATTGTCCTCCCCTGTATTGATTACCCTGCAGAGTTTAGTGTCATCTACAAATATTGAAATTCTACTCTGAATGCCCCCTACAAGGTCATTAATAAATATGTTAAAAAGAAGAGGGCCCAATACTGACCCCTGTGGTACCCAACTGCTAACCGCGAGTGTGCTCCATTAATAACCACCCTTTGGTTCCTATCCCTGAGCCAGCTCTCAACCCACTTACACATATTTTCCCCTATCCCCATTATTCTCATTTTATGTTACAACCTTTTGTGTGGCACCGTATCAAAAGCTTTTGAAAAGTCCATATACACTACATCCACTGGGTTCCCTTGGTCCAGTCCGGAACTTACCTCTTCATAGAAGCTGATCAAATTAGTCTGACATGAACGGTCCCTAGTAAACCCGTGCTGATACTGGGTCATAAGGTTATTCCTCTTCAGATACTCCAGTATAGTATCCTGTTGTGAATTTGGATTCTGGGCTCCCCCGGTGGCCGCTTGTGGAATTGGACTTGTCATCCTCTTTCCTGTTTCACCTGGTTCCATCAGTAGTGGGTGTCGCTATTTAAGCTCATTTCTCTGGTGGTTTCTTGCCGGTCAACAATGTTATCTGATGCCTCTCAGTGCTTGTTCCTGCTTCTAGACAACTACTAGATAAGTTGGACTTTTGTCCATGTTTTGTTTTGCCTATTTGTTCCAGTTCACAGCTGAAGTTTTGTTACTGTGTCTGGAAAGCTCTCGTTGATCAGGGATTGCTACTCTGGCGTTATGAGTTAATGCCAGAGTTTAAGGTAATCTCTGGATGGTGTTTTGTTAGTGTTTTTCTGCTGACCATGAAAGTATACTATCTGTCTTCTGCTATCTAGTAAGCGGACCTCAAATTTGCTGAGACTATTTTCCTGCTGCGTTTGTTGTTTCATCTGAACTCACCGTCATTATATGTGGGGGGCTACTGTCTTCTTTGGAATATTTCTCTAGAGGTGAGCCAGGTCTTATATTTCCCTCTGCTAGCTATTTAGGTCTTAGGCCAGAGCTGGGCATCTAGCGATAAATAGGAAATGCTACCTGGCTATTTCTAGTTGCGCGGCAGGCTTAGTTCATGGTCAGTATAGTTCCATCTTCCGAGAGCTTGTCCCTCTATAGGCTTGCTATGATCTCTGCCTGCAGAGATCATGACAGTTTGACCGGCCAATAAAGTGTTAAAGACCCAGGTTGAGAAAGGAGAGTTATAAGAAGTCTGCTGGAATTTTTTTTTTTTTTTTTTTTTTTCCCTCCAGTCTGCCTTGCTGCAGTCTTTTTTCTCTCTCTCCTCCTAATCTCTGTATGCTCTGTGTGCACCTGACAATAATGGATCTCCAGAGTGTAACTGCGGGTTTGAATAATCTCATCACGAAAGTACAAGATTTACAAGATTTTGTGGTACATGCTCCGGTATCTGAGCCGAGAATTCCTTTGCCGGAGTTCTTCACAGGGAATAGAGCTAGCTTCCAGAATTTCCGAAATAATTGTAAGCTTTATTTGTCCCTGAAGTCTCGTTCAGCTGGAGACCCTGCTCAGCAGGTTAGGATTGTGATTTCCTTGCTCAGGGGTGACCCTCAAGATTGGGCCTTCTCATTGCCAGCAGGGGATCCTGCGTTACGCGATGTGGATGCGTTTTTTCTGGCCTTGGGCTTGCTTTATGAGGAACCTCATTTGGAACTTCAGGCAGAAAAAACTTTGATGGCACTATCTCAGGGGCAAGACGAAGCTGAAGTTTTCTGCCAAAAATTCCGTAAATGGTCTGTGCTTACTCAGTGGAATGAGTGCGCCTTGGCGGCAACTTTCAGAGAAGGTCTCTCTGATGCCGTTAAGGATGTTATGGTGGGGTTCCCTTTGCCTGCAGGTCTGAATGAGTCCATGACAATGGCTATTCAGATTGATAGGCGTCTGCGGGAGCGCAAACCGGTGCACCATCTGGCGGTGTCTATGGAAAAGACGCCAGAAAGTATGCAGTGTGATAGAATTCTGTCCAGGAGCGAGCGACAGAATTTTAGACGGAAGAATGGATTGTGTTTCTATTGTGGGGATTCTACTCATGTTATATCAGCATGCTCTAGGCGTACAAAGAAGCTTGATAAGTCTGTTTCCATTGGCACCATTCAGTCTAAGTTTATTTTGTCTGTAACCCTGATTTGCTCTTTGTCATCCATTGCCACGGACGCCTATGTTGACTCTGGCGCCGCTCTGAGTCTTATGGATTGGTCCTTTGCCAATCGTTGTGGTTTTGATTTAGAGCCTTTGGAGACTCTTATTCCTCTGAAGGGGATTGACTCCACCCCATTGGCTAATAATAAACCACAATACTGGACACAAGTAACCATGCGTATCAATCCGGATCACCAGGAGATTATTCGTTTCCTGGTGCTGTATAATTTACATGACGATTTGGTACTGGGATTGCCATGGTTGCAGTCTCACAACCCAGTCTTGGACTGGAGAGCAATGTCTGTGTTGAGCTGGGGATGTAAGGGTATTCATGGGGACGTACCTTTAGTTTCTATTTCGTCGTCCATTCCCTCTGAAGTCCCTGAGTTCCTCTCTGATTATCAAGACGTCTTTGACGAACCCAAGTTTGGGTCGTTACCTCCGCACCGTGAGTGCGATTGTGCCATAGATTTGATACCGGGTTGTAAATATCCAAAGGGTCGTTTGTTTAATTTGTCTGTGCCGGAACATGCCGCTATGCGGGAATATATAAAGGAGTCTTTGGAAAAGGGACATATTCGTCCATCTTCTTCTCCCTTGGGAGCTGGGTTTTTCTTTGTCTCAAAAAAAGACGGCTCTTTGAGACCATGTATTGATTATCGGCTTCTGAATAAGATCACTGTTAAGTATCAATACCCATTGCCATTGCTTACTGATTTGTTTGCTCGTATAGAGGGTGCTAAGTGGTTCTCTAAAATTGATCTTCGTGGGGCGTATAATTTGGTGCGGATCAGGCAGGGGGATGAGTGGAAGACCGCATTTAATACGCCCGAGGGCCACTTTGAGTATTTGGTCATGCCTTTTGGTCTTTCTAATGCCCCTTCAGTTTTCCAGTCTTTTATGCATGATATTTTCCGCGATTTTCTGGATAAGTTTATGATAATATATCTGGATGATATTCTGATTTTTTCTGATGACTGGGACTCTCATGTCCAGCAGGTCAGGAGAGTTTTTCAGGTTCTGCGGTCTAATTCTTTATGTGTGAAGGGGTCTAAGTGCGTTTTTGGGGTCCAGAAAATTTCCTTTTTGGGGTATATTTTTTCTCCCTCTTCCATTGAGATGGATCCCGTCAAGGTGCAAGCTATTTGTGACTGGACTCAGCCCTCCTCTCTTAAGGGTCTTCAGAGATTTTTGGGCTTTGCCAACTTTTACCGCCGATTTATTGCTGGTTTTTCGGATGTCGTTAAACCACTGACTGATTTGACCAGACAAGGCGCTGATGTTGCTAATTGGTCCCCTCATGCTGTAGAGGCCTTTCAGGAGCTTAAGCGCCGTTTTGCCTCTGCCCCTGTGTTGCGTCAGCCTGATGTGAATCTGCCTTTTCAGGTTGAGGTTGACGCTTCGGAGATCGGAGCTGGGGCAGTGTTGTCGCAGAAAGGTTCCGACTGCTCCGTCATTAGGCCTTGTGCCTTCTTTTCTCGCAAATTTTCGCCCGCAGAGCGGAATTATGATGTTGGGAATCGGGAGCTTTTGGCCATGAAGTGGGCGTTTGAGGAGTGGCGCCATTGGCTCGAGGGGGCTAGGCATCAGGTGGTGGTATTGACTGACCACAAAAATTTGATTTATCTTGAGACTGCCAGACGCCTGAATCCTAGACAGGCGCGCTGGTCTTTATTTTTTTCTCGCTTTAATTTTGTGGTGTCATACCTACCGGGTTCTAAGAATGTTAAGGCAGATGCCCTTTCTAGGAGTTTTGACCCGGACTCTCCTGGTAATTCTGAACCCACAGGTATCCTTAGGGAGGGAGTAATTTTGTCGGCCGTTTCTCCTGATCTGCGGCGGTCCTTGCAAGAGTTTCAGGCGGATAGACCGGATCGTTGTCCGCCTGATAGACTGTTTGTTCCGGATGATTGGACCAGCAGAGTCATCTCTGAGGTACATTCTTCTGCATTGGCAGGTCATCCCGGAATTTTTGGTACCAGGGATTTGGTGGCAAGATCCTTCTGGTGGCCTTCCCTGTCGCGAGATGTGCGAGTCTTTGTGCAGTCATGTGACGTTTGTGCTCGGGCCAAGTCTTGTAGTTCTCGGGCTAGCGGACTGCTGTTGCCCTTGCCTATTCCTAAGAGGCCTTGGACACACATCTCGATGGATTTTATTTCAGATCTGCCTGTTTCCCAGAAGATGTCTGTCATCTGGGTGGTCTGTGACCGTTTCTCTAAAATGGTCCATTTGGTTCCTCTGCCCAAGTTGCCTTCTTCTTCTGAGTTGGTTCCTCTGTTTTTTCAGAATGTTGTCCGATTGCACGGTATTCCTGAGAATATTGTTTCTGACAGAGGTACCCAATTTGTGTCTAGATTTTGGCGGGCATTCTGTGCTAGGATGGGCATAGATTTGTCTTTTTCATCTGCTTTTCACCCTCAGACTAATGGCCAGACCGAGCGGACTAATCAGACCCTTGAGACATATCTGAGGTGTTTTGTCTCTGCTGACCAGGATGATTGGGTTGCTTTTTTGCCATTGGCAGAGTTCGCCCTCAATAATCGGGCCAGTTCTTCCACCTTGGTGTCCCCGTTTTTCTGTAATTCGGGGTTTCACCCTCGATTTTCCTCCGGTCAGGTGGAATCTTCGGATTGTCCTGGAGTGGATGCGGTGGTGGAGAGATTGCATCACATCTGGGGGCAGGTTATGGACAATTTGAAGTTGTCCCAGGAGAAGACTCAGCGTTTTGCCAACCGTCATCGTCGTGTTGGTTCTCGGCTTTGTGTTGGAGATTTAGTGTGGTTGTCTTCTCGTTTTGTCCCTATGAGGGTCTCTTCTCCTAAGTTTAAACCTCGGTTCATCGGCCCTTATAGAATATTGGAGATTCTTAATCCTGTTTCTTTCCGTTTGGACCTCCCTGCGTCCTTTTCCATTCATAACGTTTTTCATCGGTCGTTATTGCGCAGGTATGAGGTACCTGTTGTACCTTCAGTTGAGCCTCCTGCTCCGGTGTTGGTTGAGGGTGAGTTGGAGTACGTGGTGGAGAAAATTTTGGACTCTCGTGTTTCCAGACGGAAACTCCAGTATCTGGTCAACTGGAAGGGTTACGGCCAGGAGGATAATTCTTGGGTCAATGCATCTGATGTTCATGCTTCTGATCTTGTTCGTGCCTTCCATAGGGCTCATCCTGGTCGCCCTGGTGGATCTGGTGAGGGTTCGGTGCCCCCTCCTTGAGGGGGGGGTACTGTTGTGAATTTGGATTCTGGGCTCCCCCGGTGGCCGCTTGTGGAATTGGACTTGTCATCCTCTTTCCTGTTTCACCTGGTTCCATCAGTAGTGGGTGTCGCTATTTAAGCTCATTTCTCTGGTGGTTTCTTGCCGGTCAACAATGTTATCTGATGCCTCTCAGTGCTTGTTCCTGCTTCTAGACAACTACTAGATAAGTTGGACTTTTGTCCATGTTTTGTTTTGCCTATTTGTTCCAGTTCACAGCTGAAGTTTTGTTACTGTGTCTGGAAAGCTCTCGTTGATCAGGGATTGCTACTCTGGCGTTATGAGTTAATGCCAGAGTTTAAGGTAATCTCTGGATGGTGTTTTGTTAGTGTTTTTCTGCTGACCATGAAAGTATACTATCTGTCTTCTGCTATCTAGTAAGCGGACCTCAAATTTGCTGAGACTATTTTCCTGCTGCGTTTGTTGTTTCATCTGAACTCACCGTCATTATATGTGGGGGGCTACTGTCTTCTTTGGAATATTTCTCTAGAGGTGAGCCAGGTCTTATATTTCCCTCTGCTAGCTATTTAGGTCTTAGGCCAGAGCTGGGCATCTAGCGATAAATAGGAAATGCTACCTGGCTATTTCTAGTTGCGCGGCAGGCTTAGTTCATGGTCAGTATAGTTCCATCTTCCGAGAGCTTGTCCCTCTATAGGCTTGCTATGATCTCTGCCTGCAGAGATCATGACAGTATCCCTTAGAATGCCCTCCAGGATTTTACCCACAGTAGAGGTTAAGCTTACTGGCCTATAATTACCGAGTTCAGTTTTTGTCCCCTTTTTGAATATTGGCACCACATTTGCTATACGCCAGTCCTGTGGTACAGACCCTGTTATTATGGAGTCTTTAAAGATTAAAAATAATGGTCTATCAATGACTGTACTTAATCCCTGCAGTACTCGAGGGTGTATCCCATCTGGGCCCGGAGATTTGTCAATTTTAGTGATTTTTAGATGCCGCCGTACTTCCTGCTGGGTTAAGCAGGTGACATTTAATTGGGAATTTTTATCACTAGTCATTTTGTCTGCCATGGGATTTTATTTTGTAAATACTGATGAAAAAAAGTCATTTAGCATATTGGCTTTTTCCTCATCCTCATCCACCATTTCACCCAGACTATTTTTAAGGGGGCCAGCACTATCATTTTTTAGTTTCTTACTATTTATGTAAAGAATATTTGGGGATTATTTTTGCTCTCTCTAGCAATGAGTCTCTCTGTCTCAATCTTTGCTGCCTTGATTTGCTTTTTACAGAATTTATTTATTTTTTTGTATTTAATGCCTCCTCACTACCTACTTCCTTTAATTCTCTAAATGCTTTCTTTTTGTCACTTATTGCACCCCTTACAGCTTTATTTAGCCATATTGGTTTCCTCCTATTTCTAGTATGTTTATTCCCATACGGTATATACTGTGCACAGGTCCTATCCAGGATGCTAATAAACGTCTCCCATTTCCTTTGTGTATTTTTATGTCTCAGGATATCGTCCCAGTTAATTGCACCAAGATCCTCTCTCATCCGTTGGAAATTTGCCCTCCTGAAGTTTAGTGTCCTTGTAAACCCTCTATTACACATCTTATTAAAGGATACATGAAAACTTATTATTTTGTGATCACTATTCCCCAAGTGACCCCCAAACCTTATATTTGATATGCGGTCTGGCCTGTTAGTTAATATTAGGTCTATCAGTGCCCCCCTCCTTGTTGGGTCCTGAACCAGTTGTGAAAGGTAATTGTCTCTCATAGTTGTCAAAAACCGATTACCTTTGCTGGAACTGCAGGTTTCTGTTCCCCAATCTATTTCAGGGTAGTTGAAGTCCCCCATAATAATAACTTCTCCTTGAGTTGCAGCTTCATCTATTTGCTTTACGAGGATATTCTCCATTGCTTCCATTATTTTTGGAGATTTATAACAAACCCCTATCAGTAATTTATTATTTTTTCCCCCTCCCCTTATCTCCACCCACAGGGACTCTACATTTTCATTAAATTCACCTATATTATCATGCAGGATGGGTTTTAAGGACGATTTTACATATAGACACACCCCACCCCCTCGCTTATCTGTACGGTCATTTCTGAACAGGCTATAACCCTGCAAGTTAACAGCCCAGTCATGGCTCTCATCCTGCCATGTTTCAGATATCCCCATCCCCACCATGTCATAATTATGCTCCAACAACATTAGTTCTAATTCGTCCATTTTGTTGGCGAGGCTTCTGGCATTAGTATACATGCACTTGATGTTCCTCTCTGTACCTCTATTCTTTCTTAAATTATTAACTGTTCTAACCCCACCCCCCATGCCACCGCCACCCCCAACTTCCTTATTTGTGCCCAGGTCTCTATCTGCACTATCTTCCCCTCCTATAAATTGAATACCCTCCCCCCAATCCCTAGTTTAAACACTCCTCCAACCTTCTAGACATTTTCTCCCCCAGCACAGCTGCACCTTCCCCATTGAGGTGCAGCCCGTCCCTAGCGTAGAGCCTGTAGCCAACTGAGAAGTCGGTCCAGTTCTGCAGGAACCCAAACCCCTCCGTCCTACACCAATTCTTGAGCCACTTATTAACCTCCCTAATCTCCCGTTGCCTCTCTGGCGTGGCATGTGGTACAGGCAGTATTTTGGAAAATACCACATTGGAGGTCCTTGCTTTCAGCTTGCAGCCTAATTCCCTGAAATCATTTTTAAGGACCTTCCACCTACCTCTAACTTTGTCATTTGTGCCAACGTGCACCATGACCGCTGGGTCCTCACCAGCCCCTCCCAGTAATCTGTCAACCCGATCAGCGATGTGTCAGACTCGAGTGCCAGGTAGGCAGCACACCGTTCGAGGATCCCTGTCTTTGTGACAGATTGCTCTATCTGTTCCCCTAATAATTGAGTCCCCCACTACCAGCACCTGTCTGGCCTGCCCTGCTCTCCTGTTTCCCTCCTTACTGGAGCAGTCACTCCTCTGGCTTTCAGAGGACATGCCTGGCTGCTGCAGTGCTACCACTGTACTGGCACCCCCCTCATCTGCCAACTTAGCAAACTTATTGGGGTGTGCCAGATCAGGACTAGCCTCCCTGGCACTCTTCCCTCTACCCTGCTTTCTAACTGTCACCCAGCTTGCTACTCCATTGTCCTGCAGCTCCATCCTACCATCCCCCCTCCATCTATCCCATTGAGCGTCTGCTCAGTGAGCAGAAGACTCCTCTTCATATTGTCTATGGATCTCAGTGTTGCCAGCTGCACATTTAGATTCAGAATCTGGGTTTCCAAATGCACAACGTGCTCACATCTCACACAGCAGTATGCACCCTCGACCGGCTGATCAAGGATTGCATACATGTGGCAAGATGTGCACTGGATGGCATTAACAATAGTGGAGCACATTTCCTAATGGGGATTGCACCACACAAACATTAAATAAAAAATAAATACAAAGTATTAATAAAAAACAGACAGCAATTCCTCCCTTGGAAACTCCCTGAATCCAAAGTCACTGAATCACAAGTCACACTTACCGCCGTTCACACTTACGCTCAGGTCACACTCAGCTCGTTCACACTCGCTATGCTGAAGATTTATAGATTTTTTTTTCTCTATTTCCCCTCAACAGCAATCCACCTTGCTGTTCAAATGCACTTCCAAAAAAAAGGAGTTCCGTCCTGGTGCTAGCAGCAAGTGAGATTCCCGCGTAGCATATCGGTATGTGGATTTCATCCAAAGCACACAAAGACTGCTTCCAGGTTTCCCATTTCGGTTCCATATCAGGAGGGAGCGGGGCATCCCAGTCCTTGACGGTTTCGGAAAGCTGTCTCAGAAGGGATTTACTTTGTATGGTAATTGGTGCTACGAATCCCAGTGGGTCATATAAGCTATTTACCACTGACAGGACACCACGTTTAGTGAATGGTTTGTCTGCACAGTTGATTTGGAAACCGAAGGCGTCGGCTGACAGGTTCCACCTCAGGCCTAAGCTTCTCTGCACAGGCGGACGATCTGGTCCCAGGTATATGTCCTTGAATCCAGGTGCATGGTCACTTGACTCAAAGGCTCTCATGACAGCCAGGCTGTTTGAAGCAATTTTGTGCAGTCTAAGCTTAGCTCGGTACAACATATGTTGGGTCCTTTTAAGTAGGTCGATTGCCTCTTCTTTGGGTAGAGATTTTAGTCCTTCATCTCCATAGAAATCTTTCTCTACAAAGTCACTGGCATCTTTTCGATACTCGGACTCTCCTTCTAGTGCGGTTCTCTGCAGGCCATATGTTGCCACTGTGGGTGAAGGGCTGTTCCCAAATACGTGCACCCTCATGCGATACTCCACCATCTCTTAGCTGGGGTCATTGTCCTTGTATGACAGGAACCTGAGGAAATTCCTGTAGTCCTCTCTGACTATGAAACAGTGGAACATCTGTTCAATGTTGGCGGTGATGGCAATGGGCTCTTTCCTGAACCTCATCAACACTCCTACTAGGTTGTTTGTCAGATTAGGACCTGTGAGGAGGACATAATTGAGAGATACGCCTTGATGTTTGGCACTTGAATCAAAGACAACTCTAATTTGCTTAGGTTTCCTCGGGTGATATACTCCAAATGAGGGTAGGTACCAGCACTCCTCGTTTTCCTTTAAGGGAGGCGCTGGCTCCGCATGGTTGTTATGGAATATTTTGCCCACAAAGGTGACAATGTGTTCTTTCATCTCCAGTTTATTGCTTAGTGTGCGCTGGAGAGAGTTGAATCTGGACAAGGCTTGTTCACGATTGTTCGGGAGCCATACCCTGGTAGCTCAGAAGGGTAAGGGAAAAACCCAGTGATTAGTCTTGTCCTTAAGGAACTCATTGTCCATTATCCTGATTAATTCCTTGTCTTCCATAGACAGGGCTACTTTGCTGTCATCCTTAGTGGTACAAAACACTGATCTTCCCAAGTCGTCTGCATAGGGAGAAGGGATAACATCAGGCAGCTGTCCGTATCTGGAGGCTTTTCCATCACCTCATAGTGATGAAGACATGGTTTGCAGAAAGTAGTGCGCGCGTCCCGGCGTACATAGGTCTTAAAGGAATGGACTCCTGTTCGGTCCAAGCATACATTTCCTATGACTACCCACCCCAAGTCAAGTCTCTGGGCGTAGGGGGCATAGTCAGGACCATTACACTGTTGGCAGACCTTATGTATCCTTAAATCATCTCTGCCGAGCAGAAGTAGGATTTCAGCATCTGTGTCCAAAGGTGGGATAAAGCTGGCTAGGTGCCTTAAGTGTGGTTGGTGGATAGCAGCTTCCGGGGTAGGGATCTCATCCCTTTGGTTTGGTATTTGATCGCGTTCGATTAGCGTAGGTAGAGGTATTTCTACGTCTCCATTGACAGGAGAAGCAATGAAACCTTGTGCTCTTCTGCCGCTAATCTCTATGCGCCCCGAGCAAGTATTCAGAGTGTAGGACATTGCTGGTCCCTTGATTCTAAAGGCTTCAAAGAACTTAGGTCCAGCTAGGGATCGATTGCTCTGATCGTCAATCATGGCATACATTTTTACTGCCTTCTCTGGTTGCCCTTCTGGAAAAACTCTGATTAGGCATATCCTGGCACAGCCTTTAGCACTTTGATTCTCCCCACATACCTCTGAACATGAGCAGGAAACAGCTGTGGTGGACTTGGCATGATTCTGTGGCTCCCCGCCATGGCTTGTAGCGGGACTAGAGGTAACTGCGACTGCTGGATCGCTGGTGGCTGAGGCTGGGTGCAAGGCTGATGGGTGTCTGTCACTATGACACTCTTCACACTTAATGGCAGATTTACAGTCCTTGGCCATGTGTTCTGATGAAGCGCAGCACTTGAAACATACCCCAAGTTCGCTGAGGATTTTCTTGCGCTACTGCATGGTTTTGGACCTGAAGCCTCTACATTTGTTCAGTGAGTGTGTTTTTTTGTGAATGGGACACTCACAATTAAAAGACTTATCCCTCGACGGAATAGTGTACTGTTTATCAGCAGGTATTGCAGATGATGGCAGATTAGTCTTTTTGACACTTACACTGTTCCTCGAATCCTTGCGTCTATGTGTGATGCTTTCATACCTTGATGAAGGTGTTGTTGGAGCTGCAATGTTAGACTCCAGGAAGTCGAGGCTAGGATCGTTCCTCATTTGGGCTTGTTCATCCATGAACTTGCAGAACTGAATGAACGGAGGAAAGGTGACATCATGTGACCTTTTATACCTGGAGATGCACACTGCCCACTTCTCTTGCAGACTATGTGGCAGCTTTGAGACTATTGGGTTCACCCCATGGGCAGTGTCCAGGTAGCACAGTCCAGACAGACGAGGGTCTCTTTTCGCAAGCTCCAGCTCCATAAGCAGATCACTTAAGTCCAGAAGTTTGTGGGCTTCCTTAAGGTTGATCCGTGGAACATTCTGCAGTCTCTTGAATAGGGACTTTTCTATGGCTTCAGCGCTGCCATAGGTTCTTTCGAGTCTCTGCCAGGTTGCAGCGAGACCTGCTTCAGCCTGCCCCACATAGACAGTCCTAAGACTCTTGATACGGTTTGTGGATTCAGGACCCAACCATTTTACCATGAGGTCGAGCTCCTGCTCCGCAGAAAAGTTAAGATCAGCAATGGCGGCCTTGAAGGTGGCCTTCCAGGCTCTGTAGTTCTCTGCATGGTTGTCAAATTTTGAGTAACTAGTGTTGATTAGCTCCCTGCTCACCATGAACCTGGCAAACTCGGACATGTCTGATCCTTCACTCCTTGTTACCGTATTAGCTTGTGCCCCTCGGGCGTATAAGCTGTGTGGCGTGGAAGGGTGAATTGTTCCATTGTAGAATGATTTCGCTGCAGGGTTGAGCTGTGGTTTAACCTCTGGAGATTCCGATGACTGCTGCTTGAACTGTGGAGGCAGGCTGGAGTGTGCCTTGCGGTCATCTTGCGGTGATGACTGCTCCTGAGGGGGTGCATCATGGCATTGGTCTTGGGTCTCTGTAGGGTGTCATGTGTTATGGTTCTCAATGGCAAGAGAACATAGCCCAGCAAACATAAGAACTAGCTCTTGGAAGGATGGAAACTAAACTGACCATGAACTAAACCTGCCGCACAACTAACAGTAGCCGGGTAGCGTAGCCTGCGTTTTATCCCTAGACGCCCAGCGCCGGCCGGAGGACTAACTAATCCTGGCAGAGGAAAATATAGTCCTGGCTCACCTCTAGAGAAATTTCCCCGAAAGGCAGACAGAGGCCCCCACAAATATTGGCGGTGATTTTAGATGAAATGACAAACGTAGTATGAAAATAGGTTTAGCAAAATTGAGGTCCGCTTACTAGATAGCAGGAAGACAGAAAGGGCACTTTCATGGTCAGCTGAAAACCCTATCAAAACACCATCCTGAAATTACTTTAAGACTCTAGTATTAACTCATAACATCAGAGTGGCAATTTCAGATCACAAGAGCTTTCCAGACACAGAAACGAAACTACAGTTGTGAACTGGAACAAAATGCAAAAACAAACAAGGACTAAAGTCCAACTTAGCTGGGAGTTGTCTAGCAGCAGGAACAAGCACAGAAAGGCTTCTGATTACAATGTTGACCGGCATGGAAGTGACAGAGGAGCAAGGCTAAATAGCGACTCCCACATCCTGATGGAAACAGGTGAACAGAGAGGATGATGCACACCAGTTCAATTCCACCAGTGGCCACAGGGGGAGCCCAAAATCCAATTTCACAACAGTCATGGTTCTCAATGGCAAGAGAACGTAGTAAAGCATACAAAAAGGACTAGCTCTTGGAAGATGGGAACTCGAGCTGACTGTGAGCTAAACCTACCGCACAAATAACAGTGGCCGGGTAGCGTGCCTACGTTTTATCCCTAGACGCCCAGCGCCAGCCGGAGAACTGACTGACCCTAGCAGAGGAAAATACAGACCTGGCTTACCTCTAGAGAAATTTTCCCCAAAAGGCAGACAGTAGCCCCCACATATATTGTTGGTGATTTCAGAGGAAATTGACATACGAAGTATGAAGATAGGTTTAGCAAATTGAGGTCCGCTTACTAGATAGTAGGAAGACAGAAAAGGGAACTTCACAGTCAGCTGAAAACCCTTTCAAAACACCATCCTGGAATTACTTTAAGACTCTAATATCAACTCATGACACCAGAGTGGCAATTCCAGCTCACAAGAGCTTCCAGTCTCAGAAATAAACAATCACAGAGAACTGGAACAAAAATGCAAAACAAACTTAGGACTACAAGTCCAACTTAGCTGATAGTAGTCTAGGAGCAGGAACATGCAACAGAAAGGCTTCTGGTAACATTGTTGGCCGGCATAGAAATGACTGAGGAGCAAGGCTAAATAGACAACTCCCACATCCTGATGGAAACAGGTGAACAGAGGCGATGAAGCACACAAGTTCAGTACCACCAGTGACCACCGGGGGAGCCCAGAAACCAAATTCACAACAGTACCCCCCCCTCAAGGAGGGGGCACCGAACCCTCACCAGAACCACCAGGGCGATCAGGATGAGCCCTATGAAAGGCACGGACCAAATCGGAGGCATGAACATCAGAGGCTGTCACCCAAGAATTATCCTCCTGACCGTAGCCCTTCCACTTGACCAGATACTGAAGTCTCCGTCTGGAAACACGGGAGTCCAAGATCTTCTCGACAACGTACTCCAACTCACCCTCAACCAACACCGGAGCAGGAGGCTCAACGGAAGGCACAACCGGTACCTCATACCTGCGCAACAATGACCGATGGAAGACATTATGAATAGAAAAAGATGCAGGGAGGTCCAAACGAAAGGACACAGGGTTAAGAATCTCCAATATCTTGTACGGGTCGATGAACCGAGGCTTAAACTTAGGAGAAGAAACCTTCATAGGGACAAAACGAGAAGACAACCACACCAAGTCCCCAACACAAAGATGAGGACCAACACAACGACGGCGGTTGGCAAAATGCTGAGTCTTCTCCTGGGACAACTTCAAATTGTCCACCACATGCCCCCAAATCTGATGCAACCTCTCCACCACAGCATCCACTCCAGGACAATCCGAAGACTCCACCTGACCGGAAGAGAAACGAGGATGAAACCCCGAATTACAGAAGAAAGGAGAAACCAAGGTGGCAGAACTAGCCCGATTATTGAGGGCAAACTCCGCCAAGGGCAAAAAGGCAACCCAATCATCCTGATCCGCAGACACAAAACACCTCAAATAAGTCTCCAAGGTCTGATTAGTTCGCTCGGTCTGGCCATTAGTCTGAGGATGGAAAGCAGACGAAAAAGACAAATCAATGCCCATCCTAGCACAGAACGCTCGCCAAAATCTAGACACGAATTGGGTTCCCCTGTCAGACACGATATTCTCCGGAATACCATGCAAGCGAACCACATTTTGAAAAAACAGAGGAACCAACTCGGATGAGGAAGGCAATTTAGGCAAGGGAACCAAATGGACCATCTTAGAGAAACGGTCACACACCACCCAGATGACAGACATCTTCTGAGAAACAGGGAGATCAGAAATAAAATCCATGGAGATGTGAGTCCAAGGCCTCTTCGGAATAGGCAAAGATAACAACAATCCACTAGCCCGAGAACAACAAGGCTTGGCCCGAGCACAAACATCACAAGACTGCACAAAACCTCGCACATCTCGCGACAGGGAAGGCCACCAGAAGGACCTAGCCACCAAATCCCTGGTACCAAAGATTCCAGGATGACCAGCTAACGCAGAAGAATGGACCTCCGATATGACTCTACTGGTCCAATCATCAGGAACAAACATTCTACCAGGCGGGCAACGATCAGGTCTATCCGCCTGAAACTCCTGCAAGACCCGACGCAAGTCTAGGGAAACAGCAGATAATATCACTCCATCCTTAAGGATACCTGTAGGTTCAGAATTACCAGGGGAATCAGGCTCAAAACTCCTAGAAAGGGCATCCGCCTTCACATTTTTAGAACCCGGTAGGTAAGAAACCACAAAATTAAACCGAGAGAAAAATAACGACCAGCGCGCCTGTCTAGGATTCAGGCGCCTGGCAGACTCAAGATAAATCAAATTCTTGTGGTCAGTCAATACCACCACCTGATGTCTAGCCCCCTCAAGCCAATGACGCCACTCCTCAAAAGCCCACTTCATAGCCAAGAGCTCCCGATTACCAATATCATAATTTCGCTCAGTGGGCGAAAATTTACGAGAAAAGAACGCGCAAGGTCTCATCACGGAGCAGTCGGAACTTTTCTGCGACAAAACCGCCCCAGCTCCGATTTCTGAAGCGTCGACCTCAACCTGAAAAGGAAGAGTAACATCAGGCTGACGCAATACAGGGGCGGAAGAAAAGCGGCGCTTAAGCTCCCGAAAGGCCTCCACAGCAGCAAGGGACCAATCAGCAACATCAGCACCCTTCTTAGTCAAATCAGTCAACGGTTTAGCAACATCAGAAAAACCAGTTATAAATCGACGATAAAAATTAGCAAAGCACAAAAACTTCTGAAGGCTCTTAAGAGAAGAGGGCTGCGTCCAATCACAAATAGCCTGAACCTTGACAGGGTCCATCTCAATGGAAGAGGGGGAAAAAATGTACCCCAAAAACGAAATCTTTTGAACCCCAAAAACGCACTTAGAACCCTTTACACACAAGGAATTAGAGCGCAAAACCTGAAAAACCCTCCTGACCTGTTGGACATGAGAGTCCCAGTCGTCCGAAAAAATCAAAATATCATCCAGATACACAATCATAAATTTATCCAAATATTCACGGAAAATGTCATGCATAAAAGACTGAAAGACTGAAGGGGCATTTGAAAGACCAAAAGGCATTACTAAATACTCAAAATGGCCCTCAGGCGTATTAAATGCGGTTTTCCACTCATCCCCCTGCTTAATTCGCACTAAATTATACGCCCCACGAAGATCAATCTTAGAGAACCACTTGGCCCCCTTTATTCGAGCAAACAAATCAGTAAGCAGTGGCAAAGGATACTGATATTTAACCGTGATTTTATTCAAAAGCCGATAATCAATACACGGCCTCAAAGAGCCATCTTTTTTAGATACAAAGAAAAAACCGGCTCCTAAGGGAGATGACGAAGGATGAATATGTCCCTTTTCCAAGGACTCCTTAATATATTCCCGCATAGCAGCGTGTTCAGGCACAGATAGATTAAATAAACGACCCTTTGGAAACTTACTGCCCGGAATCAGATCTATTGTACAATCGCAATCTCTGTGCGGAGGTAGTGAACCAAGTTTAGGCTCCTCAAAAACGTCACGATAATCAGATAAAAATTCCGGAATCTCAGAGGGAATAGATGACGAAATGGAAACCAAAGGTACGTCCCCATGAGTCCCCTGACATCCCCAGCTTAACACAGACATAGCTTTCCAGTCGAGGACTGGGTTATGAGATTGCAGCCATGGCAATCCAAGCACCAACACATCATGTAGATTATACAACACAAGGAAGCGAATAATCTCCTGGTGATCCGGATTAATACGCATAGTTACTTGTGTCCAGTATTGTGGTTTATTACTAGCCAATGGCGTGGAGTCAATACCCTTCAGAGGTATAGGAACTTCCAGAGGCTCTAAATTAAACCCACAGCGTTTGGCAAAGGACCAATCCATAAGACTCAAAGCGGCGCCAGAGTCGACATAGGCGTCCGCGGTAATAGACGATAAAGAGCAAATCAGGGTCACAGATAGAATAAACTTGGACTGTAAAGTACCAATTGAAACAGACTTATCAACCTTCTTAGTACGTTTAGAGCATGCTGATATAACATGAGTTGAATCGCCACAATAGAAGCATAACCCATTTTTTCGCCTAAAATTCTGTCGTTCGCTTCTGGACAGAATTCTATCACATTGCATAATCTCTGGCGCCCTCTCAGTAGACACCGCCAAATGGTGCACAGGTTTGCGCTCCCGCAAACGCCGATCAATCTGAATAGCCATTGTCATGGACTCATTCAGACCTGCAGGCACAGGGAACCCCACCATAACATCTTTAATGGCATCAGAGAGACCCTCTCTGAAATTCGCCGCCAGGGCGCACTCATTCCACTGAGTAAGCACAGACCACTTACGAAATTTTTGGCAGTATATTTCAGCCTCATCTTGCCCTTGAGACAGGGCCATCAAGGCTTTTTCAGCCTGAATCTCTAAATGAGGTTCCTCATAAAGCAACCCCAAAGCCAGGAAAAACGCATCCACACTGAGCAACGCATGATCCCCTGGTGCCAAAGCAAATGCCCAATCCTGAGGGTCGCCCCGGAGCAAGGATATTACAATCCTGACCTGCTGTGCAGGATCTCCAGCGGAGCGAGATCTCAGAGACAAAAATAATTTACAATTATGTTTGAAATTCTGGAAGCGAGATCTATCCCCGGAGAAAAATTCAGGCAAAGGTACTCTAGGTTCAGATATAGGAGCATGAATTACAAAATCCTGTAAACTTTGAACCTTCATAGCGAGATTGTTCAGACCTGTAGCTAAACCCTGAGGATCCATTTTCATCAGGTGAAGTCAGAACCATTCAAGGATTAGAAGGAGAGAGAGACGAAGGCTGCAGTAAGCAGAGAAGCTAGTAAATCAACTAATGAGCAAACTCAGAAAAAAAAAAAAAAAAAAAAAATTCTCTGCAGACTTCTTTTCTCTCCTTTCTTCTGCCAATAATTTTAACCCTTGGCCGGCCAAACTGTCATGGTTCTCAATGGCAAGAGAACGTAGTAAAGCATACAAAAAGGACTAGCTCTTGGAAGATGGGAACTCGAGCTGACTGTGAGCTAAACCTACCGCACAAATAACAGTGGCCGGGTAGCGTGCCTACGTTTTATCCCTAGACGCCCAGCGCCAGCCGGAGAACTGACTGACCCTAGCAGAGGAAAATACAGACCTGGCTTACCTCTAGAGAAATTTTCCCCAAAAGGCAGACAGTAGCCCCCACATATATTGTCGGTGATTTCAGAGGAAATTGACATACGAAGTATGAAGATAGGTTTAGCAAATTGAGGTCCGCTTACTAGATAGTAGGAAGACAGAAAAGGGAACTTCACAGTCAGCTGAAAACCCTTTCAAAACACCATCCTGGAATTACTTTAAGACTCTAATATCAACTCATGACACCAGAGTGGCAATTCCAGCTCACAAGAGCTTCCAGTCTCAGAAATAAACAATCACAGAGAACTGGAACAAAAATGCAAAACAAACTTAGGACTACAAGTCCAACTTAGCTGATAGTAGTCTAGGAGCAGGAACATGCAACAGAAAGGCTTCTGGTAACATTGTTGGCCGGCATAGAAATGACTGAGGAGCAAGGCTAAATAGACAACTCCCACATCCTGATGGAAACAGGTGAACAGAGGCGATGAAGCACACAAGTTCAGTACCACCAGTGACCACCGGGGGAGCCCAGAAACCAAATTCACAACAGTAGGGGCTGTCAGCGATACTGGCACCATAGATTGGGCTGACTTGGACATTTCTGCAATGTTGGGTTGAAAGTCGCTGGAGAAGGTGTGCGCTGCAGGAATCTGTTTCTGCATGTAGTCGCTGATACGAACAGCTGGGTCGTCTTCTTCCTGTGGTGGCAGGCAAATCGGGTCGAGGTTTTGCTTCAATGCTTGCTCGAGTATTTTTACTTCGGCTAATGCAATTTCTTCCTCCATTTCTGTTTGAAGAATCTTTGCTCGAGCCTCCGCTTCTGCTTTCTTCACTTCTGCTTTCCTTGCTTCTGCTTCTGCTTGAAGAATCCTTGCTCGAGCCTCTGCTTCTGCTTTCTTTGCTTCTGTTTCTGCCTCTACTTTCTTGACTTCTGCCTCTGCCTTCCTGGCTTCTGCTTCTGCCTCTACTTTCTTGACTTCTGCTTCAGCTTTCTTTTCTGTGTAGGAACGTCTTAGTTTGGACCGCTCGGCGTTTAAATGCGCCTCTAGAATTCTGTCGCTGAGGGCTGAAGTTCTTGAGCAGGATGATTTGTATGACCGAACAGAGTGTTTAGATGGGGCTGACCTGTGCGATCTAGTTTCTTGCAGATGGGCGATACGAAGCTCCACTTTATCTTTGGTGTCTTGCATGGCGACGGCCCTTTCTCTGTCTGTGGAATCTGCCTTGCTTAACTCTGATAGGGCTTCATCTATTTTAAAGTCTTTTAGGAAGGCAGCATACTTTGCGGACAGTCTCTTGTATCTGCCGTGGGCCATGTCTAGCTGTCTTATAGTGTCCTGTAAACTCACTGCTTCATCTTTGTGGTGTTGGACGCTTGACATGAGGGAGGCGACTCGTTCCCATAGGTCGTCCAGGTTGTCATTGAACTCATCCCTTGTGGAACGGTAATTCTCGAGGACCTTTAGTGTCGGCTTGAGGGAGCGTACTGTTCATGCATCTGGGTCTGCTGCGGAAGCGGGCTCTGCTTCCCGGTCTTCACAATGGACCGTATCGGGTTGTATTTGCTCTGTTTCAGCATTAGGGAACTGCGTAAGGTCCTTTTCGGCCATTTTGATTTAAGGTGCGCTGTCTCTTTAAGAAACTGAACCTTTGAATTGGGGGCTGGAAATCGTGGTGCAGCTTATTTGCGACCCCCTAAGATGCCCAAGGTGTTTTTGGAGAATTGTGGGGTTCTGTAGTCGGACAATCTGCAGCGATGTGGTATAATACACAGAGAGTCTTTATGCACAATGCGGTCTGAGGTGATGCTGCAGGAGATTTCTTAGCAGAGCAGGGCTGCAGTATGTGAACAGGCAGAGTGGGGCACGTGGATTGGGATAAAAGGGTGATTCTGGTCGGGCTTCAAGGCAGTCTTTCGACTGTTCTGTCCCCACATGAGGCGAGTGGAGGTGTGTTAGACTAATAGGTGTTGTGAGAGAGATTCGTACCTTCAGTTTTCCTCAAAGTGAGGCAGATAGGACCAATGCTGTTCAGTGTCCAGAGAGATGATGCACACCAGGGATTGTGCAATCCAGACTTGTTTATTTGGAAATCTGGACATACAGCGTACGATGGTATACAGTAACTTCTCCAGAGTTGAGCCAAGTACAGCAAGTGTATTTGTGACAGCGAGTGAGCAGCAAGAGTGAACAGCAAGAGGTCAAAAGACTGATGCCTTCCTAAGCTCGGTTCAAGCGTGTCCTCTCACAACAACATGAAACTGAAAATGAAATGGCTGCCAGAGGAAGAGAAGACTTGACCCCTGAACCGGAAGTGGAAGACATGCCCACAAGAATTAATGAATAACAAGCTGCCATACGGAAAAAGGCCATTGGGTGGCAGCAGAGTAAAATATAACAACATACATAGCAAGAAAATACACATAAAACTGAAGAACATAACTTACACAGAACAGCACAATGGCTGCGGCGTTTCATGGCCTGGCTGACAATCCCTGCACCATGATTGGGTCTCTAAAGTCCGCCAAAAATGCTGGGTGGAGACACCAGTTACCTCCGAATAATCTTGGAAATGCTCGCTGCTCGCCGAGTACACCGAGCATAGTGATACTTGGGCGAGTAACGAGTAGTGGCAAGCACTTTCGCTCATCACTAGTGAGCACCTTGAAACCCCAGGTGCTTCACAGAAGTTTATAATGTTGAGCCGTGAAAAAAAAAAACATTTTTCCCACAAAAATGTTTTTCTGACCCAAATTTTGTATTTTCACAAGGTTAATAGGAGAAAATGGCCGCAAAAATTTGTTGTGCAATTTCTCCTGAGTTCACCCATACCCTATTTGTGGTTGAAAACTAAAGAGTGCAAAGCTCAGAGGGGAAGGAGCACCATATTACAGTGCTGATTTTGCTGCACTGGTTTGAGGGTGCCATGTCACATTTGCAGAGCCCCTGAGGTGCCAAAACAGCAGAACCCCCATAACTTACCCTATTTTACAAACTAAACCTCTCAATTCATCTATGGGTGCAATGATCATATTGACACCACAGGCGTGTCACAGAATTTTATACCATTGGGCAGTGAAGAAAAAATAATTTACATTTTTACCACCAAAATTGTGTGCTAGCCCCAAATGTTACATTTTATTTCTGCAAAATGGCTAAAAATGGCACCAAAATTTGTCCCACAAATTCTTCTGAATGTAGAAATACCCCATATGTGCTGTACAGTACTGCTTAGCCACATAGTGAGACTCGGGTGGAACGGAGTGCTATTTCAATCCTGGAGCGCAGATTTTCCTAGAATAATTTCTGGACTCCACATACAGAGCCCCTAAGTGCTAGAAAAGCAGAACTCCCCCTCAAGTGACTTCATTTTGTAAATGATTCCCCTTTGGGAATTTATCTACAGGTGTAGTGACGATTTTGACTCCATGGGTGTTTGCCGGAAACAAGTAGTAGTGGATGTTGCTGAGTGAAAATTGCAAACTATCATTGTAGTGACTAGTACGCTTGTAGTGACCAGTATATTAGGCCCAGCTAATTCTTCTGGAGACAAGCACAAGTAAATTAGGTGGGCTCTCATCACTATAGAAATGCCAAACATGTGGGCAATATATGTGGTTTAGACACACTAGGGCTCAGAAGGGAGGGGGGTATTTGGATTTGGGAGCACAGAATTTGCTGAATTTCTTTTGAGGGGCGAGGCGCCATGTAGCTTTTCCAGAGCCTTTGTGCTACCAGTAACGTGGAAGCCCCCTATATTTTTGTTAACAGATGACAGATCTGAGTGGGGTCTTGCTTTTTTTGTGGATTGAGTTGAAGCTTTTATTGGGTACATTTTAAATAACATTTACGATCACATTAATCCGTCACTCTAAGCTGAGCACTTTTATGCTCGCCTAAAAAGACTGACAGCGCCATATCACAGGTTATACAGCGCCCACAATGCCTCCATCTGCCTCATTATAGGGAATCTTCCGGTGGGGGTTCCATCTGAATCACGTATTTCAGAGATTTACACGAAAACCCCAGTGTAAGCGTTCAGTGTAGAGCTCAGGATAAATGTGCACCGAGCCTTACTCTGATCTTTGGCAGGCAGAATGAACAAATCAAAAGCAGGGGAATAATTGGTTTTATTTATTTTTTATGCCATTCCTTGTGCAGTATAAGTGATTAGGTGGCTTTATCCTTCTGGTCGGTGCAATTACAGTGATACCAGATTTATACTAGGTTTTTATGTTTGGCTGTTGTCACACATTAAAACAGGGTTGGGGAACCTCAGGCACCAGGGCCATTTTCGGCCCTCAATGACCTTTCATCAGGCCCCTGGGCAGATTCTCAGGGACCGCATTCTTGGGCAAGGTACTGTATTTTGATTGCCACCTGCTCATTAATTTCTTCTTGCTCTGTTAGCACACACATGCAGTGTTCACTACTGAACAGTGAAGGGCATGCACTGAAAGATTACATCCTGAAACCAGTGCCAGAGTCAGGATGTACTTTGTGGGCAGAGTTTGTACGGCACCGGAAGGATGGTATAAATATCCAAATGGCCCTTGGCAGAAAAAAGATTCCCCACCCCTTCACTAAAAAATGCTTTTTATTGAGGAAACTTGCATCCTCATATTTTGAGAGCTATAATTTTTCAATATTTCAGCCGACAGAGTAATGTTATTATTATTATTAGTTATTTATATAGCAACATTAATTCCATGGTGCTGTACATGAGAAAATGTATTATGTACAGGGTTATAGATCACGTTTACATTAAACAAATTTACAATGACAGACTGGTACAGAGGGGAGAGGACCCTTTCCTTGCAGACTTACATTCTACGGGATAATGAGGAGGAGACAGGCTTGTTTTTTGTGGGACAAGTTGACGTTTTTATTGGTACCATTTTCAGGGCACATGGCATTTTTTGATCGCTTTCTATTTGAATTTTGGGAGGTAGAATTAACAAAAACCAGCAATTCAGGCATTGTTTGGGTTTTTTCATGCTGTTCCGCACGTGGTAAAATTGATAAGGCATCTTTATTCTTCGGGTCAGTACGATTACAGCGATATCACATTTAGATTTTTTTTAAAGTTTTTGGCGCTTTTACACAATGAAAACTATTTTATAGATAAAATTATTATTTTTGTATCGCTTTATTCTGAGAGCTATAACTTTTTATTTTTCTGCTGATGGAGCTGTATGGTGTTTTGGTTTTTGCAGGACAAGATGACATTTTCAGCAGTACAATTTTTATTTGCATTTGTCTTTTTGATCAGGTTTTATTGCACTTTTTGTTCAGCAGTATGATGATAAAGCATTGTTGTTTGCCTCGTTTTTTTTTAATATTATTTAGCGATGTCTACCCAAGGGGTTAACTAGTGGGACAGTTTTATAGCGCAGAGGAGGGGGTGGATGAGGTGGACGTGGCGATGTAGGTTGAAGAGACGGAGGAGGAGTTGCCTACACAGTTTTTATTTGTGGAGAAGGCGCCCAAATTAAACCAATGGCAAATAGAGTTGAAGACTGTCTGGGTGCGGCTGTAGTCATACAAATGTATGGACAAGTCCTATGGGATCCACACCTGGTTAATTTTCGGGAATGTTAGCTAACCCATGTTGGATGTGGACAGGTGGATATGTCTGTCTGTGATGAGATCCCTTGTGCTAGACACACGTTCCAACAGTACACTTGAAGCAGGACAGGCTAGCACTGGACATATTGGTAGAATATTCAAAGTATTGCAACACAGCACACACATCCCGCATGGAGACCCACTCATTGGTGGTGAAGTGTTGTTGGTCAGCAGAGTGACTCAGCCATGCGTGTGCAGCGCCCCAGAGTCCTGGTCGTTGCAGTACTGATGCTCCGCCGCTAAAGGGGGCTATGGTACGTCTGATGGCACTGAAGGAGTTCACCTGACCAGGTATCACAGACACCAATACACTTCACGGTCTGGCCTCCAGGGGGAGCTAAGGGTGCTATGTATTAGGCCACTCCTCACAATCTGGTAAAACTGGGGGTTAGATAGGAAGTTAGTCAGAAGCTGACTGGGTTGGAACCAGGCAACATCCTGTGGCAGAGGGTGTTGCAGGGGAAGATTCAGGGGGGTCCCTGTCAGGGGTGGGATCCTGACAGAGGCCTAGCGAACAGAAAGAACGTTATGGGACCGCGCCTGCACTTCATTGCGGCGGTACCCCAAGAAAGGACAAGAAGCGAGGTTTATTGTGCTGAGTGAGAAACGAGATCAACGCAACAAGGAGAAACACCAGTAGGAGTCGTGCTGTAAGACGAGGCAACATCCTACTGAGGCGCGTAGCCGGTGGCCGGAAACGCCGAGGAAGTATTGAGCTCCAGGCCTTACTTCAAACCTACGGCAGGACAGTCAGTTCTAGGCAGGCTGTCTCACCCAAAATCACCTAAGCAGACACAGGGGGCAACATTTGGAGAGGGGCGACTCTAGGGTCCCGGAAGACCTCCGAGCCTACCCGTCATACGGGTGCGTCCTAGCCATATAATCTGGGGGGACGAAGAAGAACATCATAATCGAGTTGTGAGGGAACTTCAGAAACAGACACAACAGTTGTGAGGACTATCCCGTAAGTACAGCAGGGAAGGACTACAACACACAAGTGCTAGAAGGTAGGCACAGATTTCCACCTGCAAAGGGAACTCTGGAGGTGCCATCGGACCGGCCGGACTCAGGTAGCCCGGTTAACCGTATTCCGGACTGAGGATCCTGAAGCCTTCAGTAAAGAGGTAAAGAGACTGGAACCTGGGGTCCTCGTTATTCACCGCGACCTACACCACACCACAACATCCTCACACTCTCAACTTTCACTGCACGCCCCTCAGCAGGGTCACGGACCGGGCCTAGCCACCGTGACAGCCCCAGACCTGAGACACAGAGGCCCGGTACCGGGTGCCCCTCGGCCCTGCGGCAGTGGGGGCGCTCCAACTTGGCGTCGCGAACAGGATCTACTTAAGCCTGAAGAAACAGGTCATGTGTGCCTTGGAACTGTGATTTATTGTGCTTGAACTGTGATTTATTGCAAATACTGTGTATTGCCACTTGCCGCCAGAAGTTCCCGCCAAAACCGCCGCCATTACAGCGCTAAGGAGAGCGCAGGAGAAGAAGAAGGGCGTGGAGTGGGCGTAGACAAGCTGAAGAGCGCGAAAGACAATGGCCGCCCAGTCTAAATATTTTGGCCCCTTGAGGACGTGTCCGTCAGCAGCCGAGATCCGCCTCCTGATCCTCAATGGTGGGCAGAGACAAAGGAAGCGAAACCGCCCACGAAGGAGAGAGTGGGAAAAGGACGAGGAAGACGCCATGGCCAGCCACCCAGAGCTGGAGCGTGGGGTCGGAGCAGAGGACTCCCCCAGCTACCCGGAGGGGCACCGTAACCAGGCCTCCACCGCTGATGCTGGATTCCTGCAGGCCGGATTGGACAAGCTTAGCGACCGACTCCGGGGGATGCAGCTGAGCACTGAGGCCGGGTGGGAGAAGACCTTCATCGGGAGCCTCACCAGACGCCTGTCGGCAGCCTCGTCTGGTCCGGAGCAAGAAAGAAGTTCCAGCGCTCCAAAGCCAGAAAGCAATGCCCTGCCGAAAAGCGAGATGCTGCAAACGGAGATGACAACGCCGCAGCGCAAGGCCCTGCAACCAGCGCTACAGACCCCAGTGGAGACGGAGCAGATCGGCACCGGAGGAACCGCATCTGAAGCAGGTATGAAGAACGACCCTGCCCTGATGACCGACACCACTCCAGCGACTGCTCGTGCCACCGCTACTGACTCCATTCCAGTGACTGATGTCATGATCTCTGCAGGCAGAGATCATAGCAAGCCTATAGAGGGACAAGCTCTCGGAAGATGGAACTATACTGACCATGAACTAAGCCTGCCGCGCAACTAGAAATAGCCAGGTAGCATTTCCTATTTATCGCTAGATGCCCAGCTCTGGCCTAAGACCTAAATAGCTAGCAGAGGGAAATATAAGACCTGGCTCACCTCTAGAGAAATATTCCAAAGAAGACAGTAGCCCCCCACATATAATGACGGTGAGTTCAGATGAAACAACAAACGCAGCAGGAAAATAGTCTTAGCAAATTTGAGGTCCGCTTACTAGATAGCAGAAGACAGATAGTATACTTTCATGGTCAGCAGAAAAACACTAACAAAACACCATCCAGAGATTACCTTAAACTCTGGCATTAACTCATAACGCCAGAGTAGCAATCCCTGATCAACGAGAGCTTTCCAGACACAGTAACAAAACTTCAGCTGTGAACTGGAACAAATAGGCAAAACAAAACATGGACAAAAGTCCAACTTATCTAGTAGTAGTCTAGAAGCAGGAACAAGCACTGAGAGGCATCAGATAACATTGTTGACCGGCAAGAAACCACCAGAGAAATGAGCTTAAATAGCGACACCCACTACTGATGGAATCAGGTGAAACAGGAAAGAGGATGACAAGTCCAATTCCACAAGCGGCCACCGGGGGAGCCCAGAATCCAAATTCACAACAGTACCCCCCCCTCAAGGAGGGGGCACCGAACCCTCACCAGATCCACCAGGGCGACCAGGATGAGCCCTATGGAAGGCACGAACAAGATCAGAAGCATGAACATCAGATGCATTGACCCAAGAATTATCCTCCTGGCCGTAACCCTTCCAGTTGACCAGATACTGGAGTTTCCGTCTGGAAACACGAGAGTCCAAAATTTTCTCCACAACGTACTCCAACTCACCCTCAACCAACACCGGAGCAGGAGGCTCAACTGAAGGTACAACAGGTACCTCATACCTGCGCAATAACGACCGATGAAAAACGTTATGAATGGAAAAGGACGCAGGGAGGTCCAAACGGAAAGAAACAGGATTAAGAATCTCCAATATTCTATAAGGGCCGATGAACCGAGGTTTAAACTTAGGAGAAGAGACCCTCATAGGGACAAAACGAGAAGACAACCACACTAAATCTCCAACACAAAGCCGAGAACCAACACGACGATGACGGTTGGCAAAACGCTGAGTCTTCTCCTGGGACAACTTCAAATTGTCCATAACCTGCCCCCAAATGTGATGCAATCTCTCTACCACCGCATCCACTCCAGGACAATCCGAGGATTCCACCTGACCGGAGGAAAATCGAGGGTGAAACCCCGAATTACAGAAAAACGGGGACACCAAGGTGGAAGAACTGGCCCGATTATTGAGGGCGAACTCTGCCAATGGCAAAAAAGCAACCCAATCATCCTGGTCAGCAGAGACAAAACACCTCAGATATGTCTCAAGGGTCTGATTAGTCCGCTCGGTCTGGCCATTAGTCTGAGGGTGAAAAGCAGACGAAAAAGACAAATCTATGCCCATCCTAGCACAGAATGCCCGCCAAAATCTAGACACAAATTGGGTACCTCTGTCAGAAACAATATTCTCAGGAATACCGTGCAATCGGACAACATTCTGAAAAAACAGAGGAACCAACTCAGAAGAAGAAGGCAACTTGGGCAGAGGAACCAAATGGACCATTTTAGAGAAACGGTCACAGACCACCCAGATGACAGACATCTTCTGGGAAACAGGCAGATCTGAAATAAAATCCATCGAGATGTGTGTCCAAGGCCTCTTAGGAATAGGCAAGGGCAACAGCAGTCCGCTAGCCCGAGAACTACAAGACTTGGCCCGAGCACAAACGTCACATGACTGCACAAAGACTCGCACATCTCGTGACAGAGAAGGCCACCAGAAGGATCTTGCCACCAAATCCCTGGTACCAAAAATTCCGGGATGACCTGCCAATGCAGAAGAATGTACCTCAGAGATGACTCTGCTGGTCCAATCATCCGGAACAAACAGTCTATCAGGCGGACAACGATCCGGTCTATCCGCCTGAAACTCTTGCAAGGACCGCCGCAGATCAGGAGAAACGGCCGACAAAATTACTCCCTCCCTAAGGATACCTGTGGGTTCAGAATTACCAGGAGAGTCCGGGTCAAAACTCCTAGAAAGGGCATCTGCCTTAACATTCTTAGAACCCGGTAGGTATGACACCACAAAATTAAAGCGAGAAAAAAATAAAGACCAACGCGCCTGTCTAGGATTCAGGCGTCTGGCAGTCTCAAGATAAATCAAATTTTTGTGGTCAGTCAATACCACCACCTGATGTCTAGCCCCCTCGAGCCAATGGCGCCACTCCTCAAACGCCCACTTCATGGCCAAAAGCTCCCGATTCCCAACATCATAATTCCGCTCTGCGGGCGAAAATTTGCGAGAAAAGAAGGCACAAGGCCTAATGACGGAGCAGTCGGAACCTTTCTGCGACAACACTGCCCCAGCTCCGATCTCCGAAGCGTCAACCTCAACCTGAAAAGGCAGATTCACATCAGGCTGACGCAACACAGGGGCAGAGGCAAAACGGCGCTTAAGCTCCTGAAAGGCCTCTACAGCATGAGGGGACCAATTAGCAACATCAGCGCCTTGTCTGGTCAAATCAGTCAGTGGTTTAACGACATCCGAAAAACCAGCAATAAATCGGCGGTAAAAGTTGGCAAAGCCCAAAAATCTCTGAAGACCCTTAAGAGAGGAGGGCTGAGTCCAGTCACAAATAGCTTGCACCTTGACGGGATCCATCTCAATGGAAGAGGGAGAAAAAATATACCCCAAAAAGGAAATTTTCTGGACCCCAAAAACGCACTTAGACCCCTTCACACATAAAGAATTAGACCGCAGAACCTGAAAAACTCTCCTGACCTGCTGGACATGAGAGTCCCAGTCATCAGAAAAAATCAGAATATCATCCAGATATATTATCATAAATTTATCCAGAAAATCGCGGAAAATATCATGCATAAAAGACTGGAAAACTGAAGGGGCATTAGAAAGACCAAAAGGCATGACCAAATACTCAAAGTGGCCCTCGGGCGTATTAAATGCGGTCTTCCACTCATCCCCCTGCCTGATCCGCACCAAATTATACGCCCCACGAAGATCAATTTTAGAGAACCACTTAGCACCCTCTATACGAGCAAACAAATCAGTAAGCAATGGCAATGGGTATTGATACTTAACAGTGATCTTATTCAGAAGCCGATAATCAATACATGGTCTCAAAGAGCCGTCTTTTTTTGAGACAAAGAAAAACCCAGCTCCCAAGGGAGAAGAAGATGGACGAATATGTCCCTTTTCCAAAGACTCCTTTATATATTCCCGCATAGCAGCATGTTCCGGCACAGACAAATTAAACAAACGACCCTTTGGATATTTACAACCCGGTATCAAATCTATGGCACAATCGCACTCACGGTGCGGAGGTAACGACCCAAGCTTGGGTTCGTCAAAGACGTCTTGATAATCAGAGAGGAACTCAGGGACTTCAGAGGGAATGGACGACGAAATAGAAACCAAAGGTACGTCCCCATGAATACCCTTACATCCCCAGCTCAACACAGACATTGCTCTCCAGTCCAAGACTGGGTTGTGAGACTGCAACCATGGCAATCCCAGTACCAAATCGTCATGTAAATTATACAGCACCAGGAAACGAATAATCTCCTGGTGATCCGGATTGATACGCATGGTTACTTGTGTCCAGTATTGTGGTTTATTATTAGCCAATGGGGTGGAGTCAATCCCCTTCAGAGGAATAAGAGTCTCCAAAGGCTCTAAATCAAAACCACAACGATTGGCAAAGGACCAATCCATAAGACTCAGAGCGGCGCCAGAGTCAACATAGGCGTCCGTGGCAATGGATGACAAAGAGCAAATCAGGGTTACAGACAAAATAAACTTAGACTGAATGGTGCTAATGGAAACAGACTTATCAAGCTTCTTTGTACGCCTAGAGCATGCTGATATAACATGAGTAGAATCCCCACAATAGAAACACAATCCATTCTTCCGTCTAAAATTCTGTCGCTCGCTCCTGGACAGAATTCTATCACACTGCATACTTTCTGGCGTCTTTTCCATAGACACCGCCAGATGGTGCACCGGTTTGCGCTCCCGCAGACGCCTATCAATCTGAATAGCCATTGTCATGGACTCATTCAGACCTGCAGGCAAAGGGAACCCCACCATAACATCCTTAACGGCATCAGAGAGACCTTCTCTGAAAGTTGCCGCCAAGGCGCACTCATTCCACTGAGTAAGCACAGACCATTTACGGAATTTTTGGCAGAAAACTTCAGCTTCGTCTTGCCCCTGAGATAGTGCCATCAAAGTTTTTTCTGCCTGAAGTTCCAAATGAGGTTCCTCATAAAGCAAGCCCAAGGCCAGAAAAAACGCATCCACATCGCGTAACGCAGGATCCCCTGCTGGCAATGAGAAGGCCCAATCTTGAGGGTCACCCCTGAGCAAGGAAATCACAATCCTAACCTGCTGAGCAGGGTCTCCAGCTGAACGAGACTTCAGGGACAAATAAAGCTTACAATTATTTCGGAAATTCTGGAAGCTAGCTCTATTCCCTGTGAAGAACTCCGGCAAAGGAATTCTCGGCTCAGATACCGGAGTATGTACCACAAAATCTTGTAAATTTTGTACTTTCGTGATGAGATTATTCAAACCCGCAGTTACACTCTGGAGATCCATTATTGTCAGGTGCACACAGAGCATACAGAGATTAGGAGGAGAGAGAGAGAAAAGACTGCAGCAAGGCAGACTGGAGGAAAAAAAAAAAAAAAAATTTCAGCAGACTTCTTATAACTCTCCTTTCTCAACCTGGGTCTTTAACACTTTACGGGCCGGTCAAACTGTCATGATCTCTGCAGGCAGAGATCATAGCAAGCCTATAGAGGGACAAGCTCTCGGAAGATGGAACTATACTGACCATGAACTAAGCCTGCCGCGCAACTAGAAATAGCCAGGTAGCATTTCCTATTTATCGCTAGATGCCCAGCTCTGGCCTAAGACCTAAATAGCTAGCAGAGGGAAATATAAGACCTGGCTCACCTCTAGAGAAATATTCCAAAGAAGACCGTAGCCCCCCACATATAATGACGGTGAGTTCAGATGAAACAACAAACGCAGCAGGAAAATAGTCTTAGCAAATTTGAGGTCCGCTTACTAGATAGCAGAAGACAGATAGTATACTTTCATGGTCAGCAGAAAAACACTAACAAAACACCATCCAGAGATTACCTTAAACTCTGGCATTAACTCATAACGCCAGAGTAGCAATCCCTGATCAACGAGAGCTTTCCAGACACAGTAACAAAACTTCAGCTGTGAACTGGAACAAATAGGCAAAACAAAACATGGACAAAAGTCCAACTTATCTAGTAGTAGTCTAGAAGCAGGAACAAGCACTGAGAGGCATCAGATAACATTGTTGACCGGCAAGAAACCACCAGAGAAATGAGCTTAAATAGCGACACCCACTACTGATGGAATCAGGTGAAACAGGAAAGAGGATGACAAGTCCAATTCCACAAGCGGCCACCGGGGGAGCCCAGAATCCAAATTCACAACAGACTGATCTTGCAGCAGCCGCTACCTCTGCTGCAGCAAATGCCCATACTCAAGCTGCGCAGACCTCCATCGCTGCGCATGATTTAACCGTACATGAAAGACGGATTAACGGCGTTTGTCCAGCACTGGGTGTAACCCTGGACCTCACTTTTCCCGAGCCAAGAGGGGTTAAATGCCAGGTTCAGCCCTGGAAGCCGTCCAGCTAAACCTCAGAAACCAGAGAATGTATATAGTTGATTGTCTATCTTTTTGTTCTTGCTGCTGCAACCCGACTAGGGTTAACTCTTAAAGGGATCCCTTAGTTTACCCGGGATCCCTACTTTTGTTTTTGCTTTTGTTTCTTGTTCATCATTGTTGAAAAGAACTGCTGGATCATGAACACTGCATGATTACAAACTTATTGTAAATAGTTCGCACCTTCTTAAAGGTGCCCTCTACAGGTTTTACAAAGAAAAGGACTCTTTGCGAAGAAACTGTTCTTGGAAATAGCACGATCTTGCAGCTTGAGAAGTTGCACTACCTCCGAGAGACTTGGTCCCCTCTTAAAGGGGACGTTGACCAATAGCACTTAAAGTCGAATAATGCTTACATGTCGAAGTTATATGTAGTTAGCTAGTTAATTGTAAGAAATGTTTAATAATGTGTTAGAGAATGAGGACAGGAAGTGAACCCGTGCGGGGTTAGTCGGTGAGTCCTCCTAGGAGCCGTACAGAGATGGCTCAGCGATCCTAAACTGAGAGAAGGTTGATAAGTTCTATACTGTGTATAGTAGCAGAAAGGCAGTAGGCCCGGATGAGGAATGGGGCGGTCCTGCAACAGAGCGAGAGGCAGTAGGCCTGGGGCAGATAGACAGGCGGTCCTGCAGATGTAAAGGTGGAAAATGAAGAAAAGTTTATTAGCCTTATAGCGTTTTATAAGAAGGTCTTTAGTGGATTCAGCTCATACGTCCTTAAAGGCAATGTTAAATTATTGTTCAGAAATTGCACTAAGTAGAATACCCGGTTGGGTAAGAGAAGTTATTTATAGTATGTTATTTAAAATATTTAACCATGTTTGTAATGTTCAAGTGTCCTCACCTCCCATAAAGGGAAGCTCTGTTCAAATTTACTTATTGTTGCATTTCAAAAATTGTATGTCTTTTTGCTGACATGTATTGTTGTTTTCTTCCCAGTCCAAGAGTACTGGATTTAACCGGGGGGGAGTGCAGCGCCCCAGAGTCCTGGTCGTTGCAGTACTGATGCTCCGCCGCTAAAGGGGGCTATGGTACGTCTGATTGCACTGAAGCAGTTCACCTGTTCACAGACACCAATACACTTCACGGTCTGGCCTCCAGGGGGAGCTAAGGGTGCTATGTATTAGGCCACTCCTCACAATCTGGTAAAACTGGGGGTTAGATAGGAAGTTAGTCAGAAGCTGACTGGGTTGGAACCAGGCAACATCCTGTGGCAGAGGGTGTTGCAGGGGAAGATTCAGGGGGGTCCCTGTCAGGGGTGGGATCCTGACAGAGGCCTAGCGAACAGAAAGAACGTTATGGGACCGCGCCTGCACTTCATTGCGGCGGTACCCCAAGAAAGGACAAGAAGCGAGGTTTATTGTGCTGAGTGAGAAACGAGATCAACGCAACAAGGAGAAACACCAGTAGGAGTCGTGCTGTAAGACGAGGCAACATCCTACTGAGGCGCGTAGCCGGTGGCCGGAAACGCCGAGGAAGTATTGAGCTCCAGGCCTTACTTCAAACCTACGGCAGGACAGTCAGTTCTAGGCAGGCTGTCTCACCCAAAATCACCTAAGCAGACACAGGGGGCAACATTTGGAGAGGGGCGACTCTAGGGTCCCGGAAGACCTCCGAGCCTACCCGTCATACGGGTGCGTCCTAGCCATATAATCTGGGGGGACGAAGAAGAACATCATAATCGAGTTGTGAGGGAACTTCAGAAACAGACACAACAGTTGTGAGGACTATCCCGTAAGTACAGCAGGGAAGGACTACAACACACAAGTGCTAGAAGGTAGGCACAGATTTCCACCTGCAAAGGGAACTCTGGAGGTGCCATCGGACCGGCCGGACTCAGGTAGCCCGGTTAACCGTATTCCGGACTGAGGATCCTGAAGCCTTCAGTAAAGAGGTAAAGAGACTGGAACCTGGGGTCCTCGTTATTCACCGCGACCTACACCACACCACAACATCCTCACACTCTCAACTTTCACTGCACGCCCCTCAGCAGGGTCACGGACCGGGCCTAGCCACCGTGACAGCCCCAGACCTGAGACACAGAGGCCCGGTACCGGGTGCCCCTCGGCCCTGCGGCAGTGGGGGCGCTCCAACTTGGCGTCGCGAACAGGATCTACTTAAGCCTGAAGAAACAGGTCATGTGTGCCTTGGAACTGTGATTTATTGTGCTTGAACTGTGATTTATTGCAAATACTGTGTATTGCCACTTGCCGCCAGAAGTTCCCGCCAAAACCGCCGCCATTACAGCGCTAAGGAGAGCGCAGGAGAAGAAGAAGGGCGTGGAGTGGGCGTAGACAAGCTGAAGAGCGCGAAAGACAATGGCCGCCCAGTCTAAATATTTTGGCCCCTTGAGGACGTGTCCGTCAGCAGCCGAGATCCGCCTCCTGATCCTCAATGGTGGGCAGAGACAAAGGAAGCGAAACCGCCCACGAAGGAGAGAGTGGGAAAAGGACGAGGAAGACGCCATGGCCAGCCACCCAGAGCTGGAGCGTGGGGTCGGAGCAGAGGACTCCCCCAGCTACCCGGAGGGGCACCGTAACCAGGCCTCCACCGCTGATGCTGGATTCCTGCAGGCTGGATTGGACAAGCTTAGCGACCGACTCCGGGGGATGCAGCTGAGCACTGAGGCCGGGTGGGAGAAGACCTTCATCGGGAGCCTCACCAGACGCCTGTCGGCAGCCTCGTCTGGTCCGGAGCAAGAAAGAAGTTCCAGCGCTCCAAAGCCAGAAAGCAATGCCCTGCCGAAAAGCGAGATGCTGCAAACGGAGATGACAACGCCGCAGCGCAAGGCCCTGCAACCAGCGCTACAGACCCCAGTGGAGACGGAGCAGATCGGCACCGGAGGAACCGCATCTGAAGCAGGTATGAAGAACGACCCTGCCCTGATGACCGACACCACTCCAGCGACTGCTCGTGCCACCGCTACTGACTCCATTCCAGTGACTGATCTTGCAGCAGCCGCTACCTCTGCTGCAGCAAATGCCCATACTCAAGCTGCGCAGACCTCCATCGCTGCGCATGATTTAACCGTACATGAAAGACGGATTAACGGCGTTTGTCCAGCACTGGGTGTAACCCTGGACCTCACTTTTCCCGAGCCAAGAGGGGTTAAATGCCAGGTTCAGCCCTGGAAGCCGTCCAGCTAAACCTCAGAAACCAGAGAATGTATATAGTTGATTGTCTATCTTTTTGTTCTTGCTGCTGCAACCCGACTAGGGTTAACTCTTAAAGGGATCCCTTAGTTTACCCGGGATCCCTACTTTTGTTTTTGCTTTTGTTTCTTGTTCATCATTGTTGAAAAGAACTGCTGGATCATGAACACTGCATGATTACAAACTTATTGTAAATAGTTCGCACCTTCTTAAAGGTGCCCTCTACAGGTTTTACAAAGAAAAGGACTCTTTGCGAAGAAACTGTTCTTGGAAATAGCACGATCTTGCAGCTTGAGAAGTTGCACTACCTCCGAGAGACTTGGTCCCCTCTTAAAGGGGACGTTGACCAATAGCACTTAAAGTCGAATAATGCTTACATGTCGAAGTTATATGTAGTTAGCTAGTTAATTGTAAGAAATGTTTAATAATGTGTTAGAGAATGAGGACAGGAAGTGAACCCGTGCGGGGTTAGTCGGTGAGTCCTCCTAGGAGCCGTACAGAGATGGCTCAGCGATCCTAAACTGAGAGAAGGTTGATAAGTTCTATACTGTGTATAGTAGCAGAAAGGCAGTAGGCCCGGATGAGGAATGGGGCGGTCCTGCAACAGAGCGAGAGGCAGTAGGCCTGGGGCAGATAGACAGGCGGTCCTGCAGATGTAAAGGTGGAAAATGAAGAAAAGTTTATTAGCCTTATAGCGTTTTATAAGAAGGTCTTTAGTGGATTCAGCTCATACGTCCTTAAAGGCAATGTTAAATTATTGTTCAGAAATTGCACTAAGTAGAATACCCGGTTGGGTAAGAGAAGTTATTTATAGTATGTTATTTAAAATATTTAACCATGTTTGTAATGTTCAAGTGTCCTCACCTCCCATAAAGGGAAGCTCTGTTCAAATTTACTTATTGTTGCATTTCAAAAATTGTATGTCTTTTTGCTGACATGTATTGTTGTTTTCTTCCCAGTCCAAGAGTACTGGATTTAACCGGGGGGGAGTGCAGCGCCCCAGAGTCCTGGTCGTTGCAGTACTGATGCTCCGCCGCTAAAGGGGGCTATGGTACGTCTGATTGCACTGAAGCAGTTCACCTGACCAGGTATCACAGACACCAATACACTTCACGGTCTGGCCTCCAGGGGGAGCTAAGGGTGCTATGTATTAGGCCACTCCTCACAATCTGGTAAAACTGGGGGTTAGATAGGAAGTTAGTCAGAAGCTGACTGGGTTGGAACCAGGCAACATCCTGTGGCAGAGGGTGTTGCAGGGGAAGATTCAGGGGGGTCCCTGTAAGGGGTGGGATCCTGACAGAGGCCTAGCGAACAGAAAGAATGTGACGGGACCGCGCCTGCACTTCATTGCGGCGGTACCCCAAGAAAGGACAAGAAGCGAGGTTTATTGTGCTGAGTGAGAAACGAGATCAACGCAACAAGGAGAAACACCAGTAGGAGTCGTGCTGTAAGACGAGGCAACATGCTACTGAGGCGCGTAGCCGGTGGCCGGAAACGCCGAGGAAGTATTGAGCTCCAGGCCTTACTTCAAACCTACGGCAGGACAGTCAGTTCTAGGCGGGCTGTCTCACCCAAAATCACCTAAGCAGACACAGGGGGCAACATTTGGAGAGGGGTGACTCTAGGGTCCCGGAAGACCTCCGAGCCTACCCGTCATACGGGTGTGTCCTAGCCATATAATCTGGGGGGACGAAGAAGAACATCATAATCGAGTTGTGAGGGAACTTCAGAAACAGACACAACAGTTGTGAGGACTATCCCGTAAGCACAGCAGGGAAGGACTACAACACACAAGCGCTAGAAGGTAGGCACAGATTTCCACCTGCAAAGGGAACTCTGGAGGTGCCATTGGACCGGCCGGACTCAGGTAGCCCGGTTAACCGTATTCCGGACTGAGGATCCTGAAGCCTTCAGTAAAGAGGTAAAGAGACTGCAACCTGGTGTCCTCGTTATTCACCGTGACCGACACCACACCACAACATCCTCACACTCTCAACTTTCACTGGATGCCCCTCAGCAGGGTCATGGACCGGGCCTAGCCACCGTGACAGCCCCAGACCTGAGACACAGAGGCCCGGTACCGGGTGCCGCTCGGCCCTGCGGCAGTGGGGGCGCTCCACGTGTTGCAGCTGAAACTCAACCATTGCCTGCTCCTTCTCGCACAGTCTTTTTAGCGTTTGCAAGGAGGAGTTCCACCTTGTTGGTACGTCGCATATGAGGCGGTGAGCAGGAAGGCAGAAGTGACGCTGCAGTGCAGACAGGTGAGCAACAGCAGGGTAAGAACGTTGAAAGTGCACACATACTTATCGCACTTTCAACAGCAGCTCCAACATGTGTTGGAAGATTTTTAGGAAGATCTCCACCACCAAGTTCAACACATGCACCAGGCAAGGTTTGTGCGTCAAACTGGCTAGGCCCAGAAGAGCTACAAGATTTTGCCCATTATTGCGCACCACCAGGCGCGGCTTGAAATTCACCGGCACCAAGCACTCATCTGTCTGCTGTTTGATTCCAGTCCACAGCTCTTGCGCATTGTGTCATTTGTTCCCCAAACAGAGGAGTTTAAGAACAGCCTGATGTCATTTCCCCTGGCTGTGCTCTGGTTGGTGGTGCAGGTCTTCCTGTGACTGGATGAGGAGAGGCGATGGAGGAAGCGAAGTAGGAGGTGGAAACAGCAATACTACCACCAGCAATACTAGGTGGTGGTTGGATATGAGCTACAACACCTTTCGCCATTTACTCAGTGGACAGTTAGGGAGATGTAATGACCCTGGCCATGCTTACTAGTCCACGTATTGGTGGTTGTGTACACCTTGTCACTGATTGCTCGCAACATGTTTGTGCAGGGCAGGAATGGTCCACCTGGAAAAGTAGTGGCGGCTGGGAACAACGCACTGTGGGTCAGCCACCGCCATCAGTTTTTTAAAACTGTCCATCTCCACAGCTGGAAAGCCAGCATTTCCAAGGCCGGTCTTTTAGATATGCTGTCATTCATGACCATTGCTCATGGGTGGCTAGTGGGTATCTCTGCTTTCTCTCGAGGGTTTGCTGGATGAAAAACTTAACTCTTCCATGGGATGGTGTGGAAATGCTCGCTGACACTAGTGGTGGTGCTGCTGTTACCTTCTGTTTGCAGGGAGGCAGGTGGCCCTATTGATGGTGAGCGAGTGGAAGAAGCCAAAACCACAGCAGAAGAAGGAGCAGGAGGGGGCTTAGATCTGTCATGCTTTTTAAGGTTTTTTCTCCACTCATCTGCTTGAAATTCAGATGCCATCTTCATACAGGTGGTGCTCAGGTTCAGAACATTTATGCCTCGCTTCAGGGTCTGTGACACAGAATGCAAACCACCAGTCCCTTGTCAGCAGCACATTCCCTGAAGAAATGCCATGCCAGGGAGCTCTTTGGAGCAGTCTTTGGTGTGCTGATTTCAACTGTGCACTTTCTGCAATAGACCAGGTAAAAGATAATGTGAAGGAAATGGAGCCACTCTCACCAATTCAATTAATACATTTTCAACATGTTATGGCCTCAGCATTTGTGCAGCGGTATTCGGGCCTAGGAAAGGATGCATAATGTCCTATCACCTACGTGCACCAGAGGAAGGTGTATTTGGGCACGTAGCAGGTACAGAAGGAGCACGTTCTCTCCCTGTATCAGCTACACCACCAGCAACAGCTACACCAGCACCACAACGGCCACGTCCATGTCCCTATTTGATGCTCTCCTCAGTTTTAGGCTGCAGTCACACTACTAGTATTTGGTCAGTATTTTACATCAGTATTTGGAAGCCAAAACCATGTGAGGAACAATCATAGGAAAAGTATCATAGAAATGTAAGAGGGTGGTGCTGTTATGGATAATAAGAAACACGCTGTCACTGTAAGAGGCTGCATCCCCTTGTCTTATGTGATGGTATGTTCTGCTGTTCTCCCCTATTCTTGTTGTTGCTATGGACTGGTCGGGGCTGTGTGGAGGAGGTGGAGCTGAGCAACGAGGACGAAGAAGTTTCGAGAGGGAACTGAGTGAACTGTGAGCTGTTCTGTCTGCAAGGAAGATTCGTTGGTTGCAAGAAATATTACACAGCTTGAGACAAACTGCGATTGTTAAATAGACTTTCCCGGTTGCAGCGAAGGGTGGCTGCTCTGTGCTGGTTTGTGGAGCCACGAAGATACGGAGAAGGGGACTTACGGTTTCCAGGAGCAAAGAGAAGGCCACGCTTTACAGAGCCGACAGGAATCCGCACCACCGTTCTGGACTTTGGGGGCCCCCTGGGACTGGACCTGTGTCCCCAACATCACCGTGAGTCTGTTCCTGTCTGGTGCACCAGTTAGGGCCTAGTGCAGGCTTCAGTAGTTATAACACGGTAGCCGTGTGGCCTGTGTAGTAAAGGCCAGGGAGATTATATGCAGAGTAGCAACTATATATGTGTTTATTGTGTAAAGTTGCTTGTGAGATAGATTCTGAGTTTTGCAATTGCTTAAGCACTGTGCTATTTTACTGACAAATTGACTCATGTGCATTACCTTTTGTTATTGTAAACCCCTGTTTGCACCTTCCTTGTCCTTCCCATTTTCTGTCTCCCAATCTATCCCTTGTGGTTCGCACCTCATCTTGTGTACAGTAGTCTTCCTGCACCGTGGTGGTCCCCCGGCCATCGCTTTAAGTGGCGCTGCGAGCAGGGTACTGTCATCAAGATGGAGGCAGCAGACAACAATGGCGGGAATGTTAACATTATTGGGGATGCTGTGGGCATTGGTGGAACCCCTGCAAGGACACTCCCTATGGGCACCATATTTAGTGTGCTCCCAAAGTTTGACGGCAAGAATATGCCACTGTCCGACTGGGTGTCCTGGCTGCAATGCACCCTGAAGATTTATAACATAAGCCCAGACCTTGAAGTGGACATTGCTTTAACTGCCCCAGAGGGGGAAGCCCGCAGAAACGTCTGCCTACAACCAGAACTCACCCGCAGTACCCTGAAGGAGCTAGTGAAGTTCCTGGAAGAGATCTACGGTGAGACGGCTAGCGCGGGACATCTTCGTGCCAAATTTTTCTCTAGGCTGCAGCGGGAAGAAGAAGGAATCTCTCAGTATGCAACAGCACTGCAAGAAGTGTTCGAAGAGGTGCAGAGAAAGGAGGCGGATGGATTTGGCAGCATGGGCTCTAAAGACCGGATACTCCGGGAGCAATTCATTTTGGGACTACACAGCACATCCTTGAGGCAAGCACTGTCAGAACGGGTCCGGGCAGATCCAGCCCTTACGTTTCGTCAAGTCCTGGCGGAAACAGTGGCCCGAAGTAAAGAAGAAAGCTATGCGTCTGGAGTGATGCGTGTCCAGGGCACCAATTCCAGAGGGGACTCAAACCATCAAGAAGTGCTGGTTCAGGTAGTACAAGACTTGCAGCGGTCCCTTGTTAACGTGCAAGAGAAACTGACCCAGATGGAGCGGAGAGTGTGGGAACTACAAGAGACTGACCCACCATACTCATGCAACCATCCTTCGGCCCGATCGACAAGGGATCAGTGGGAACAAGCCCCCTCCCGTCAGGCACCGGCGGCACGAGGACAGACTCGAAGTACTCCTCGGCGAGGAGGAGGCATTCAATGCTGGGAGTGTGGAGGACGGGGGCACCTTGCCAGAGATTGTCGGAATTATACTCAAGGCCAGTGGAAGCCGTCGTTAAACTACCAACCCCCGCGGTAGTGCGGCACTCTGCGGGGGAGGCGAGAAGAGAGGCCGCTCCATATCATAACGAACACTTGATTGCTGGGAGCCCCATCCTACGTGCTGAATTTGAAGGAGTTCTGGTGGATTGCCTGGTAGATACCGGGTCACAAGTGACAACGATGTCAGAAGCGTACTTCAAGCAGCATTTCCAGAACCTGGCTAAGCCAGAGAAAGAGACATTGATTCGCTTGTTTGCTGCCAACCAACAACCGATTCCGGTCACAGGGGTCGTGTGGATGAATATTCGAATTTGTGGACAAGCAGTTGGAAGAAAAGGGATCCTACTAGTCCCTGAACCTGTCAAGAAAGATGTGTCTGTAGTACTGGGAATGAATATCCTACGTGAACTCGATCAGATTATGTTTACCAAACGGGGACCTGGATATTGGAAGAAGGCTACCCCACATAAACCTACTCAAGAAGCCCTTCAACGACTGATACGCGTCTGTGGGACGCAGAAGAGTGTGCCATCTTATCAGACGGTAGGGGTCATCCGGGCTCCTGGGAAAGAACCTGTAATCCTACCTCCCGAGCGAGAAACTATAGTGTACCTTCCAGTGGGGACTCACCGCAACCTTGATGGGTTGGAAGTGGTTGTTCAGCCTGTGGTAGGCGGAGGAGTGGATCAAGAAGTCATGATAGCTCGTACGATAGCTGTGGTCCAGCGAGGACATGTCCCCATCAGAGCTTTGAATGTGAGCCCCAGGGAGGTCGCCTTGCCACGAGGGACAGATCTGGCCCTGGTGCACCTACATAAGGGTGAAGTGGTGAGCCAGAAGGAGATGTCTTTATCACCGAAAGAAGGCGTGGGGTGGACCCTAGCAGTTGCTGCGGGAGACGAAGAGACACCATCCCCGGAGTGGAGTGGACGGGTCATCCTTGAGCAAATGGAAGTGGATGTGAAGGCTATGGGCCCTGAGCGTGCGCAAGCAATAGAAACTATGCTGTGGAAAAATCAGGCCGCATTCGCCCGTCACGCCGAAGATTTCGGCTGTACTGAAGCCATCACGCATGAGATCCCGACTGGGGAAGCTCGTCCAATTCGAGAACGATATCGGCAGATTCCGCCCAAAATGTACCAAGAGGTGAAAACATTACTGAGGCAGATGCTGGATTCAGGAGTGGTACAGAGTAGTCAGAGCCCTTGGGCAGCCCCGGTGGTGCTCGTCAAGAAAAAGGACGGGACCATCCGGTTCTGTGTAGATTACAGGAAACTCAATGCCTGCACTGTTTGAGACTCGTATCCGTTGCCCCGCATCGAGGAATCCTTGATAGCATTGGGGAAAGCCAAGTACTTCTCCACCCTGGACCTAGCAAGCGGATATTGGCAAGTAGCCGTGGCAGAGAAAGACAGAGAAAAAACTGCCTTCATCCTCCCTATGGGACTGTTCGAGTTTAACCGGATGCCCTTCGGGCTCTCCAATGCTCCAGGCACCTTTCAACGGCTGATGGAAAAGTGTTTGGGAGATTTAAATTTCGAGGCTACCCTGATCTATCTGGATGACATCATTGTGTTCTCATCCTCTTTCGAAGACCACCTTGCCCGGCTTGGACAGGTACTCGGAAGATTGCGTGCTCATAACCTGAAGTTGAAGCCAAAGAAATGCCACCTCTTCAAGAGGGAGATCGAGTACCTAGGACACATAGTGTCACAAGATGGAGTTCTACCCTCGCCAGAAAAAGTGGCTGCTATCCATTAGTGGCCAGTCCCTCAAACAGTGAGAGAACTCCAGGCCTTCCTGGGACTCACGGGGTACTACCGTCGATTCGTTAAAGACTTCGCAAAGATGGCCGGTCCTCTCAACGAGTTGCTGAGGGGGACCGCTGGAGTGCCGAAGACCCAGCGCATCCCCTGGGCACAGGGACAACACGAGGCCTTCCAGGCTATTAAGGATGCCCTTACTTCGGCCCCGATTTTGGCCTACGCAGACTTCGATCAACCGTTCCTGTTGTACACCGATGGTAGCCTACATGGACTCGGTGCAGTACTTTCTCAGATACAGGATGGACATGAGAGAGTTATCGGGTATGCTAGCAGGTCTCTGCAAGACAGCGAAAGAAACCCTCACAATTACAGCTCCTTCCGGTTAGAGCTCCCGGCTCTGGTGTGGGCCATGACAGAAAAATTTGCAGGCTTCCTGACAGGTACAAAAATTCAAGTTCGAACAGACAATAATCCCCTGGCCCACCTTGAGAATGCTAAACTGGGGGCCTTAGAACAACGATGGATGGCTCGCCTGGCCAAGTTCGACTTTACTATTCGCTATCGCTCTGCTACCGAAAACGCAAATGCGGATGGGCTGTCCAGAGTGCCTGTGGAGACTCCAGTGGGGGATCTTGATAAGCAACTCGAAGAGGAGGAAACCCCAGACTTTAATAAGTTCAAGCTCCTGATGGTCATGGCCCAGTCAAGAAGGGAGGCCTGCACATTACCTCGGTCCCTGGGAAGAACCAATGAAGAATGGGGACACGTTCAGGATGAAGACGAAGGGCTGAGGCAGATGAAAAGGTGGGTAACGCAAAAGCGGAAGCCTGGCAAACAAGAGAGAGATAATTTGGACTCTGAAACGAGGAGTGTGTTGCACCAGTGGGATAGACTGGAAGTGCGAGAGTCAGTACTATATCGTAAGAAGCAACAGCCAAAAGATATGGAAGTAAGGTGGCAAGTGGTCATCCCAGGAAGAATGGCTCAAGAAATAGCTAAAGAAGCCCATGAATTCGGAGCGCACTTCGGCTCCACAAAGACCTACCAATGGTTGCAGCGGCATGTCTATTGTCCTCGGTTGGAGCTTGTGGTGGAAGAGGTTTGCCGGCAGTGTCGAGTATGTGACCTCATTAAGAGTACTGAACAGAGAGCACCCATCCAGACCATACAAACTAAGGAGCCGTTGGAAGTCTTGATGATCGACTATCTCCTCATGGGACACTCGGCCCGGGGGCTGCAATATTGTTTGGTGATGACCGATCATTTTTCTAAATTTGCAGTGGTAACTCCGACTAGAGACCAAACTGCGGAATCGGTGGCGCGAGCCATCTGTCAAGACTTCATCCGGGTGTATGGGTGCCCAAAGCGCATCCACTCCGACCAAGGCGCGTGTTTTCAAGGCAAGGTGATGGAAGAATTGTATCGCATGTATGGCATCGAGCGGTCCCGGACCACCCCTTATCATCCTCAAGGCAATGGAGCTTGCGAACGCTTTAACAGAACCTTGCTTCAGATGCTGAGAACATTGGAGGAGGACAAGAAGGTGTGTTGGCCAGACTATCTGCCAGAATTGGTCTGGACCTACAACAATCGGGTCCACTCCACCACGGGTTATACCCCCTATCTACTGTTGTTTGGAAGAGCTGGACGAGAGATCATTGAGCTGAACCTGGAACAGCCAGAGGAGCTGATGGAGCGGAATGTCACCTCATGGGTGAAAGAGCATCGGCAACGTTTGCAAACGATACGGCGGTTGGCGGGTCAGCAACTGCAAGGAAAAGAACATATGGCCCGCAAACCGACTCAAGAGTTACCGCTTCAACCTGGAGACCGGGTATTGGTCAGAGAGAGATGCCCTAAGGGAAAACTAAGTGAGAGATGGGAAGTACAGCCGTACAAGGTTATCGAGCGAGTGTATGTTAACGGCCCTGTCTACAAGGTACAGATTGAAGATGGGGCATCCACCCCTAGAGTACTTCACAGAAATATGCTGCGGCCTTGCCGGTCTGAGGTCTGTTCTATGCCATTGGTGCCTGGAGGTGCCACTCCACTTCCTGAATCTGTCATGCCTGATGTCCAAATCGATGACGAGTGGTGGACCGTCCCTGACACAGTAGGGGGTCCTCAGCCGCCCCGAGGCAGTAATCTCATGGATGTACCAGTACCTCCATGTGAGGATGAGACCAGACAAGAGCGCACAATGTCCCCTGCAACAAGTGTTACTCTGGAAGATAGTCCAGCCTTGCCTGACAGCCAAGAGCTTTGGAGATCCCAGAGGTCTAATGCAGGGGTTCCACCAGTCCGATATGTAGAACAGTGTGCTCTGTCTGTTTGTACACCTTTGTTGCCTCCTCCATTACACTTTTACCCTGAAGCTGTGATGGCCGAGGACGACCATCATTAAGAAGGGAGGCATGTAAGAGGGTGGTGCTGTTATGGATAATAAGAAACACGCTGTCACTTTAAGAGGCTGCATCCCCTTGTCTTATGTGATGGTATGTTCTGCTGTTCTCCCCTACTCTTGTTGTTGCTATGGACTGGTCGGGGCTGTGTGGAGGAGGTGGAGCTGAGCAACGAGGAAGAAGTAGTTTCGAGAGGGAACTGAGTGAACTGTGAGCTGTTCTGTCTGCAAGGAAGAGTCGTTGGTTGCAAGAAAGATTACACAGCTTGAGACAAACTGCGATTGTTAAATAGACTTTCCCGGTTGCAGCGAAGGGTGGCTGCTCTGTGCTGGTTTGTGGAGCCACGAAGATACGGAGAAGGGGACTTACGGTTTCCAGGAGCAAAGAGAAGGCCACGCTTTACAGAGCCGACAGGAATCCGTGCGCACCACCGTTCTGGACTTTGGGGGCCCCCTGGGACTGGACCTGTGTCCCCAACATCACCGTGAGTCTGTTCCTGTCTGGTGCACCAGTTAGGGCCTAGTGCAGGCTTCAGTAGTTATAACACGGTAGCCGTGTGGCCTGTGTAGTAAAGGCCAGGGAGATTATATGCAGAGTAGCAACGATATATGTGTTTATTGTGTAAAGTTGCTTGTGAGATAGATTCTGAGTTTTGCAATTGCTTAAGCACTGTGCTATTTTACAGACAAATTGACTCATGTGCATTACCTTTTGTTATTGTAAACCCCTGTTTGCACCTTCCTTGTCCTTCCCATTTTCTGTCTCCCAATAAATCTATCCCTTGTGGTTCGCACCTCATCTTGTGTACAGTAGTCTTCCTGCACCGTGGTGGTCCCCCGGCCATCGCTTCAGAAACACGTCACCACTTCTGGATTTATCACCCACTCCTGGTTTTGGCTTACAAATACTGATGAGAAATACTGACCAAATACTGATAGTGTGACTGCAGCCTCAGAAGTGTTTTTTTTTTTTGCACACTACTAGCAAAAAGATGGTGGAAGAGTAGTTTTATTTATTTGCAACAGTACTAGAAAACACAAAGTGGTCCTTAGAAATAATTTATTTGGCATAAAAATGGCAAAATAGTACTTCCCCAGGTGGGGGTGGTGCAGAGTATACACAGCAGCATAAATAAACAGTACTTCCACAGGAGGGGGTTTGCAGAGTATACACAGCAGCTTAAAGGCATAGTACTCTTATTGGTGAGGTTACAGAGTATACATGTAAGGTACTAGCAGGAATGTGGGATGTAGTAACAAGCAGGAGACAGCGCAAGAGTTAATGGGTTCTTAATATTTAACTAAAACAGCGGTAATTCTCCACACAGGGAGTATGGTGGGGGGAAACAATATGTAGATAACACCAAAACGTTAACGACAGCAGGGTAATAACAGAGGGTCAAGTAACAAGTTAACTTATCAGTCTCTGGTTCCTGGACGGTGGAGGATGGAAAATCCCACGATGGCGCCGTAGGTGACGCAAGAGGTCCCTGAGCCGGTCCTGGAAGCAAGTAAAGCACTGTCTCTGTGCGGCGGCGAAGTATCCGGGTTTTACTACACGTGGTCTCCTGATCTTGGAACAGGATGCTGTCCGCAAGCAAGTTCGTAGCACCGCAGGTGGAATACACTGTCCAGGGGAGCAGGCCGCAGTCTCACTCCTGTATTCAGCTTGCACTGCAGGATCGGTACTGTGCGGTATTGGGGTCAGAGGGAAGCGTGGGAAAGTTCCCTACAGATGCAGAGTCTGTCTGAGCGGGGACCATAGTCAGTTCACGCGGCTCTGTCAATTGGTGTTGGTCAGCGGAGAGGGAGTCAACCTTCTCTTGTCGCACACGCTGGGTACCTGCCAAAAGCCTGTCTTCCCACTCTCAGTCCCTTTTATATCTGACCCGCCCCCACCAGTCAGGTGCAAAGGTCTGCTCCAGTCAGAAAGTCTTTCCCCCGGCAACAATGGTGACAGCCCTGACAGTTCCGGCCCGGACACGCAAGAGGGACCACTAGCCTGGTCCATCTTCCTACATTCCCCCACTCCTTTTATTCGCCATTCCACCGGCCAGGATTCTTGTGAAACGTGTGACTGTCTTCCTTTTTACTTGTACATTTTGATGCAACATGAAGTGTTCTTGATCATAACGATTGGGGGGTTTGCCATCTGTTGTTCGTTCGGAGCATCGTAAGTTGGAGAATGTAGTGGAGTCACCTTGAGGGGCAGGATCAGGTAGTATAGTAGGGGACAAAAATGTGTCTGTACTCTCTGGATTAGATCTTTCGGGGACCCCGGGTTTTGGGTCATCACTCTCCTCTTCTTTTACTAGCGTGGAAACTGGCACAAGAGTCTCTGGCACCTCTTCTACTTATACAGAATCTTTCAATAGGCAAGGCCGAAGCATATTCCGATGGACTGTCAGAGTAGGAGTGTCCTCTTCCCCTTCAGGTTGAATCTCATACACAGTCCCCTCGGGGCTGATTCGTCACTTCACCCGGTACCAGTCCTTTTCCCATCAATTTTCCAGTTTGTCTCGAGGATGCCTTTCTCACACTAAGAAACGGTCTCCGACCCGAAGCTCTGTTGCTTGCTAAGGAGTTCTCTCAGCATGCTCTAACTCCCGAAATCTGATATGCGCCAGCTGATGTAGAGTCTGCAGGCGATGACGTTGTTCATGAACCCAGGAGGACACCCCCGTCTGTGGGTAGTCCTCTTCTGGATCCAATTCTAATTCAGTGATCCCCTTTCCATCCCGACCGAATAAGAGGAAATATGTGGTAAACCCCGTGGTTCAGTGTACTCGATTGTTGTATATCCACACCAACCCAACTCTGTTACATATTCAGGCTACCGTGCTTACCGATCTTCTTCTAAAGTTCTCAACATTTGAATTAACGTCCGTTTGAACCGTTCACAGGTGCCATTTCTCTGCGGGTGATATGGTGTGGTGTGGGATTTGTAAATCCGGTACAAGCGATGTAACTCTTCCATTACTTTTCCCAAGAAACAGGCTCCCTGGTCAGAATGAATCCATCTTGGACAACCATAAATTTGAATGAAGTTCTTGAAGATTGCATGTGCAGCGGATTCCGCAGTTTGATCCCGGGCTGGAGTCACAACGGCAAATTTTGTGAAGTGATCCACCATCACTAAGCAATGTTCATAACCCTGATGGGCCGGCCCTATGGTCAGGTAGTCTATCATTAACCGTTCTAGGGGAGCGGATGTCACAATGGGCTGTATGGGGGCTCTCTGCTCTGGCGGTTTAGCCAATGTACATGTCCGGCATGTCCTACAAGCCTCTTCCACTACCGACTTCAGCTGAGGATGGTAGATGAACTGCTGTAGCCAGTGAAAATTTTTTTCCTGACCAAAGTGTGCTCCTCTTTCTTGGGTCGTGGTAGCAATCTTGGACAACAACGTTGCTGGAATTATGACTTGCCAGGTCACACCTAGCTCTGTCTGCAGCTGCACTTTCCGATATAGCAATCCATTCTTCATCCAAAGTCGTTCCCATTGCCGAAGAACCCGCAGACCCCCCTGGGATAGAGTATTCCTCTCTGCCAAGCTGGGAAGTCTCTTTGATGTCACACACTGTCTCAACAGTGATAGCTCACTATCTTCCTGCTGCAGCCGGACCCGCTCATCCCGAGATTGACCCAAGACACCCTCCTGGGTAAGAGCTTGTGTCTGGTCCTGCGTCACCACCACCATCCTGGCGGGTCCCAGGAACCTGGGGATTTCCTAATCTTTCAGCTCCTCATCCCTGTCCTGCTCGGGTTTAGCATGTCTTATTCTGGACAGGGCATTAGTGTTCTTCGCTCCCCTTTTTTAAGCCATTTTGTACTGAAACTTTGCCATTCTGGCCACCCATCTTTGTTCCAAAGCTCTCAGCCTCATATTTTCTAGGTTCGCTAGCGGATTGTTGTCGGTGCGTACCAATACTTCAGAACCGAACAAGTATTCCGCGAACCTCTCCGTCATAGCCCACACCAACGCCAGCAGCTCCAACTTGAAGGAACTGTAATTGTCCGCGTGAAGGGATCGAATTTCATAAGCGATCACCCTCTCTTTTCCATCCTGCACTTGCGACAACACAGCCCCAACTCCCAGCACGGTTGAGAAAAGTCCACATAGGCCAAAACATTCTTCACGGTCTCTGGAGTAGGCCAATCCTGTATGACAGCAATCTTCTCTCTAGATGGTTTCACCCCTTCAAGCGGAAAAACAGGGCCCAAATATTCAATGTGAGTCCGGAACAAATTATGTTTTTGAGGTTTCACTTTTAGTCCGTGTCTCTGAAGGCGACTCAACACCTGTTCCAATCGTTGCAGGTGCTCCTCAAATGAAGCAGCGTAGACTATGATATCTGTCATGATCTCCATGGCCAGAGAACTAGCATAAGCCTCAATAGGAACAAGCTCTTGGAAGATGTAACTGTACTGACCATGAACTAAACCTACCGCATCATCTAGAAGTAGCCAGGTAGCATGTCCTACTTTTTATCCCTATATGCCCAGCGCCGGCCGGAGAACTAAATAATGCTAGCAGAGGGAAATAAAAGACCTGACTCACCTCTAGAGAAATGCCCAAAAAAAGGAGACAGAGGCCCCCCACATATATTGGCGGTGATATGAGATGAAACAACAAACGCAGCAGGAAAATAGTTTTAGCAAATTTGAGGTCCGCTTTCTAGATAGCAGAAGACAGAAAGCATACTTTCATGGTCAGTAGAAAACCCTAACAAAACACATCCAGGAATTACTTTAGGACTCTGGCATTAACTCATAATACCAGAGTGGCAATTCCTGATCAACAAGAGCTTTCCAGACACAGTAACGAAACTGCAGCTGTGAACTGGAACCAAAATACAAAAACAAAACATGGACGAATGTCCAACTTATCTAGTAGATGTCTGGGAGCAGGAACAAGCACAGAGAGGCTTCTGATAACATTGTTGACCGGCAAGCATCTAACAGAGAAGCCAGGTTATATAGCGACACCCAGATCTAATCAGAACAGGTGAACAGGGAAGATGATGTCACAAGTTCAATTCCACCAGTAGCCACCGGGGGAGCCCAGAATCCAAATTCACAACAGTACCCCCCCCTCAAGGAGGGGGCACCGAACCCTCACCAGAACCACCCGGGCGATCAGGATGGGCCCTATGAAAGGCACGAACCAGATCAGAGGCATGAACATCAGATGCAGTGACCCAAGAATTATCCTCCTGGCCGTATCCCTTCCACTTGACCAGATACTGGAGTCTCCGTCTGGAAACACGGGAGTCTAGGATTTTTTCCACAACGTACTCCAACTCACCCTCAACCAACACCGGAGCAGGAGGCTCAACGGAAGGCACAACCGGTGCCTCATACCTGCGCAATAACGACCGATGAAAAACGTTATGAATAGAAAAGGATGCAGGGAGGTCCAAACGGAAGGAAACAGGGTTAAGAATCTCCAATATTTTATACGGACCGATGAACCGAGGCTTAAACTTAGGAGATGAGACCCTCATAGGGACAAAACGAGAAGACAACCACACCAAATCTCCAACACAAAGCCGAGGACCAACACGACGGTGACGGTTGGCAAAAAGCTGAGTCTTCTCCTGGGACAACTTTAAATTGTCCATCACCTGCCCCCAGATATGATGCAATCTCTCCACCACCGCATCCACTCCAGGACAATCCGAGGATTCCATCTGACCGGAGGAAAATCGAGGGTGGAACCCCGAATTACAGAAAAACGGGGACACCAAAGTGGCAGAGCTGGCCCGATTATTGAGGGCGAACTCCGCCAATGGCAAAAAAGCAACCCAATCATCCTGGTCAGCAGACACAAAACACCTCAGATATGTCTCCAGGGTCTGATTAGTCCGCTCGGTCTGGCCATTGGTCTGAGGGTGAAAAGCAGACGAAAAAGACAAATCTATGCCCATCCTAGCACAGAATGCCCGCCAAAATCTAGACACAAATTGGGTTCCTCTGTCAGAAACGATATTCTCAGGAATACCATGCAAACGAACAACATTTTGAAAAAACAGGGGCACCAACTCGGAAGAAGAAGGCAATTTGGGCAGGGGAACCAAATGGACCATCTTAGAAAAACGGTCACACACCACCCAGATGACAGACATCTTCTGAGAAACAGGCAGATCTGAAATAAAATCCATCGAGATGTGTGTCCAAGGCCTCTTAGGAATAGGCAAGGGCAACAATAATCCACTAGCCCGAGAACAACAAGGCTTGGCCCGAGCACAAACGTCACAAGACTGCACAAAGCCTCGCACATCTCGTGACAGGGAAGGCCACCAGAAGGATCTTGCCACCAAATCCCTGGTACCAAAAATTCCAGGATGACCTGCCAATGCAGAAGAATGTACCTCAGTGATGACTCTACTGGTCCAATCATCAGGAACAAACAACCTATCAGGCGGACAACGATCCGGTCTATCCGCCTGAAACTCCTGCAAGGCCCGCCGCAGGTCTGGAGAAACGGCTGACAAGATAACTCCCTCCTTAAGAATACCTGTGGGGTCAGAGTTGCCGGGTGAATCAGGCTCAAAACTCCTAGAAAGGGCATCCGCCTTAACATTCTTAGAACCCGGTAGGTACGATACCACAAAATTAAACCGAGAGAAAAATAATGACCAGCGCGCCTGTCTAGGATTCAGGCGCCTGGCGGTCTCAAGATAGATCAAATTTTTGTGGTCAGTCAATACCACCACCTGATGTCTGGCCCCCTCGAGCCAATGGCGCCACTCCTCAAACGCCCATTTCATGGCCAAAAGCTCCCGATTCCCAACATCATAATTCCGCTCAGCGGGCGAAAATTTACGGGAAAAGAAGGCACAAGGCCTCATCACGGCGCAGTCAGAACTTTTCTGCGACAACACTGCCCCAGCCCCGATCTCAGAAGCGTCAACCTCAACCTGAAAAGGAAGAGTCACATCAGGCTGACGCAACACAGGGGCAGAAGAAAAACGGCGCTTAAGCTCCTGAAAGGCCTCCACAGCATCAGGGGACCAATTAGCAACATCAGCACCCTGTCTAGTCAAATCGGTCAATGGCTTAACGACATCCGAAAAACCAGAAATAAATCGACGATAAAAGTTGGCAAAGCCCAAAAATTTCTGAAGACTTTTAAGAGAAGAGGGCTGCGTCCAATCACAAATAGCTTGAACCTTGACAGGATCCATCTCAATGGAAGAGGGAGAAAAAATATATCCCAAAAAGGAAATTCTCTGAACCCCAAAAACGCACTTAGAACCCTTGACACACAGAGAATTAGACCGCAAAACCTGAAAAACCCTCTTAACTTGCCGGACATGAGAGTCCCAATCATCCGAAAAAATCAGAATATCATCCAGATACACTATCATAAATTTATCCAAAAAATCGCGGAAAATATCATGCATAAAGGACTGGAAGACTGAAGGGGCATTAGAAAGACCAAAAGGCATCACCAAATACTCAAAGTGGCCCTCGGGCGTATTAAATGCGGTTTTCCACTCATCCCCCTGCCTGATCCGCACCAAATTATACGCCCCACGGAGATCAATCTTAGAGAACCACTTGGCCCCCTTTATGCGAGCAAACAAATCAGTCAGCAACGGCAATGGGTATTGATATTTAACCGTGATTTTATTCAAAAGCCGATAATCAATACACGGTCTCAAAGAGCCGTCTTTTTTTGACACAAAGAAAAAACCGGCTCCTAAGGGAGATGACGATGGACGAATATGTCCCTTTTCCAAGGACTCCTTTATATATTCTCGCATAGCAGTATGTTCAGGCACAGACAGATTAAATAAACGACCCTTTGGGTATTTACTACCCGGAATTAAATCTATAGCACAATCGCACTCCCGGTGCGGAGGTAATGAACCCAGCTTGGGTTCTTCAAAGACGTCACGATAATCAGACAGGAACTCAGGGATTTCAGAGGGAATAGATGATGAAATGGACACCAAAGGTACGTCCCCATGAGTCCCCTTACATCCCCAGCTCAACACAGACATAGCTCTCCAGTCAAGGACTGGGTTGTGAGACTGCAGCCATGGCAATCCCAGCACCAAATCATCATGTAGATTATACAGCACCAGAAAACGAATAGTCTCCTGGTGATCCGGATTAATACACATAGTCACTTGTGTCCAGTATTGTGGTTTATTATTAGCCAATGGGGTGGAGTCAATCCCTTTCAGAGGAATAAGAGTCTCCAAAGGCTCTAAATCATACCCACAACGATTGGCAAAGGACCAATCCATAAGACTCAAAGCGGCGCCAGAGTCGATATAGGCGTCCGTAGTAATAGATGACAAAGAGCAAATCAGGGTCACAGACAAAATAAATTTAGACTGTAAAGTGCCAATGGGAACGGATTTATCAAGCTTTTTAGTACGCTTAGAGCATGCTGATATAACATGAGTAGAATCCCCACAATAGAAACACAACCCATTTTTCCGTCTAAAATTCTGCCGCTCGCTTCTGGACAGAATTCTATCACACTGCATGTTTTCTGGCGTCTTCTCAGTGGACACCGCCAGATGGTGCACTGGTTTGCGCTCCCGCAGACGCCTATCGATCTGAATGGCCATTGTCATGGACTCATTCAGACTTGCAGGCACAGGGAACCCCACCATAACATCCTTAATGGCATCAGAAAGACCCTCTCTGAAAGTAGCCGCCAAGGCACACTCATTCCACTGAGTAAGCACAGACCATTTACGGAATTTTTGGCAGTAAATTTCAGCTTCATCTTGCCCCTGCGATAGGGACATCAAAGTTTTTTCTGCCTGAAGTTCCAAATGAGGTTCCTCATAAAGCAAGCCCAAGGCCAGAAAAAACGCATCCACATTGCGCAACGCAGGATCCCCTGGTGCCAATGCAAAAGCCCAATCTTGAGGGTCGCCGCGGAGCAAGGAAATCACAATCCCAACCTGCTGTGCAGGGTCTCCAGCAGAACGAGATTTCAGGGACAAAAATAACTTACAATTATTTCTAAAATTCTGAAAGCTAGATCTATTCCCTGAGAAGAATTCCGGCAAAGGAATTCTCGGCTCTGATACCGGAGCATGAACAACAAAATCTTGCAAACTTTGTACTTTCGTGGCGAGATTATTCAAACCTGCAGTTACACTCTGTAGATCCATTATAGACAGGTGAACATAGAGCCATTCAAAGATTAGAAGGAGAGAGAAAAAAAAGAAAGACTGCAGCATAGACAGACTGGCAAGTGATCCAATTAAGAGCACACTAACTACTAGAAAAAAAAAAAAAAAATTTTCAGCAGACTTCTTATTTCTCTCCTTTCTCAGCCAAGGATTTTAACCCTTTAGTGGGCCGGTCAAACTGTCATGATCTCCATGGCCAGAGAACTAGCATAAGCCTCAATAGGAACAAGCTCTTGGAAGATGTAACTGTACTGACCATGAACTAAACCTACCGCATCATCTAGAAGTAGCCAGGTAGCATGTCCTACTTTTTATCCCTATATGCCCAGCGCCGGCCGGAGAACTAAATAATGCTAGCAGAGGGAAATAAAAGACCTGACTCACCTCTAGAGAAATGCCCAAAAAAAGGAGACAGAGGCCCCCCACATATATTGGCGGTGATATGAGATGAAACAACAAACGCAGCAGGAAAATAGTTTTAGCAAATTTGAGGTCCGCTTTCTAGATAGCAGAAGACAGAAAGCATACTTTCATGGTCAGTAGAAAACCCTAACAAAACACATCCAGGAATTACTTTAGGACTCTGGCATTAACTCATAATACCAGAGTGGCAATTCCTGATCAACAAGAGCTTTCCAGACACAGTAACGAAACTGCAGCTGTGAACTGGAACCAAAATACAAAAACAAAACATGGACGAATGTCCAACTTATCTAGTAGATGTCTGGGAGCAGGAACAAGCACAGAGAGGCTTCTGATAACATTGTTGACCGGCAAGCATCTAACAGAGAAGCCAGGTTATATAGCGACACCCAGATCTAATCAGAACAGGTGAACAGGGAAGATGATGTCACAAGTTCAATTCCACCAGTAGCCACCGGGGGAGCCCAGAATCCAAATTCACAACAGATATCATTTAAATAGATAAGTGTGGCTTAGAAGTTTAGATCACCCAGACACCTTTCCATGAGACATTGAAAACTTACGGGAGCATTAGAAAAGCTGAACGGCATTCGGTTGAACTCAAACAGGCCCACAGGTAGAATAAAGGTGGTGTTTGCTCGATCTTGCTCTGACATCGGCACTTGCCAATAACTGCTGGTGAGGTCTAGTGTAGAAAAAAATCTAGATTCCCTATCAGTATGTTTTTGGAATGTGGGAGGAAACCGGAGAACCCGGAGGAAACCCAAGCAAACACGGGGAGAACAACCACTGAGCCACTGTGCTGCCCTAATCTGCAGGCACCATGCTATAGAGCAGAGAGAGATGAGTAGATCGATCATTTTATGAGAAAACATTCAGTATAACCTGTGTTTCATTCATTTAAACTTCCGTTTGTGGGATTTTTGGTCCAGTGGGCAGTCCCATCAGTGACCGACAGCCATCTCTGAAGAGTGCATACAGATAGCTGTCAGTCACTGATAGAACTGTCCACTGAACCAAAGGTCTGAGGTTTAAATTATCAAAACAGGATTATACTGAATGTTTTCTTACAAAACTATGTATCAATCTACTCCGCTCCCCCCTCTCTATAGCAGGATGCCAGCAAATTGGTCTGCATTTTCCTGATGACAGGTTCGCTAACGTTTGTGTAGTCTTATGGTACCGGCAGAGCCATCCTTGATGACAGCAAGCAACCCTGACTGTCCACGCCATGAGGACAGCAGAGCTGCCTGTGGGCAAGTAAAGTTTTATACATAAAAATTACTTTTACAGATTACAAACCTTAAAAAATAAATGATGACCTTGTAGGACTGAAAACGCATGAAGCCGATTTTTAAGAAAAGTCATCGTCACAAGTGGTCTGGCATGTAACATGAGCTCACACTTTCAAGATCTAGATAAGCACAATGTAATTTCCACTGCTACGCCCAATTATCCTACCAGTTACTACAACCTGCACATCCCATCCTCTGAGACTCTGAGAATTACCGGCACAACTACGAGCTGGACAAATTTCTAACAGACTTCAACCATTAGATTGGCCATGACCTGGGCAAAATACTGGGATTCTGCCACTACAAATGTGTAGGGGTTTTATAATGACTTATCACTTTAAGACTATTTTCTAATATTAAAGTGTGCCTCTAGATTGGAAATACACTTGCTATCATGTTAGGGAAGTAAAGTGCATTAAATGCAGTTTCCTAATACACCTCCTCGACACACTCGCAGTGGTCAATAGTTTCTCTATCAGGCTGGAGGAAGCAGTAGGGAATTTGCTTACCCCATGCGTGTCCTGCCACTTTGATGACTGCTTTTAATAAATGTGTCATGTCGGACGCTGTTCAGACCAGGTCATTCGACAGACAGCGGTAATTCCGCTTTTGACCACTACGTGCTCATTGGCGTCGGCTAGATTTTATCTAGCTGGTCCGGGGTTAATTTACCTGATGCTCGGATTGGAAGCTGGGCCATGCCCATTGCCTTTAAATAGTTTCCTGAACATTGGGTGTCGCCGATTATAGCTTCTGTCTTGTGCGTTGTTATCTCGGTCTGGAGTGGTGAGCTAGCAGTTGGAGTATCGTTGCTGGTGGTGTATTTCCCTTTGTCTTATTTACTCCTTCCTATATTTGTATTTATTTTGCCCTGCGCATTTATAGTGTATTCCTGAGTGACTGCGGCGTGGTGTATATTTTCCGTTATCCTTGTCTGTTCTAACTGTGGGTATTGGCGTATGATCTTTTCACTGGGTGGTGGGCGGTGGTTTCAGCCTAGGGTTGAAACAGGAGACAGGGCGAGGGTCGAGGCCTAGACATGCACACCATCAGTGTAAACTCTAGGTAGAGGGTCAGTCAGGATTTCCCTAGTCTGAGGGAAATTGCAGGGGCCCGGGTTATTAGCTCTTGCCCACCTAGTCTCCCCGTGACATTATAATCGGCCTTTTAAAAAAAAAAAAAAAAAAGGGGTTTCTTTTTTTTTTTTTTGTCATGGATCCCATGACTTCCATAACCCACCAGTTGAGGGCGCTGTTCCTACAGGTCACTGAGTTGAGGGGGGCAGTGCAGCAACAGGGACTAGCAGTATCTAATGTGCAAGCTGGAGCGACAGGTAGAGTTGCTGAGCCTAAGTTTCCTTTGCCTGAAAAATTTGCTGGGGAACACAGTAAATTTGTTTCTTTTCGTGAAGCTTGCAAACTATATTTCCGTATGCGCCCGATCTCCTCAGGTAATGAGGCTCAGCGTGTGGGCCTGGTGTTGTCATTGTTAAGCGGGGATCCCCAAGCATGGGCGTTTTCTTTGCCATCTGATTCTGCTGCATATGACTCTGTGGAGAGTTTTTTTTCCTTTCTTGGAAATATTTACGATGAGCCAGACAGAATGGCTCTAGCAGAATCTAAGATACGCACTATTTGCCAGGGTGAGCGAGTAGCAGAGGATTACTGTTCTGAATTTCGTCGCTGGGCAAACGATACACAGTGGAATGATCCAGCGCTGCGGAGTCAACTTATTCATGTGGTTTCTGGAAGAGTTAAAAAAGCCCTTCTGATGTACGAGACTCCTACTTCTCTAGATTCCGCTATGAGTCTGGTTGTCCGCATTGATCGCCTTTTGCGTCGGGGGGAGCATGAGACACCGCCTATGGGAGAGGGTTTAGGTTCACGTGTGGTTGCTGCAGGTGAGCCCATGGAGCCTATGCAAATCGCAGGGGTGTCACATGTGAAGCGTCGAGCCCCTGAGCTCAGGAAGCAGGGAGCCTGTTTTTACTGCGGTAAGACTGGTCATTTTATTAACATCTGTCCTCTACTGTCTAAGAAAAACGCAACGGCGGAAAACTTCTAAGCTCAGAGGGTGTGGAGGAGACCAATCTGAGCTTATGTATATCCTCCATGGTGGTTTCTCAATGCATGCTCCCTGCTAAGGTTATAATCGCTGTCAGTGAGCTGCCAATTACTGTGCTTGTGGATAGTGGTTCAGCCACAAATCTCATTGATGAGGAGTTTGCGCGCACAGCAGGTTTTAGGATTGAAAAACTGCCTCATGCTATCCGCGTGGTCACCATCAATGCTGCTCCTCTCTCACAGGGGGAGATTACTGAATTTGTGGCTGAGGTGAAACTCCACATTGGGGTTCTACATTCCGAGCAGGTTACATGTAAGGTGCTCAGGAATCATCCTGCTCAGGTGGTTTTTGGTTTTCCATGGTTGTCTATGCACAACCCGGTAATTGACTGGAAATCTCAGGACATAATTCAGTGGAGCGAATTCTGCCAGGAGAATTGCCTGGCCACATGTGTGTCTGCTGTGACTTCAAGCGTTCCGGAGTCACTTCTGGATTTTGTGGATGTGTTCTCTGAGAAGGGTTGTTCAGAGTTGCCGCCACATCGCCCCTATGACTGTACTATCAGATTTAAACCAGGGGCCAAATTGCCTAAAGCAAGGATGTTTAACATCTCCGGTCCGGAGAGACAAGCATTAAAGGATTACATTGCTGAAAGTTTGAGCAAAGGACACATCAGGCCTTCATCCTCGCCTGTGGCAGCAGGGTTCTTCTTCGTTAAGAAGAAAGATGGCGGATTACGCCCGTGTTTGGATTTCAGGGAGTTGAACCAGATTACGGTTCGTGATCCATACCCTATGCCACTAATACCAGATTTGTTCAACCAGGTGGCAGGTGCTAAGTGGTTTACCAAGCTTGACCTCAGGGGGGCGTACAACCTCATAAGAGTCCATCAAGGTGATGAGTGGAAGACGGCTTTTAATACCCCTGAGGGTCATTTTGAAAATTTGGTGATGCCATTTGGGTTGATTAACGCACCTGCAGTGTTCCAACATTTCATTAATGATGTGTTTTCGCATGTTTTGGGGAAATTCGTTATCGTGTACCTAGATGACATTCTCATATATTCTTGCGACCGTGACACTCATTTAGATCATGTCAGGCAGGTGTTACAGCTTCTCAGAAAGAATAAGCTGTATGCTAAACTTGAGAAATGTGTATTTTCTGTCGAAGAGTTGCCTTTCTTGGGTTATATTGTGTCTGCTTCTGGTTTTAAAATGGACGCCGCTAAGGTGCAAGCGGTGCTGCATTGGGAACGGCCTGATAACCTGAAAGCACTTCAGCGGTTCCTTGGGTTTTCTAACTACTATAGGAAATTTATCAAGGATTTTTCCATCATTGCTAAACCGCTAACTGACATGACTAAAAAGGGTACCAATTTCTCAGTTTGGCCTGAGGCTGCTGTGCGCGCATTTGAATTTCTTAAGAACAGTTTTGTTTCAGCCCCAATTCTTGTGCAGCCAGACGTATCAAAACCTTTTGTTGTGGAAGTCGATGCGACTGAGGTTGGTGTGGGGGCGGTACTATCACAAGGCTCATCTTTGAGTGATTTGCGTCCATGCGCCTATTTCTCCAAGAAACTGTCGTCCGACGAACGTAACTACGATATCGGCAACAGGGAGTTGTTGGCAATCAAGTTGGCCTTTGAGGAATGGCGACACTTCTTGGAGGGGTCGGTACATCAGGTTACTGTTATTACCGATCATAAGAATCTGCTGTATTTGGAGTCAGCCAAGCGTCTGTCCCCCAGGCAGGCTCGCTGGGCATTGCTTTTTACGCGGTTCAATTTTGTTGTCACTTACAGACCGGGGTCTAAAAACACTAAGGCGGATGCTCTGTCCAGGTGTTTTCCGGGGGGAGAAACTCAGGAGGATCCAGTACCCATCCTCCAAAAGGGTGTTGTGGTTTCGGCTCTCACTACCGAGGTTGAGGCTGAGATTGCCGAGGCTCAGGAGGAGGTACCATCTGAGCTTCCCATCAACAAATCTTTTGTACCGCTTCATCTCCACTTAAAGGTTTTGGCGGAACATCATGATGCTGTCCTGGCTGGCCACCCAGGGGTTAGAGGTACCTTGGAATTGGTGTCACGTCGGTTTTGGTGGCCCAAGATCCGACAGGACGTAGTCTCATACGTGTCAGCTTGTACCACGTGCGCTAGGGCTAAGACGCCCCGCTCCGGTCCTGTTGGCACACTACTTCCTCTTGAGGTACCTAGTAAGCCATGGACGGAAATCTCCATGGATTTCATCACTGATTTGCCCTCCTCAGCTGGGAACACGGTCATCTTGGTGATTGTTGATCGGTTTTCAAAAATGTCGCACTTTGTGTCTTTGCCTTCGTTGCCCAACGCTAAGACTCTGGCTCAGGTAATTGTGCAGGAGGTGGTCAGACTTCATGGGGTTCCGTCTGACATCATGTCTGATAGGGGTACTCAGTTTGTGGCAAAATTTTGGAAAGCATTTTGCTCATGTAGCGCCCCCACTGCCGCAGGGCCGAGGGGTACCCGGTACCGGGCCTCTGAGTCTCTGCTCTGGGGTTGTCACGGTGGCTAGGCCCGGTCCGTGACCCTGCTGAGGGGCGCCCAATGAAAGGTGTGGATGATGGTGGTAGTGCGGTGCAGTGCTGGTCACAGTAAATAACGAGCACACCAGGTTGCAGTCTCTTTACCTCTTTACTGAAGGTCTCGAGGTGTCCAATCCAGGGCACTGTTAACCGGGCTGTCTGAGACCGGCCGGTCCGAAGGCACATCAGGAGTCCCCTTTAACAGGTGGGGATCAGCGTCTACCTTCTAGCGCCTGTGTGTTGTAGTCCTTCCCTGCTGAGCACCCCGGGATAGTCCTCACAACTTATTCTGTCTGTCTCTGATCTTCGTTCTCTCCATCCCCCAGATGATATTGCGGGGACGCACCCGTATGACGGGGTAGGCCTGGAGTTCTTCCGGGACTCTAGAGTCGCCCCTCTCCCACAGCTGCCTCCGTTGTCTGCTTAGGTGTTTCTGTGAGACAGCCAACCTATAATTGGCTGCCCTGCCGTGGTTTGAAGTAATACTTAAAGTCTCTTACTTTCTCGGCGTTCCGGCCACCGACTGTTTGCGCCTCAGAAGGATGTTGCCTCGGTCTTACAGCACAACTCCTTCTGGTCCTATTGCCTCTTTGCTGTATTCCTGCTTTTCTCACTCAGCACGATAAACCTCGCTTCTTGTCCTTTCTTAGGAATCTGTCAGGATCCCATCCCTGACAGGTCCTCTCTCTAGCTCTTCCCAGCTACTTCTCTCCGTCTTCCTGTCCAACCCCCAGTTTTACCAGAGTGTGAGGAGTGGCCTACTAGATAGAACCACTCCCCCTGGTGGCCGGAGTGTGAAGTGTTATGATCCTAGTGGCAAGGATCGCAAGTTTGACTAGCTAAGTAACTAAACCGACGACCAGCTCTGGGGAAGTGGTATCTGGATTGACCGCAACCTGATCCTATCCGCAAACAACTATAGGCAGCCGTGGAACGTTACCTGAAAATCCTAGACGTCTCTTCACGGCCTGAGAAACTACCTATTCCTAGAGGGAAAGTAAGTCCTTACTTGCCTCAGAGAAATGACCCTAAAGATATAGAAAAGCCCCCCACAAATATTAACGGTGAGTTAAGGGGAAAGCACAAACGCAGAGATGAAATAGATTTAGCAAATGAGGCCCACTAACACTAGATAGCAGAAAATAGTAAGGGAGCTGTGCGGTCAATACAAAACCCTAAGCAAAATATCCATGCAGAGATTGCTCGAGCCCCCGCACCAACTAACGGTGCGGGGGAAGCAACTCCGTACCCCAGAGCTTACCAGCAGCAAGAACTCACATATTAGCAAGCTGGATTAAACTCATCATACACTGAAATCATATTGCAGACTGATGAGCAAAAAATAATCAAACAGAAACTTAGCTTCTCCAGAAGAGACTGAAAACGAAGATAATCAGGGGAGATCAGAATAGCACTGAATACATCGACAGCCGGCAACAAGTGGAGGTGAAGCAGAGCTAAATAGGAAACTCCCTAGTGCATAACGAGGCAGCTGATTCAGCCACAGATCCACAGGATAACAAACAAAGCCACCAGGGGGAGCCCAAAAACAAAACTCACACAATAACACCTGTGACCACAAGAGGGAGCCCGAAAACAGAGTTCACAACAGTACCCCCCCCTTGAGGAGGGGTCACCGAACCCTCATCAAAAACCCCCAGGGCAATCAGGGTGAGCCACATGGAAGGCACAAACCAAATCAGCCGCATGAACATCAGAGGCGACAACCCAGGAATTATCCTCCTGACCATAGCCCTTCCACTTAACCAAATACTGAAGCCTCCGTCTAGAAATACGAGAATCCAAGATCTTCTCCACCACGTATTCCAATTCTCCCTCAACCAGCACAGGGGCAGGAGGCTCAACCGAAGGAACCACAGGCACCACATACCTCCGCAACAACGACCGATGGAACACATTATGAATAGCAATCGATGCTGGGAGGTCCAAACGAAATGACACAGGGTTAAGGACTTCAAAAATCTTATAAGGACCGATAAACCGAGGCTTGAACTTGGGAGAGGAGACCTTCATAGGAACAAAGCGAGAAGACAACCACACCAAGTCCCCAACGCGAAGTCGGGGACCCACACAGCGACGGCGGTTGGCAAAGCGCTGAGCCTTCTCTTATGACAGCTTCAAATTGTCCACCACATGATCCCAAATCTGATGCAACCTATCCACCACAAGATCCACTCCAGGACAGTCAGAAGGCTCCACCTGACCCGAGGAAAAACGAGGATGAAACCCCGAATTACAAAAAAAAGGCGAAACCAAAGTAGCAGAACTAGCCCGATTATTAAGGGCAAATTCGGCCAATGGCAAAAAAGCCACCCAGTCGTCCTGATCAGCAGAAACAAAACATCTTAAATAGGTTTCCAAGGTCTGATTAGTTCGCTCGGTCTGGCCATTCGTCTGAGGATGGAAGGCCGATGAAAAAGACAAATCAATGCCCATCTTAGCACAAAAGGTCCGCCAAAATCTAGACACAAACTGGGATCCTCTGTCGGAAACAATATTATCAGGGATCCCGTGCAAACGAACCACATTTTGAAAAAACAGCGGAACCAACTCGGAGGAGGAAGGCAACTTAGGCAAGGGCACCAAATGGACCATCTTAGAAAAACGATCACACACCACCCAGATGACAGACATTCTCTGAGAGACAGGGAGATCTGAAATAAAATCCATGGAAATGTGCGTCCAAGGCCTCTTCGGGACAGGCAAAGGTAACAGCAAACCACTGGCACGAGAACAGCAAGGCTTAGCCCGAGCACAAATTCCACAAGACTGCACAAAGGAACGCACATCCCGCGACAAGGAAGGCCACCAAAAGGACCTGGCCACCAAATCTCTGGTACCAAATATTCCAGGATGGCCTGCCAACACCGAAGAATGAACCTCGGAAATAACTCTGTTGGTCCATCTATCTGGGACAAACAGTCTCTCTGGTGGACAACGGTCAGGTCTATCCGCCTGAAACTCCTGCAGCACTTGTCGCAAATCTGGGGAGATGGCAGACAAAATCACCCCTTCTCTGAGGATACCAGCCGGCTCAGAATCTCCAGGAGAGTCAGGCACAAAACTCCTAGAAAGAGCATCAGCCTTCACATTCTTCGAACCAGGCAGGTACGAGACCACGGAATCAAAACGAGAGAAAAACAACGACCAACGAGCCTGTCTAGGATTCAGCCGCTTGGCCGACTCGAGATAAATCAGATTCTTGTGATCAGTCAAGACCACCACACGATGCTTAGCTCCCTCGAGCCAATGTCGCCACTCCTCAAATGCCCACTTCATAGACAACAACTCCCGATTACCGACATCATAATTCCGCTCGGCAGGCGAAAACTTTCTTGAAAATAAAGCACATGGCTTCATCACAGAGCCATCAGAGCTTCTCTGCGACAAAACAGCCCCCGCTCCAATCTCAGAAGCATCAACCTCGACCTGGAAAGGAAGAGAGACATCTGGCTGACATAAGACCGGAGCCGAGGAAAACCGGCGCTTCAGCTCCCGAAAGGCCTCCACAGCCGCAGGAGACCAATTAGTAACATCAGAACCCTTCTTGGTCAAATCCATCAAAGGCTTAACAACACCAGAAAAATTAGCGATGAAGCGACGGTAAAAATTAGCAAAACCCAAGAACTTCTGAAGACTCTTAACAGATGTAGGCTGAGCCCAGTCATGAATAGCCTGAACCTTGACTGGGTCCATCTCAATAGTAGAAGGGGAAAAAATGAAACCCAAAAAAGAAACCTTCTGGACTCCAAAAAGACATTTTGAGCCCTTCACAAATAAAGCATTGGCACGCAGGACCTGAAACACCATCCTGACCTGCTTAACATGGGACTCCCAGTCATCAGAAAAAAATAGAATATCATCCAGATACACAATCATAAATATATCCAGATACTCGCGGAAGATGTCGTGCATGAAGGACTGAAAGACAGAAGGAGCGTTAGAAAGTCCAAAAGGCATCACCAAGTACTCTAAATGGCCTTCGGGCGTATTAAATGCAGTTTTCCATTCATCACCCTGCTTAATACGCACAAGGTTATACGCACCACGAAGATCTATCTTGGTGAACCAACTAGACCCTCTAATGCGAGCAAACAGATCAGATAACAATGACAAAGGATACTGAAATTTGACCGTGATTTTATTCAGAAGGCGATAATCAATACAAGGTCTCAGGGAACCATCCTTCTTAGCCACAAAAAAGAATCCCGCACCCAGAGGGGAGGAGGAGGGGCGAATAAGTCCTTTCTCCAAAGACTCCTTTATATAACTCCGCATAGCAGCATGCTCCGGCACTGACAAATTGAAAAGTCGTCCCTTAGGAAACTTACTACCAGGAATCAAATTTATAGCACAATCACAATCCCTATGAGGAGGTAGAGAACTGAGTTTGGGCTCATCAAATACATCCTGGTAGTCCGACAAAAACGCAGGGACTTCAGAAGGAGTGGATGAAGCAATTGACACCACAGGAGCGTCACCATAAATTCCCTGGCAACCCCAACTTGACACAGACATTGCTTTCCAATCCAGGACTGGATTATGAGTCTGCAACCATGGCAGACCCAACACGACAACATCATGCAAATTATGCAGAACAAGAAAGCGAATCACCTCCTGATGAACAGGAGTCATGCACATGGTCACTTGCGTCCAGTACTGAGGTTTATTCATAGCCAATGGTGTAGCATCAATACCCCTTAGTGGAATAGGGAATTTTAAAGGCTCCAAAACAAAACCACAGCGCCGGGCAAATGACAAATCCATCAGGCTCAGGGCAGCACCTGAATCTACAAAAGCCATAACCGGGTAAGATGACAGGGAACAAATCAGGGTAACAGACAAAATGAACTTAGGCTGTAAAGTACCGATGGTGACAGATTTATCAATCTTTTTTGTGCGCTTAGAGCATGCTGAGATAACATGAGCTGAGTCACCACAATAAAAGCACAACCCATTTTGCCGTCTATAATTTTGCCGTTCACTCAGGTGTCTGTTCAGAAGACACCGCCAAATGGTGCGCAGGCTTGCGCTTCCGCAAACGCCGATCAATCTGAATGGCCAGAGTCATTGACTCATTCAGACCTGCAGGCGTAGGGAACCCCACCATAACATTCTTAATGGCTTCAGAAAGACCCTTTCTGAAATTTGCAGCCAGGGCACACTCATTCCATTGAGTAAGCACCGACCACTTCCGAAATCTCTGGCAATACACCTCTGCTTCATCTTGCCCCTGAGAGAGGGCCAACAAAGCTTTTTCAGCCTGGTTCTCAAGATTAGGTTCCTCATAGAGCAATCCAAGGGCCAGAAAAAACGCATCCACACTGAGCAATGCAGGATCCCCTGGCGCCAATGCGAAGGCCCAATCTTGAGGGTCGCCGCGCAAGAAAGAAATAATAATCTTAATTTGCTGAACGGAATCACCAGAGGAACGAGGTTTCAAAGAAAGAAACAATTTACAATTGTTCTTAAAATTCAGGAACCTAGATCTATCTCCAGAAAACAACTCCGGAATAGGTATTCTAGGCTCTGACATAGGACTGTGAACAACAAAATCCTGAATACTTTGTACCCTTGCAGCAAGATGATCTACACTGGAGGCCAAACTCTGGATATCAATGTCAGCAGCTGAACTCAGAGCCACACCAAGATTAAGAGGAGGAGAGAAGCTAGACACACAGCAGCTAGACACACGGCACCAAAAAAAAAAAAAAAAAATCCTCAAGGCTTCTCTTCTCTTGCTTCTGCCATGCAATTAACACTTTCTGGGCCGGCTGTACTGTTATGATCCTAGTGGCAAGGATCGCAAGTTTGACTAGCTAAGTAACTAAACCGACGACCAGCTCTGGGGAAGTGGTATCTGGATTGACCGCAACCTGATCCTATCCGCAAACAACTATAGGCAGCCGTGGAACGTTACCTGAAAATCCTAGACGTCTCTTCACGGCCTGAGAAACTACCTATTCCTAGAGGGAAAGTAAGTCCTTACTTGCCTCAGAGAAATAACCCCAAAGATATAGAAAAGCCCCCCACAAATATTAACGGTGAGTTAAGGGGAAAGCACAAACGCAGAGATGAAATAGATTTAGCAAATGAGGCCCACTAACACTAGATAGCAGAAAATAGTAAGGGAGCTGTGCGGTCAATAGAAAACCCTAAGCAAAATATCCACGCAGAGATTGCTCGAGCCCGCGCACCAACTAACGGTGCGGGGGAAGCAACTCCGTACCCCAGAGCTTACCAGCAGCAAGAACTCACATATTAGCAAGCTGGATTAAACTCATCATACACTGAAATCATATTGCAGACTGATGAGCAAAAAATAATCAAACAGAAACTTAGCTTCTCCAGAAGAGACTGAAAACGAAGATAATCAGGGGAGATCAGAATAGCACTGAATACATCGACAGCCGGCAACAAGTGGAGGTGAAGCAGAGCTAAATAGGAAACTCCCTAGTGCATAACGAGGCAGCTGATTCAGCCACAGATCCACAGGATAACAAACAAAGCCACCAGGGGGAGCCCAAAAACAAAACTCACACAATAACACCTGTGACCACAAGAGGGAGCCTGAAAACAGAGTTCACAACAGTGAAGTGTAATGTGAGTGTTACCTGATCAGGTGAACTCCTTTAGTGCAATCAGACGTAACATCACTCCCTTTAGCGGCAGAGCGACGTTACTGCAACGACCAGGACTCTGGGGCGCTGCACTCACGGCTGGGGATCAAGTTGTCTCATTCTTCGGCGTTTCATCCTCAGTCAAATGGTCAGACTGAGCGTATGAACCAAAATTTGGAACAGTACTTACGCTGCTTTGTCTCTGATAACCAGGGGGAGTGGTCTACGTTCCTTCCTTTGGCTGAGTTTGCCATCAATAATCATAGTAACATAGTAACATAGTAACATAGTTAGTAAGGCCGAAAAAAGACATTTGTCCATCCAGTTCAGCCTATATTCCTATATTCCATCATAATAAATCCCCAGATCTACATCCTTCTACAGAACCTAATAATTGTATGATACAATATTGTTCTGCTCCAGGAAGACATCCAGGCCTCTCTTGAACCCCTCGACTGAGTTCGCCATCACCACCTCCTCAGGCAAGCAATTCCAGATTCTCACTGCCCTAACAGTAAAGAATCCTCTTCTAAAGAATCACCGCCAGGAGTCGTCTGGGGAGTCTCCGTTTTTTTGTGTTTCTGTGCTACATCCTCAATTTTGTACTTTGAGTCAGAGGGGCTCTTCCGGCGTTCCGGAGGAGGACCAGTTAGGAGCACAATTGTCATCAGTCTGGAGGAGAGTTAAACAGCGCCTGTTGAGTGTGGGTGCTAGGTACAAACGTGTGGCTGACAGTAGGCGTGTGCCAGGTCTGGACCTGAGTGTGGATGACTGGGTGTGGTTATCCACAAAAAACATAAGACTCAAAATACCATCCCTTAAATTGGGTCCACGGTTTATTGGTCCATTTAGGGTCACCGCCGTCATTAACCCAGTAGCGTACCGATTGGAGCTTCCTACGTTGTATAAGATACACAACGTGTTCCACAGGTCTCTTTTAAAGAAGGTGGTGGGTTCTGTGGACGCGGCGCCTATGCCACCTCCAGTCTTGGTGGATGGTAATTTGGAATTTGAAGTCTCCAAGGTGGTTGACTCTCGTGTAGTGCGCTGCACTTTACAGTACTTGGTACACTGGCGTGGTTATGGGCCTGAGGAGAGGTCGTGGGTACCAGCCTCGGACATTCATGCGGATCGGCTGGTCAGGTTTTTTCACCGTCGCCATCTGGACAAGCCGGGTCCTATAAGCCATGAGGGCCCTGGGGTCCCTCGTAGAAGGCGGGGTACTGTCATGTCGGACGCTGTTCAGACCAGGTCGTTCGACAGACAGCGGTAATTCCGCTTTTGACCACTATGTGCTCATTGGGGTCGGCTAGATTTTATCTAGCTGGTCCGGGGTTAATTTACCTGATGCTCAGAATGAAAGCTGGGCCATGCCCATTGCCTTTAAATAGTTCTCCTGAACATTGGGCGTCGCCGATTATAGCTTCTGTCTTGTGCGTTGTTATCTCGGTCTGGAGTGGTGAGCTAGTAGTTGGAGTATCATTGCTGGTGGTGTATTTCCCTTTGTCTTATTTACTCCTTCCTATATTTGTATTTATTTTGCCCTGCGCATTTATAGTGTATTCCTGAGTGACTGCGGCGCGGTGTATATTTTCCGTTATCCTTGTCTGTTCTAACTGTGGGTATTGGTTTATGATCTTTTCACTGGGTGGTGGGTGGTGGTTTCAGCCTAGGGTTGAAACAGGAGACAGGGCGAGGGTCGAGGCCTAGACATGCACACCATCAGTGTAAACTCTAGGTAGAGGGTCAGTCAGGATTTCCCTAGTCTGAGGGAAATTGCAGGGGCCCGGGTTATTAGCTCTTGCCCACCTAGTCTCCCCGTGACAAAATGTATACAATGCAGTTTCTCATTAAATTACCAAGTTGATGTATAATCTGCAGGTACACTTTAATTTCTAGCTCTACTATAAATAATTCACAAAGGCTGATAATATTGGAACTATATCCTGGTATTATAAATATGCTGCAAAAATGTATTCTTCCTTTATTTTATTCAAAAAAGTAGTAACAGCATAACAAAAAAATTAAAAAAATGTCCCTTGTCTCTTCTGCAATAAGTTTTCCCTTAAACTATACATTTGATAAATTCTGATTATCTTCTTCATGTAATAAGGCCTGACCCATTGCCAACAGTGTCACAGTCATCCATGACAATATCACTTGCCTTACACTATATATTATTGGGAGTCTAGGCATCTATGGTAAAATGGTCACACATCTGATCTATCCTATTGGAAGTTCTCTAATGGGCGAGCAGGCTGCATAGAGGTCATCTGCAGCCTCTTGTATTATACTCAGTTTATAGGATTATCAGCCAGCTCAGGACCAAGTCACTTCTTAGTGGGAGAATAGCAGACAGATAAGGCATAAGTTCTAAACACAACTCACAATAGTGCAAAATTAACTATGAACGTGATCTGAACATATTCTGAAATGGCTTTGGAGAGAACAACTAGAATTTTCATTTTGTTTGTGACATTGCAAAGTATTAACAAATATACAGTATCTTCATGTATTACAGTGCTTCACCCCCACCAAGGCCAAATAAGAAACACAAACAACTGTGCTAAAGGATTACTCCTAAAGGTACCTTCACACTAAGCGACGCTGCAGCGATACAGACAACGATGCCGATCGCTGCAGCGTCGCTGTTTAGTCATTGTGTGGTCGCTGTCACACAGACAGCTCTCCAGCGACCAACAATGCCGAAGTCCCCTGGCGCTTAGTAACCCGATGTTTACCCTGGTTACCATTGTAAAAGTAAAAAAAAAAAAACACATACTCACATTCCGGTGCCCGGCGTCCGCTTCCCTGCACTCCTCCTGCATCCTGTGTCAGCGCCGAACATCTCCGGCATCTCCCACAGAGCACAGCGGTGACGTCACCGCTCTGCTTTACGGCCGGCACTTACACAGGATGCAGGAGGAGTGCAGGGAAGCGGACGCCGGGCACCGGAATGTGAGTATGTGTTTTTTTTTTACTTTTACAATGGTAACCAGGGTAAACATCGGGTTACTAAGCACCGCCCTGCGCTTAGTAACCCAATGTTTACCCTGGTTACCAGTGAAGACATCGCTGGATCGGTGTCACACACACCGATTCAGCGATGTCAGCGGGAGATCCAGCGACGAAATAAAGTTCTGGACTTTCAGCAATCACCAGCGATATCACAGCAGGATCCTGATCGCTGCTGCGTGTCAAACACAACGATATCGCTATCCAGGACGCTGCAACGTTACGGATCGCTATCGTTATCGTTGTAAAGTCGCTTAGTGTGAAGGTACCTTAACATTTAAGTTAATGCTCTGTTATGTCGTAGACAATGAATGGAGTGGTGGAGTGCAGGTACACACAATGCTCATTTGCAATGGGGCAAAGCCCAGTTCTACATGGCTGGACCCCCATCAACCCAGTGGAGAGGCAATACCTTTTGATGTTGGAAATAAATAACAATAGCAACCAGCAGCTCAGGACCTAGGGGTCTAGAAGTTTTTTTCCTGCACTAACAACGTGACCTTCAAATAAATGTCCATCAGGAGCAAAAAGCATCATAAAGCTGAATAGAAGAAAATAAACGTAGTGATATCAGGACCAAGTAGAATTAGATCTAAATGGGGTTTTCCAGTTTCAGAAAACACCTCTACCCAGGCAGTTTTTTTTTAAGAGTTCTCTACTTACCCTCCCCAGACCCAGCTCTTAGGGTATGTCCCCACGGTCAGTAAACGCTGCGTACATCTGCAGCGTCCAGATGTTACAGCATAGTGGATGGGATTTCAAGAAATCCCATCTCCACTATGTGTCCAGACGCCCACGGATCACCTGCGGAGACAAACATGCGGCGCGTCTTTCCAGACCGCAGCATGTCAATTTATCCTGTGGAGACGCTCAGTCTCCGCAAGATAAATGTTGCTCGTACAATGTATTGGATGCGGTGATTCTGCACGGTTCAGTGACCACAGACGAAACACCTGCGTTCAAAAGCTGGACATGTGCTGCATGTAAAGTGCTGCCGATTCCTGACCGTATGCACAAACCGTTAATCTTCGCCACTGATCCCAGTGTTGCAGCCAATATGATATCAGCACTGCAGGCAATAACAGACACAGGGAGCAGCAGTGGAGACTAAGCGCTGGACCCGGAGGGGGTGAATAAAGGATACAAGTTGTGCCGGATGATGGGCTTTTTTTGAAAGCTTGAAAACCCCTTAGATAAACTACTCACATGGCTTAAGATTAGTGATGAGCAAACGTGCTGGGATAAGGTATTGCCTGTTGGTTGGGCAAGCCCTGCATGTGTTGCGGCTGTCAAACTGCCGCGAGACATGCCGCTGCGGGGACTCAAACATTTTTCGAGCACGCCAAAGTCACTTGGTTAGCACATAAACATGATAGGATAACTTCTTAATCGAGCACGTTCACTCATCACCACTAAAGATGGCCATACACATTAGAAAAGTATTGGTTAAGCCCCATTTTTACAAGACCAGCCAACCATCTGTGTATGGAGATGTCCCAATTCTCAGGACAAAGAAGGATCAGGATGCTGGATTTTAAATGCTAGATCCTTTTTAGGGTATAGGCCACTATCCGAGCCAAGTGTGCATGTGCATCTCAGCCAACAGTTATCTGGCTACTTTACTCTGAAAGGTCCTTAGTGTTAAGGAGAAGAACAACGGCACTCATTTCATCCCAACACTGAATACAAGCAAGGTGAAGTTGAGACTAATGCACAAACTAATGTGCTGCCTACAGAAAAACACAGTGGCAAAGACCGAGGCAGGTTTACGAGATTAAAATAACCTGTACCGGATTAGAAAAAAGATCTGCATCAGAAGCAGCACGCGTCTTGTCCATTGGCTGTGCCTGGTATTGCACAATTCAAGAGAATGGGACAGACCTATAATTCCAGAGACAACCCAGGGATAAGAGTGGTGTAAATCTAGAGAAAAACAAAAAGTGGGTCTTTTCCACAATCCTGAAAACCCCCTGGACATTTTTGTGGTGTTCTTTTCTGGAATGAAACAAGAGAAAACACATAACAAAATGGCTTAATGGTAGTATACACATCAATGTATAATTGGGGTTTCCATAAGGAATATCTTCGAAGATCTTCTAAAGCCATAAAAATGGTCAGCATAATCATAAAATGGTCAGACATGTGCAGGCAAGGTCAGTTCAAGGTGAAATGTCTAAACACACACATTGTGTTTTGTGTGTTCATAGATCATGTCATAAGTACCCTAGAAAGGGCCTGGGAAAGCATACCGTAGGTAGGGATAAAATACACCGCCGCTCACTACTTATCATTGCTGAATAATGCAGGAAGTATGCAACAGTGTTCTCTATTTAAGCAAATCTGATTAGATTTGGCTCTTCATCGTCTTTACATACATGCCACCTCTGTGAGAGCTGAAGACGCAAGCACACCACTGATCATATGCACAATTATGGAAACCTGCATCCATGTTGTGTATAAATCCTTCATCCCTGGAAATGGAAGGAAGTCTATTATTGTCTCCATTCAATACCCCGCAACTCAACGGAACAAGTTATGCATTAGTAAATACCCAAAAATGGGAGCGGAATGCATATTCAGAAGTCCCCCTCGGTAATGACCCATATATACAAGGTCATCACTCTCAGCAATAGTTTTGTCTACCAATCTAGTGTAGATGGAAAGTTAGGTCTTTTGCTTGCATTTCCGATGCTAGACATAGAAAACAAAGATTATCTTGCAAATCAAAGATGGTATCTAAATACCCTAATAGCCTGGAGGTCTCCTATGTAAGGAGTATGAGACCCAGACATTTTTATTTTGAGGAAGGAGGTGCTCCCTTTTTTTCTCCCAGTTCCTCAAACTTCCAAAATATATTTTAAGTGGACATTGCATCACGCACGCACCAGGGAGCCTGTACATGTTATTATATTATTGATTCCACTCCACCAAGTACCCAACACAATTGGCCATTGTGCTAACAAAACAGCTTAACAGGCAAATGAAAAGATACTTAAGACCATGCCTGGAGATCAAAATAAGTGCAAGGAAATGTAACGGGCCAGAAGTGCAAGTTGGTGTACCCAAAACCCAAACTGTGTATTACTCCAAAATGTCTACAATGTACACAAATGGACAAATGAAAGCACTTCCAGTGCAGCCTACCCTCAAGCTTGTAAACCTGCCTGATAAACATACTCTATGCCTAACATAAGCAGATGGAGAAAAAGAAGGGAAGATATCGGGGTAGGTGGAAAGTCCTGGATTTTCAAGTGCAAGTAAACACACTGGAGCAAGTATAGGAAGAGCAGACTATTGACCGATCCAGTCTCAAGTCTTTCTAGAGAACCAGTCTGTCTTGTGGTTACAGCTTGGAGCACATGACAAGGTTGTCCAGTTACGAGGCTAGGATGCTTCTCCTAATAATGTCTGTCTTGTGTCCTCTGCTGGATGACAGCCTTTGTAGTGGACACTTCTCTGTGGATTCTGTTTCAGAGTCACTCATCTCTGCATTGGGTGTGTAGCCATCATTGTCACTGACGAGCTTTAGTTTATCTTTTGTCCTATTATTTGGAGAAACAAGTCCCATGTATTGGCAGTTTGTGTTTGATTGACAGGTTTCCTCTTTTTGTGGCTGCCTCTCTCCTTTCTTTGGAATTTGGACCCCCCCCCCCCCAGTTTTTCACAGGGCTTGTAGGCACTTTTACTGAAGTCTGGGTACAATGTATTTTGATGATGGAGTCACTGTACTTAGGTAAGCTGTTTCCATCTGAGGACTTTTTTGTGGCTATGGTGGTCGTCTTATTACTACACTGACTTAGGGTTTTCTTGTTCTCCACAGTGTTATCCACTGGCTCTCCTGTCCTCAAGGTCTTCTGGTGCAGCTTAGGGGCTTTTCCTTTAGCTCTGCTTTTATAATATCGCACTGAGGGATGCTGTCTCGCCTTTTCCTGTGCTCTGGCATGCTGGCCCCATTTTTGTGACGGACTGGTGAAACCTTTGCAATGGCCTTCTCCATAGATAAACCAGCAGACACGGCAGGCACTCCATCCCTCTTTTTATCACTGTAGGTAGATCGAGAGTACTGCAATTTCATGCTGCTCAATGACCTTTCACGGTCTCTATTCTTTTTGTGGGACACTTTCATGGAGCGCCCCAAAGAAGAACCAAGCTGTTTCCTGAAGAAAGCAGAATGCCATTTTAAATCTGAATCCCTAGCTTCTCAGTCTAATGCCAAAATAGTAAGTGCAGCGCCCCAGAGTCCTGGTCGTGCAGTATTGTCGCTCTGCCGCTAAGGGGAGTGATGGTACGTCTGATTGTACTAAAGGAGTTCACCTGACCAGGTATCACAGTCACACATTACACTTCACACTCCGGCCACCAGGGGGAGCAAAAGGTCCTATCTACTAGGCCACTCCTCACACTCTGGTAAAACTGGGGGTTGGATAGGAAGTTAGAGAGAAAGCTGACTGGGTTTTGCCCAGGCAACATCCAGTGAGAGTTGCAGGGAAAGATTCAGGGGGGTCCCTGTCAGGGGTGGGATCCTGACAGAGGCCTAGCAAGAGACAGATCGTTACGGAGCCGTGCCTGCACTTCATTGCGGCGGTATCTTAAGAAAGGACAAGAAGCGAAGTATATTGTGGAGAAGTGAGAAACGAGATCACAGCAACAAAGGAGATAATACCGGGAGGAGTCGTGCCCTAAGATCGTGGCAAAATCCTTCTGAGGCGCGTAGCCGGTGGCCGGAACACCGAGGGAGTACTGGCTCTACGCTTTACTTCAATCACGGCAGGACAGTTGAATTTAGGTTGGCTGTCTCACCTTTTCACCTAAGCAGACAACGGAGGCAAATTGTGGGAGAGGGGCGTCTCTAGGGTCCCTATAAAATAGCTCCAGGCCTACCCCCGTCATACGGGTGCGTCCTATCCAAACCGGGGGACGGAGAGAGAGAACATCAGAAACAGATACAAGAGTTGTGAGGACTATCCCGTGGTGCTCAGCAGGGAGGTACTACAACACACAGGCGCAAGTAGGAAGGCTACTGATTTCCACCTGCAAAGGGAACTCTGGATGTGCCTTCAGACCGGCCGGTCTCAGCAAGCCCTGTTAGCAGTGCTCTGGATTGTGGATGCCGAAGTCTACAGTAAAAGGTAAAGAGACTGCAACCTTGTGTCCTCGTTATTTACCGTGACCTAAACCACCACCACCTACACCTTTAATTGAACGCCCCTTAGCAGGGCCACGGACCGGGTCGGGCCACCGTGACATCCCCAGAACCGAGACAGAGGGCCCTGGTACCGAGTACCCCATTGCCCTGCGTCTGGGGGCGCTCCATAAGCTGAGGTGGCTATTTTGGCATTAGACTGAGAAGCCAGGGATTCAGGATGCAGGAGTCATGGGGTGCATCCTCATCATACCCATTATGCCTTCAGTCCAGCTCCACACCATGGTGTTACTTCCCGTGAACTTTGGCAAATTGCTCAACATTGCCCCCAGCGAGACACTGGACCTTGGGCCACCCCCAACTGCTTGATCTGCCTCCTCCATGCTGTTAGACTGCATGCTGCCAACTACGCCAAGTGTATGGTACTAGCAGGAACGTGGGCTGCAGTGACAAGCAGGAGACGGAGCAAGAGTTAACTGGTTCTTTATGTTTAACTAAAACAGCGGTAATTCTCACATAGGGAGTATGGGGGAAACAATATGTAGGTAACACCAAAACGTTAACAACAACAGGGTAATAGCAGAGGTTTCAAGTAACAAGTTAACTTATCAGTCTCGGTTCCTGGACGATGGAGGCTGGAAAATCCCACGATGGCGCCGTAGGTGACGCGAAAGGTCTCTGAGCCAGTCCTGGAGGCAAGTAAAGCACTGTTTCTGTGCGGCGGCGACAATGGTGACAGCCCCAACAGTTCTGGCCTGGACATGCAAGAGGGACCACTAACCTGGTCCATCTTCATCCATACACAGTGGCTTAAAGGCACAGTACTCTCACAGGGGAGGTTACAGAGTATACACAGCGGCTTCATGGAACAGTACTCCCACTGGTGGGGGGGCGAGTACACACAGTGGTTTACAGGCACAGTACTCTCACAGGCGGAGGGTGCAGAGAATATACAGTGGCTTCAAGGCACAGTACTCTCACAGGCGGGGTTGCAGAGTACACAAAGCAGCTTAAAGGCACAGTACACCCACAAGCAGGGGGGTGTCGAGTACACACAATGGCTTAAAGGACAGTACTCTCACAGGAGAGACGCTACGGGTCTTGGAAAGTGTTTCAAATTTTGCAATTTTTTTACCACATAAATTAAAAAGAGCCTATACATGTTTGGTATCTGCGAACTCGTAATGAACTGGAGAATCATAATGGCAGGTCAGTTTTAAAAGGAAAACCCCACTAAACAGTTGTGGAATTGCACTTTTTTTGGAATTTCACCGAACTTTGAATTTTATTCCTGTTTCCAGCACAAGATATGGTAAATCCAATAGTGTAGTTCAAAATTAGAACTCTTCCCGCAAAAAACAAGCCCTTACACAGCCATATTGACTGAAAAATAAAAAAAGTTATGGGTCTGGGAAGACAGGGAGGAAAAAACGCAAATGGAAAGACCCAAGGTTGTGAAGGGGTTAATATTTGTAGACTATTGACCTGCCATTTATAAGATTGTTACAAATCTAAACAATACAATGACATTTAATACAGATAACAAAATTATATCTCACATATCTAGAACAATGTCGCCACCTAGTGAGTAAAAAGGGAATGACATATATCCACTAATGATTGTAGAGCAAGGAAGATTATAAAATACTAATGACACTAAAGCCTAGAGTAAAAATTGAACAGTAATGCATCCTGTGTAAGGTAATCTTCAATAATTATAATGATGGGGACGTCTTTAGCAGCGCCTGTTGGCTCTTTAAGCACTTGTGCTGCGTTTTTGCTGCGTTTTTTTCAACACCCATTCAAGTCAATGGGTGAAAAAACGCAGCAAAAACACTGAAAGAAGTGACATGCTCTATGTCCAAAAAACGCAGCAAAGCACAAAATACTGATCAAACAAAAAACCAATGTGTGTGCATGAGATTTCTGAAATCTGTTATTAAAAAAAAAATCTGAAAATTAGCATAAAAAAATGCAGCAAAAACGCCCTGTGTGAACTTACCCTAATAAGAACAGAATTGCAGCGTCACTTGTGAATTGGCCTTTATACAGGTCGGGTCACGTGATGCTTTGGCCAATCATAGCCACGACAGTACTTGGCATAGATTTGATGCCTCCAAAAGTGCCCACAGTCTAAAAGCTTGTTGACTGGCTGTGCTGCAGCCTTTCAACATGCTGGTTATAGGATGTTTCGCCCCCAGCAGTTCGCCCTGGGTACATTTCGCCCAGGGGCGTAGCTAGAGCTTTTGCCGCCCGGGGCTGTTCCCGAGTTTGGCGCCCCCCCAGAACGTATGCGATTTTCACACTTAGTCATGTACCGACGAGCTCCTCTCCCTTAAGCTCCCAATGTTCAGTGAAAAACTGAGAGAAGCAGAAGAGAAGCTCGTTGTTACAGGACCATGAGTATGAAAATCGCATATGAGTGAAGTTTCCATGTGTCGACGACTGGAACCTGCGGAGCTGAATCCTGACATCGCACGCTTCTGAATTCTCACAACGCATGCACTGCACACTTTTAGGATTCTCCCTTGCCGGTGGACAGTCATGTCAGCACAAGCATGTGATTTGTATACTTCTGACCACATTCCGACTAGACGTGCCCGGCCTCACTCAGTTCATTTTCATAGAGTGAGGCCACACATGTCTAGTCAGCACGTGACCGCATGTATGTAAATCGCCACCATGAGAGAATCCTGACAGTGTGCAGGGCGCACTGTGAGAAGTCAGAAGTCTGCAGTCACAAAGAATGACTGCAGACTCATCACAAACCTGGACATCCCCTTTAATGCTCCTAACATAAATAAAAACATGAGAGTTAGTATCACAAATAACATTTACATCCAGGTACCTGATAGATGACGTCTCCTCTGGAGCCGTTCTCCCCATGTTGAGTTTTCTCATCCACAGCCGTCTCTGCAGACTTCCATCTTCTCCGCTCTTTTGCAGAAAATCTCCACATGACGCCCTTAAAGATACAAGTGTCATTATAATGCTCCTGAATAAAAAATTTCCCCTCACTATATTGTCTGCATAAAATATGACCCCCACACTGTCTGTCTTATGGTACTTGCTCTTCACACTGACCTCCCCTTTCTATACCGGACCCCTCTTCACACTGACCTCTCACACTGTGTCCCCCCTATAGGGCCCAGTATTTATACTGTACTCTCTCATCACACTCCCCCTCCTTTGTATACTGTCCCCTCCTGGCTGTGCCCTTACACTGTCCCCCATGCTACGCATGCACACATCCCAACACCCTCACTCCCCGTACTCTGTCCACATACGTTTTTCACATCGCTACTCATACTGTGTCCGCATACATTCCCCCGTTTGACCCCAAGCTGTCTGCACCCATCCCCCATACTGTTTCCTCATATATGCCCCCCCATCTCCCCCTTTGCTCTTCATTTTGTGTCCTCAGATCTCCCCCACACATTAAATCCCCCCATCCCCATGACAAATCTCCCCCCACACACAATAAATACCCCATCTCCACTCACATTAAATTTCCCCCCACAATAAATCCCCCCATCTCCACTCATATTAAATATCCCCAATCCAATAATATATCCCACTATCCCCACTCACATGAAATCCCCCCCACAATGTATGCCCCCATCCCCACTCACAGTAAATCCCCCCAATATATGCCCCCATCCCCACTCACAGTAAATCCCCCCCCACAATATATGCCCCCATCCCCACTCACAGTAAATCCCCCCCCCACAATATATGCCCCCATCCCCACTCACAGTAAATCCCCCCCCCACAATATATGCCCCCATCCCCACTCACAGTAAATCCCCCCCACAATATTATATGCCCCCCATCCCCACTCACAGTAAATCCCCCCACAATATTATATGCCCCCCATCCCCACTCACAGTAAATCCCCCCCCCACAATATATGCCCCCATCCCCACTCACAGTAAATCCCCCCCACAATATATGCCCCCATCCCCACTCACAGTAACCCCCCCCCACAATATATGCCCCCCATCCCCACTCACAGTAAATCCCCCCACAATATTATATGCCCCCCATCCCCACTCACAGTAAATCCCCCCACAATATTATATGCCCCCCATCCCCACTCACAGTAAATCCCCCCCTGCACCTTCGGTGTCTTCAGCTCCACTGGAGCACTTTCCACCGCTCTGTGTCTCCTGGTCGATCTGCAGCTCCTGCTCTGCCGCGCAGGTGAGTGACGTCAGCAGCGTGATCACATGACCTGATCACGCTGCTGGCGTCGCTCTGACCCCCGGCAGTCAGAGCTTCAATTGTACTCGCATCACAGATACGAGTACAATTGAACACTGGGAGCCGGCGCGCCGCAGCTTCTCTGTGCCGGCTGTCAGCTTGACAGTCGGCACAGAGAACAGCTGACTCCCAGTGCGGGGGGTGACAGAATGCAGCCGCCGGGGGAGACACTGCGGACCGCCGCTTTAGGCGGCCCGACTGCGCCCCCCTGCCGGCTGCGCCCCCCTAGATACGCCACTGACTCACCGCCGCATTGTGCCGCCCCCCGCATTGTGCCGCCCGGGGCGGACCGCCCCCCCCGCACCCCCCTTCCTACGCCACTGATTTCGCCCCCGCACATTTCGTCCCCAGCATTTGGCCAAATGCTATGGATGAAATGTGTGGGGGCGAAATGTACCCCAGGTGGACTGCTGGGGGCGAACTGCTGGGGGCGAAACATATAAATCCCGAGACAGGGTGGTATTGGCAAAGTGACTGGAAGAATTATCTGCTATCCATCCAACAACCTGTTCACACTGGTCTAACTTCAAGAGTGGTGTTCTGCGCCACCCCTACAAAGTGGGACAGGAAGCTAGATCAACACGATTTGTGTGTTTGTTGTGCTCTTGCGGCAGGCACAGTTTCACCTTGGCCTCTGCTCTCACCAGCAGCATCTCGTCCACTTCCCCATCCTTTACCAATGCGACTTGCCCATTTTAAATTATGTATGATATATCTCTGTTGAGAAAACATTGCAGACAGTATTAGGCCATGTGCACACGATGCGGTTTTTACCGCGGATCCGCGGCGTTTTTGATGCTGTGGATCTGCAGCAGTTTTCCATGTGGTTTATAGTACCATGTAAACCTATGGAAAACCAAATCCACTGTGCACGTGCTGCGGAAAAAAATGTGCGGAAACGCAGCATTGTTTTTTCTCGCAGCATGTCAATTCTTTATGCGGATCTGCAGCGTTTCTGCACCCATTGACTTGTATTGAATCGGGCACTTCCGCAGCAAAACCGCAGATATAAAAAAGATCTGCGGTTTAGCTGTGGTGAAAAGCTGCAGATCGGGAGGGGCGAAGAGTGTGGGCGGTGTGTGGGTGGAGACTTTGCGTGTCTGTGTGTGCGGGCGGGGTCTGTGCAGGACCGTCGGGGGTCTGTGCGGGCCTCTCGGGGGTCTGTGCGGGCTGCCAGGGGTCTGTGTGGGCCTGTCGGGGGTCTGTGTGGGCTGCCGGGGGTCTGTGCGGGCCTGTTGGGGGTCTGTGCGGGCTGCCGGGGGTCTGGTCGGGTCTGTCAGGGGTCTGTGCGGTGTGTGTGCAGTCCCATCAGGCTATGCCTGCTACAGTGACAGTGATTGACACATTAGCCAATGATGGGACAGTAGTAGTCCCATCATCCGGCTAATGTGTTGAATGTAAAAAACACAAACATACATACTACATACATACAACATACATACTACATACATACATACAACATACTATATACAACATACATACTACATACATACATCCACATACTACATACATACTACATACATACTACATACTACATACATACTACATACAACATACTACATACATACAACATACTACATACATACTACATACAACATACTACATACATTCAACATACTGCATACATACTACATACATGCTACATACATACAACATAATACATACATACATACTCCAAAACACGCGTCGGGGCAGACGGACCGGGTCATTGGGAGTTGTGGTGCCGGGTGTCGCCGATCTACAGGTAATTGTGGCTCTGTTAGGATAGCGAGGCGGTCACCTGAAAACCAGCAATATGCTGAGGTGAGTCACTATGACTTTGAGCATAGGCACAGATGGGCAGTAATAGTGGGTAACCTTCTACCCTTTATATAGGGGTTTATATGGTTTTAATGTACCCTGCCCGTATGTGAGGTTATAGTTTTTCTAGCCTCAATCACTTCCCGGTGTCCCGGTGTGTCCATACATATGTAACATCCCACAATGCATTTTCTATTCTTTGCATATTTCTCTTATATGGTTTTCTTATATTGAATTGTTGTTTGACCTTATGTGTGCTCATTTTAGCTAATAAATTATGAATTTTTCTATATACTTTCATTTGACCCTGTAATCATTGTGTTGTGTTGATTCTGATACATACATACTACATACATACATATAACATACTACATGCATGCATACTACATACATACTACATAAAACATACATACAACATACTACATACATACTACATACATACAACATACTACATACATACTACATACAACAGACTACATACATACAAAATGCATACTACATACATACTACATACATACTACATACATACTCCATACATACATACTACATAGATACAACACACATACTACATACAACATACTACATGCATACTACATACATAATACATACATACAACATACTACATACATACTACATACAATACATTCATACATTACATACAATACATACATACAGACATACAGTACATATAACATAGAGTACATACTCGCCATCACTTGTCACCTTGATCCCCGAAGTCATTGTCACCTGTAAAAAATATTAAAATAATAAACAAACACTATACTCCCTGATCCGCAGAAATCCAATAAAAACGAGTGTCCCACGACGATCTCCCATGGAGAGCAGCAGCAGCAGCTGATGCGACCGCTCTCTAGGGGCTCCAGGAATACAATGATGGAAGATATCCTTCCACACTGTATTCCTCCGCCACTGTAAAAAATAGTCCCTAGTCTCACTTGTGGCACTGATGTGTGAGAAAATTCCCACGCAGCAATGCCATAAAGTGATCCCTGAACTAAGGTAACCTCAGTTATACACTGCAGGAGCCATTGTCTCCTGTCAGTGTGTCACTGGAGGTCCTATAGAGCAGTGACATCACCCGATGCCACTGTTCTATAGGGGAGATCGTCGTGGGACCCTCGTTATTAATTGGACTGCGTTGGACAGTGAGTAGATTATATATTATTTTACGTTTTTTGCAGGCACTCAAGTATAGTAAGTATGGTTAAATTAAGAATAATAAAATACTTTTTTCTGGCTGTGTCTTAATTTTTTTTTTAACTCTTTCACTACTCTAAGATTAATAATGGATAGGTGTCTTATTGACACCTCACCATTATTAACCCGGCTTAATGTCACCTTACAATAGCAAGGTGACATTAACCCCTTATTACCCCATATCCCACCGCTACTCGGGAGTGGGAAGCGAGGGGCTAAGTGTCAAAATTTGTCGCATCTCACAGATGTGCCATTTCTGGGGCGGCTGCGGGCTGGTATTTGTAGCCGGGGGGCCAATATCCATGGCCCCTCTCTAGGCTATGAATATCAGCCCGCAGCTGTATGCTGTACGCCATACTGCGCAGTTCTTTTTCCAATAGTTGTGCCTTTACCTCTTGCGCTGTCCTTGGCTTATGATGCCCAGCTTGTTTACAGTACATACCCGCTGCAGCAGGTCCCTATAATTTGGATGCTCAAGACCGCTTACAGAGCACCCCTTCACATCCAGTTCATGCTAAAGAATGTTCTGATGAAGGTCCTGTGACGGACTGAAAACGTTCATAACCATTTTTGTCTGGATGCACAAATAAAGAGAAGCTCTTTTTTGTTCAAATACGGAGTGCCAAGTTTATTATTATATTTTGACGGGTTGGATACCTGACTTGAGCACCAACAACACTTTTACTATAGCGTGCCGTGTTAGTCTATACTATTATTCCAGAGGCAGACAGGTGTACTACAATGTTGGAGGACCATAGGGTTCTTCTTGCTGAATGATTTAAAAAATTCCCATCTGAAAACCCTGGCAGAAGAGGTCACAGTTCGTTGGCCAAGTAAGGAGTACAGGTGAGAGAGACACAACTCCAATCCAGCAGAGGCAGTGGAACACTGGCAAAGTTCGGGGAGAGTTTTCCCAGACCCTCCCATCGCCCTGGCCCTGAGGCGTGGAGGACTCTAACAAGGAGTGCAAAGTTTGGGAAAATGCAGAGGGAGTACCTTTCTGACTGTACCAACGTCCTCTGTGCCCTTTAATTATTGTTCAGCAAAGCTGAACACAGAGCATGAACTGTCTCTCTCTACTGTGCACGTGCGCTGTACTCACGTTCATGGAGTGCACGGTGCCTCGCTCTCTGGCAGTCATTGGGCACATGGCTCCTGGCTTTGTGGCAGTACCACTTTTATTGGCGGGAGAAAACGCCTTCATAATGCAGAGACAGAGTACAACACCACCCAAACGTTCACACTCTGCTCCTCAGACTTTCTATGTGTTCAGTAACTGTCTCTAGGCAGAAGATGATGATGGTGGTAGTAGTAGTTGGAGCATTTAAGACAGTCATGAAGCAGCCTTAACAACTTGAAAGAGAAGTATTTTTCAAGAAATACCACACTGTTCCATATGTGGCCTGTATTTTTTATTTTTTTATGCAAAGTAGTGCTGTATAAAAGTAGAGTAACAGACACCAAAACAGTGGAAAACCGGCCTAAAATGCCCAAACTTGGAGCACACAGATATATGAGGCCTGTCACGGAAATACCACACTGCCAAATATGTGGCCTGTATTTTTTTAAATGCAAAATTGTGCTATATATAAGTAGAGTAACAGACTGGAAAAAACTGGACTAATGGCTTAAAATGCCCAAACTTGGAGCACGCAGATATATGAGGCCTGTCACGGAAATACCACACTGCCAAATATGTGGCCTGTAATTTTTTCATGCAAAATTGTGCTGTATATAAGTAGAGTAACAGACTGGAAAAAACTGGACAAATGGCCTAAAATGCCCAAACTTGGAGCACGCAGATATATGAGGCCTGTCACGGATATACCACACTGCCAAATATGTGGCCTGTATTTTTTAAATGCAAAATAGTGCTGTATATAAGTAGAGTCACAGACACCAAAACAGTGGAAAACCGGCCTAAAATGCCTGAACATGGAGCACGCAGATATATGAGGCCTTTTTTGTTTTTTGGTGAATTTAAATCCCCAAAAACAAGAGTGGCACAAGGCTACCACACTGAACTATGCTACAGCAGAAATTTGATTTTTCAAAAACAGATATACCAGGACTCAGTCTGACTTAACAGACTGTGTTAATGTGTTTTTTGCTTTTTGGTGAATGTAAACAAAAAAATGTGACCAAGGCTAACACACAGAAGTATGCTACGTATGCCTGTGGAAATACGGTTTTTCATAAACAGATACACCAGGACTCAGCCTGACGTAACAGACTGTATTAATTTTGGGGGGGGCTTTTGGGTGAAAAAAAAAAAACAGTGGCACAAGGCTAGCACACACAACTATGCTACGTATGCCTGACAAGCTATGATTTTTAAACAGGCATCAGTCTGACAGAACAGACTGTATATTTTTTTTTGGGGGGTGAATTTTTAGAAAAAAGAAAAAAAAAATGAAAACTGCAACTAGATATATAGTAAATAAGCAGCAGCAGCAGACAGTTATGGAGCTTTGGCAGGGATGCAGTGGGAGCTATGTACGCACCTACAGTCCCTGCAGGCTTGCACTGATGTGGATATGCCGTGCCCTGCCTACCTAGCGCTGCAATCTCCGGACCCATGAATTAGCCCTAAAAAGGACTGTTGGTTTCTCAGGAGTTGTGGAATTAACAGTTGCAGACCTACACTAACTATTAAAACCACGATTCTGACCCTATCTCAGCAGCAGCTCTCCCTACACTCTCTGAATCCGGAGCTGAATGCGGCAAGCAGGGCGTCGCCAAGTCTCTTATACTCGGGATGATGCTGTGCGGCCAAGCCAATCACTGCACGACCACAAAAAAGATGGCTGCGGCGTTTCATGGACTGGCAGACAATCCCTGCAGCGTGATTGGATCTCTAAAGTCCGCCAAAAATGCTGAGTGGAGACACCAGTTACCACCGAATAATCCCGGAAATGCTCGTTGCTCGCCGAGTAACGAGTAGTGGCGAGCACGTTCTCTCATGACTACAGAGGATGCCCAAATCCAGGTGTGAAAAACTTCTTGCATCATTCCCAAGAAGAATCATGGCTCTACTAGCTCAAAAGGGTGCTTCAACTCAATACTGAGCAAAGGGTCTGAATTAGTGATGAGCGAACGTGCTCGCCACTACTCGTTACTTGCCCGGGTATCACGCTACTCGGTGTACTCAGCGAGCACCGAGCATTTCCGGGATTATTCAGCGGGAGCTCGGGTCTCCACCCTGCAATTTTGGCGCCAATAAACATGCAGGGATTGTCTGCCATGCACTGTAATGCCACAGCCATCTTTGTTGTGGTATTACAGTGATTGGCTGGCCGCACAGCGTCATCAGGTCTATAAGAGACCGGACGCCACCCTGCTTGGCGCATTCAGCTTCGGACTCAGCTAGTGTAGGGAGAGCTGCTGCTGAGATAAGGTCAGATTTGTTCTGTTATTAGTTAGTGTGGGTCTACCATCACAGAATCCACAAATCCAGAAAAACCATCAGTCCTTTTTAGGGCTAATTAGGGGGTATATTGATTGCAGTGCCAGGTAGGCAGGGGAGTCTATGTGTGCATATCCACATCAGTGCAAAGCTTGCAGGCACTGTATGTGAGTATATAGATCTCACTGCAAGAGGGTCCATTACTGTCTGCTGCGTATTTTAAATATACCTAGCTGCAAGTATCTGTGGCTAGGATTAATTTTTTTTGGCACCTGAATCCTGCTAATTTTATTACAAAGCAATTCAGAGCCCCCTTTTTTTTCTACATTTATTTGCTTGGTCACGCCGCAGAAAATTCTGGCCCTTTTTTTGGCACTGTAGTATTTTTTGGAGTGTCTTGCAACATTTTTGGACACCATTTTGCTGACCAAAAAATCTTTATCTGGCCAAAAAATATTTAGCTACAGTTCTTATATTTATCACTGTGTTTTGTTCGCCACATACATGGCATATCATTGCGCTAAATATTTTACAATTTTAGTACTCCAACATTTTTTTTAGTGTCATAGCCTACTTGTTGACACAATTTTGGTGGGCCCCAAAAAATCCAGGCCACATATTTAAGTGTTCTATCTCTGTCAGACGCCAGATCTATCTGTGCTCTACAAATAGTTGTTTTTCAGGCATACATTCCACTTTTTTGGCTGTCTGCTACCCTAGGTCTATACACTATTTTGGGGTAAAAAATAAAAAAAATACAGGCCACGTATTGAACAGTCTGTTATCTTCGTCAGACGCCTGGTCTATCTGTGCTCTACAAATAGTTGCTTTTCAGGCCTACATTCCACTTTTTTGGCTGTCCGCTACCCTAGGTCTATATAGTATTTTGGGGTAAAAAAAAATTAAAAAACTCCAGGCCACATATTGAAGAATGTGATATCTCTGCCAGACTCCTGGTCTATCTGTGCTCTACAAATAGTTGCTTTTCAGGCCTGCATTCCACTTTTTTGGCTGTTGGCTACCCTAGGTCTATACACTATTTTGGGGTAAAAAATAAAAAAATACAAGCCACGTATTGAACAGTCTGTTATCTCCATCAGACATCTGGTCTATCTGTGCTCTACAAATAGATGCTTTTCAGGCCTACATTCCACTTTTTTGGCTGTCCGCCAACCTAAGGCTACTTTCACACATCAGGTTTTTTATTTCAGGCAGAATCCGGCTAATGTTCCAAAAAATGGATCTGTTGCAAATACTGAAAAAACTGACGCAACGGATCCATTTTTATGCCGGATCCGGTTTTCTATTTTTGAGAGAGAGAGAGACCCCAGAACGGAAAATGTGCATGATTTCAATGGAAAATGCTTGGAAAACCAGATCCGGAGGCCGGATTCATCGCTTCACAACTCCGTTTCAAGCGTTTTTGGCTGGCTCCGTCACTGCGCGCCTTTTTCGCTGGACAAAAAAACGTTAGCCGGAAATGACTATTTGGACGGATCTGGCAAAAAACGGATGAAGCGTCTGGTCATCAGGCGCAATCTGACGCTAATACAACTCTATGAAAAAAAACGGATCCGGCGAAAAAAAACGGATCTTTTTTTTCAAAACTTGCCAGATTGTGCCTGAAACAAAAACCTGATGTGTGAAAGTAGCCTAAGTCTATACAGTATTTTGGAGTAAATTTTTTAAAAAAAATTCCAGGCCACATATTGAAAGTGTGATATCTCCGTCAGACTCCTGGTCTATCTGTGCTCTACAAATAGTTGCTTTTCAGGCCTACATTCCACTTCTTTGGCTGTCCGCTACCCTAGGTCTATACAGTATATCGGTGTAAACATTTAAAAAAAAAACCTCCAGGCCACATATTGAAGAGGGTGATATCTCCGTCAGACTTCGCCTGGCAATGTGATGGGCGCTATTGGGGCCTTCAAGAACTGTTCCATGCCCGTAGCCTGGTCCCAGGGTTCGAGGCGCTGGAGTCTATGGGTCCTGCGGGGAGGTGGCGCTGCGACGGGGCCTATTAGGAGGCCTTCCGTCACTGGGGCAGGGTCGGCGTGCTTACTGGCCGCAGCGGCGTCCTCCACGTCAGCTGGCTCCACCGGCGGTGTTGTCCGTGATGGTGTCGGCGACGGCTCCTGAAGCGGTGCAGGGAGCGGCGTCAGTGGTCCTCTGCGGCCGTCATCTGGTGCGGAGCCTGGGCCTTCACCCGCAGCTGCAGGAGCTGATCAATTAGTTCATCCACTCCAACCTGCAGGGAGTTGGCATCAGTGGTGGAGGCCTGGTTACCGTGCCCCTCCGGGTAGCTGGGGGAGTCCTCCGCTCCGACCCCACGCTCTTGTTCTGGGCAGCTTGCCATGGCATCCTCCACGTGGCTCGCCTCTTCCTGGTCTTTTCCCCGCTCTCTCCTTCTGGGGCGGTTTCGTTTTTGTTGTCTCTGCCCGCCATTGAGGATCAGGAGGCAGATCTCGGCTGCTGACGGACACGTCCTCAAGGTGCAGAAATATTTAGACTGGGCGGCCATTATTCTTCGCGCTTCTCAGTTTGTTCACGCCCACAACTCCACGCCCTTCTTCTTCTCTTGCGCTCCTCATGGCGCTGTAATGGCGGCGGTTTTGGCGGGAATTTTGGCGGCAAATGGCAATACACAGTCTTTAAGCAAATCACAGTTCAAATACAGTTCTGGCACAGTTCTTAGGCGCACATGACCCGATTTTCAGGCTTAAGTAGATCCTGTTTGTGACGCCAAAATGTTGGAGCGCCCCCACATTAAGGGCAATGGGGTACTCGGTGCCGGGTCCTTCGGTGTTCTGCGGGGATGTCACGGTGGCCTGACCCGGTCCGTGGCCCTTAGAGGGCGTCCAGTGAAAGGGAGAGTTAGTATAAAGTTCATGACGCCACCTGTGGTATTCGGTCAGGGTGACCGACGCTGCTTAGGGGTCCGCTGGGGTGATGTGATGGCAGCTAGATGGTATACCTTCCCACAGGTGAAGTGTATCCCCAGGGCTTCCTAGAAGTTTAGATAGTGATGGTGGGTGATGTAAGGTGCAGAGAATAATGAGGACACAAGGTTGCAGTCTCTTTACCTTTTACTGGAGGCTTCAGCATCCACAGTCCAGGGTACAGACCACAGGGTAGGCAGAATCCGGCCGGTCCAAAGGCAAATCCAGAGTCCCCTTATTCAGGTGGAAATCAGTAGCCTTCCTACTAGCGCCTGTGTGTTGTAGTACCTCCCTGCTGAGCTTCCCGGTAAGGTCCTCACAACTCTTGTGTCATGCCGCTGCCACTGCCCGCGCCCTGTCATACTTACCTATCCCCGGCGTCCCGGCGCGGCTCCTCTGCTGTAGCGTCCTCTCTTCAGCGCTCGCCCCCAGCTTCTGCAGCTCGTCGGGTGCGCGCGTGCGTCGCATTCAGCTCTGCGCGTGCGCACATCTGATTCTTCTGCTGGCGCTCCTTCCTGTCCTCTCTGTCATCCTGGAGGACTGTAACCCGGAAGTGTCTCCCACGCCGGTATGTAAGCCGCTTCCTGCTGCCCCTCTGTGCCTGATGTTCATTTGTGTTTACAAGTGCTTCTGGTCGCCTGTGGTCTCTGTGCGTTCCTTGCCCTTTGACCTTGGGTCTCCTCTCTCTGCAGTGCCTTCCTGTTTTCCAGTGTTCCTGCCGTGTTCCTTCAGTTCCTGTCTCCTCTGCGGTACCTGCCCGGCTCCTATATCCTTTTCCTGCCTCCGTCAGTCTCCGTGTCTCCGTAATGTTCCCTTTTGCTCCCTCGTCTCTGTAGTACCTTGCCTTTCCCTGTGTCTCCTTCCTCCTCCCTCGGTCCCAGTGTGCCTGCAGTTTACCCATCAGATCTCTATCTCCGTCATACCCCCCAGTTCCTAGTTCCTCAGCTCCCACATACCCTGAGTTCCTGCCGTCATCGTCTCTCCGTTATTTTTCCCCTTTTTGCCTCGATCCTCCAGCCTCCATGGCGATAGTCCCTCACGGGCCTGCCCCTAACTCTCCCTGTATAGGGGGCGGTCCATCTGGTCAGCTCGTCCGTGAGGGGTTCGTCGTCACGGTCCAGAGGGTCCACTTTTCGTTTTTTTATCTACGAAAACATCACATCTTGTAGATGTTCTAGATGTTATTTCTTCCTCTCTGTCCCCCAGATGGTGTGGATAGGACAAACCCGTATGACTGATGGCCTGAGGCTTGTTTATAGGGACCCTAGAAATGCCCCGACCCCCACAAGTTGCCACTGTGTCTTCTTAGGTATTAAGGTCGGGCGGCCAACTTGGAATTGACTGTCCTGCCAGTCTCTGAAGTAAAGCGTAGAGACAATTAGTCCCTCGGTGTTCCGGCCACCGGCTACATGCCTCAGAAGGAGGCAGCCTATTTCAGGGCAGAACTCCTCCCGGTGTTTTCTCCTTGTGCTGTGACTTCGTTTCTCACCCTCTACAACACAATTCTCTTCATGTCCTTTCTTAGGATGCTGCCGCACGTGGGGCAGGCGCAGCTCCGTAGCTTTCTGTCTTGCTAGGCCTCTGTCAGGATCCCACCCCTGACAGGGACCCTCTGTCTGCAACTCAGATGTTCCTCCTTTCCCCGTCTGCCTGACAGGTGTTGCCTGGGCAAAACCCAGTCAGCGTCTCTCTAACTTTCTATCCAGCCCACCAGTTTTACCCTTCTGTGAGGAGTGCCCTAGTAGATAGGAGCAAGGCTCCTCCTGGTGGTCTGGAGTGTGAAGTGTGGTGTATGGTTTGTGATACCTGGTAGGAAGATCTCCTTTGTTACCTTCAGATGTAATATCACTAGGTGGAGGAATGACATTACAGCAACAACCAGGACTCTGGGGCGCTGCACCAACCCTAACCCTAACTTTATCCCCAACCCTAACCCTAACTTTAGCCCTAACCCTAACTTTAGCCCCAACCCTAACCCTAATCCCAACCCTAACTTTAGCCCCAACCCTAACCATAACCCTAACCCTAATGGTAAAATGGAAATAAATACATTTTTTTAATTTTATTATTTTTCCCTAACTAAGGGGGTGATTAAGGGGGGTTTGATTTACTATTTATAGCGCGTTTTTTAGCGGATTTTTATGATTGGCAGCTGTCACACACTAAAAGACGCTTTTTATTGCAAAAAATTGTTTTTGCGTCTCCACATTTTGAGAGCTATAATTTTTCTATATTTTGGTCCACAGAGTCATGTGAGGTCTTTTTTTTTTGCAGGACGAGTTGACGTTTTTATTGGTATCATTTTCGGGCATGTGACATTTTTTGATCACTTTTTATTCTGATTTTTGTGAGGCAGAAAACCAGCAAAAAACCAGCAATTCATGAATTTGTTTTGGTGGGGGTCTATTATACCGTTCCACGTTTGGTAAAATTGATAATGCAGTTTTATTTTTCGGGTCAGTATGATTACAGTGATACCTCATTTATATCATTTTTTTTATGTTTTGGCACTTTTATACGATAAAAACTATTTTATATAAAAAATAATTATTTTTGCATCACTTTATTCTGAGGACTATAACTTTTTAATTTTTTCGCTGATGACTGGTGGCTCGTTATTTGCAGGACAAGATGACGTTTTCAGCGGTACCATTTTTTTATATCACTCTTTTTGATCGCGTGTTATTCCACATTTTGTTCGGTGGTATGATAATAAAGCGTTGTTTTTTGCGTCGCTTTTTTTACGGTGTTCACTGAAGGGGTTAACTAGTGGGACATTTTATAGGACGCGGCGATACCAAATATGTGTACTTTTATTGTTTTTTTTATTTAGATAAAGAAATGTATTTATTGGAACAATATATATATTTTTTTCTTTATTTAGGATTTTTTTTTCTTTTTTTACACATGTAAATTTTTTTTTTTTACTTGTTTACTTTGCCCCAGAGGGGGACATGACAATATAGTGTCAGATCGCTGCAGGAGGCTTGCTGGCACCTGCTCTGAGCAGGCGCTTGCAAGCCACCTCCCTGCAGGACCCAGAAGGAGAACCGCAGCCATTTTGGATCCGTGGCCTGCAGGGAGGAGGAGGTAGGAGACCCTCGGAGCAACGCGATCACATCCCGTTGCTCCGTGGGTCTCAAGGAAGCATGCAGGGAGCCCCCTCCCTGCTCGATGCTTCCCTATGCCGCCGGAACGCTGCAATCATGTTTGATCGCAGTGTTCCGGGGGTTAATGTGCCAGGAGCGGTCCGTAGTGCTAGATGTCAGCTGTGATTGTCAGCTGACACCCGGCCCTGATCGGCCGCGCTCCCCCCGTGAGCGTGGCTGATCGGTGATGGCGTACTATTCCGTCTGTGGTTATACGAGCCCATACCACCTCGACGGAATAGTACGTCATATGTCAGAAAGGGGTTAATAGCCTAGAAAAGGGCCATAGATACTGCCCCCCTAGGCTAAAAACATCAGCTCTCAGTTGCCCAAGAAAAGGCACATCTCTAAGATGTGCCAGTTCTGGCACTTAGCCTCGCTTTTCCCACTTGGCCTGTAGAGGTCGCATGTGGGGCTATGGTTGGGGGGTTTGATGTCACCTTTGTATTGTCAGTTAACACAAAGCGTGAGGTTAGTAATGGAGAGGCATCAATAAGATGCCCCCATTACTAACCACATAGTCATATTGTATAATAACAAAGACACCCAGAATAAAGTCCTTTAATTGAAAGAATGGAACAAACTCCTTTATTAAATCTTAATTAAACCCTACTTACGACCTTGCCCATTCCAATAACGCCATTCAACAGCAGTAGAGAATCCTGACAATGTTCAGTGCTCACTGTGAGAATTCAGAAGTCGGCAGACACATAGAATGACTGCAGACTCATCACAAACTTGGACAACACCTTTAATGCTCCTAATAATAACATATGAGAATTAGTCAGTATAAGGCCGGGGTCACACTTGCGTGTGCAATGTGAGAAACTCGCACGGGTCCCTCGCATCATTACCCAGCACTGCCGTCGGCACTCAGACCGGAGCGTACGGCTGCATAGAAATACATACAGCTGAATGCTCCGGTCCCGAGTGCCGGTGGCAGTGCCGGGTAATGATGCGAGAGACTCTTGCGAGTTCCTCACATCACACTCGCAAGTGTGGCCCTGGCCTAACAAAAAAAAATTTGCATCCAGGTACCTGATAGATGACGTTGTCTGTGGAGTCATACCCTTTCTTTTCTTCTTCATCTTGTCCAGACCCCATAATGAGTTTTCTCAACCACAGCTCATCTCTGAAGACTTCCGTCTTCTATGGTCTTCTGCAGCATATCCCCACATGATGCCGTTAAAGATAGCAGTGTCATTATAATGCTACTGAATGAATAATTACTCCTCACTATATTGCCTGCACAAAATATGACCCCCACACTGTCCCTCTTATGGTACATGCCCTCCACACTGCCCTCTCCTTTCCATACTGGGCCCCCTCTTCACACTGGGTTCCACCAATAGGGCCCAGTCTCTATACTATGCCCCCTCACCACACTCCCCCCTCCTTTGTATGCTGTGCTCTTACACTGTACCCCCATGCTACCCCCCACACTACTCAGTCTCTATTCTGTGCCCTCTCACACTTTTCTTCTCCATACTGTTTCCTTTCACTACTTGCTTCAATAGTCTCCTCACATGTTTTTCCCTCCCTCCTCATGCATTTATCCTCTTACTTTCCATACTGCCTGCTCACACATCCCTCTGACTACCCACCATTCTGTGTCTGTACACAGGCCATTACCCTTGTTCGGCTTTCATTTTCCCCTTGTCCACACCAATACCCCCACTCACCATACTGTGTCTGCACCCATCCCCCCATACATGCCCCATCTCCCACCTTCCCCATATCATGTTTTCAAATTTCTCCTGCTGCACATATTGTGTCTGCACCTGTCGATTCTTTGCTCCCCAAACTTGTGTCCTCCAATCATCCCCCCGTTACACTAAATCTCCTCCAGCCCTGTTACACTAAATACCCCATCACAATAAATCTCCCTCAGGCCCGTTACAGTAAATTCCCCCTCCACACACAGTAAATACCCCCTACACACAGTAAATACACCCACCCATACACACAGTAATACACCCACATAGTAAATACCCTCCACACACAGTTAATACACCCCCACACACAGTATGTACCCCACACACAGTAAATACCCCCAGCCACGCTACACTAAATCTCCCTTAGCCCCATTACACTAAATACCCCATCACAGTAAAACTCCCCAGGCCCGTTTCAGTATATCTTCCCCACACACTGTAAATACCCTCCACACACACACAGTAATTACCAGCACACATACAGTAAATACCACTAGACACACACAGTAAATATCCCCCCACACACAGTAAATACCCCCACAGTAAATACACACCTGCCCATACACACAGTAAATACACACCCCACACAGTAAATACCTCCCCATGCAGTAAATATCCTCCCAAGCAGCAAATACCCCTCAAGCAGTAAATACCGCGAGCCCCATTACACTAAATCCCCTCCTCATCTTCGGTGTCTTTAGCTTCACTAACATGGAGCACTTACCACCAATGCTCTCCATGCTGGCGAGTGATGCCAACAGCGTGATCACATGACCTGATCACGCTGCTGACATCACTCTGTTTCAATTGTACTCATGTCAGATCACTGGGAGCTGGTGCCCTGCAGCTTCTACGAGCCGGCTGTCAGCTGTGAGCCGGCTCAGTTGGCTCAGAGAACTGCAGACTCCCAGTCCGGGGTGCGGCAGAATGCAGCTGCCGGGGTGAGACAATTTGCATAACTTCCAAACATACATTTATAACACAACAGTGTATCACACATGTAAAAATACTTTATTCCAAGATCTAAGTCATATATTACATATATATTATCATTTTATTTATTTACATATCATACAAGTTACAGTATTTTTACACAAGTTTGCATTGGTATAATATCAACCACACAGTGGCAATTAGAGGTATAAATGAATACCAGTGACTTCTACTCATGATAGAAAAAATACCATAAGTCTCTTACCTGTAATACTATATATGGTAAATTAATAGTTAAAATACATTTTTAAGGCAAAATTACAAACAGGAGTGGCAAAAAAGGGAATGCCTTTATCATGTTCCAGTACGTATGGGAGACATAAGCTACTGGCTATGGTTTGTCTAAGAAAGAGAAGGTCCAGGCCCACTTTACACTAGTATCATTAGAATGGAGGCATAGAAGCTATGCAGATCACTTTCCAAAAAGATAATAAACTCTGACAAATCTCATTCACTTAGTCCGTTAGGGTTCTGATATTTTTGACTACAAAAAAAGCTCTGTATACTGCTATTTTTATATCAAAATCAGTAGAAAGGCATGTATTTCTGCACTCTGTATAAGTTTTTCTAACATACTTGCAGAAAATTAACCAAACTTGCATGAACGATCTCAGTTTGATGCCTGTTTATTTAACACAATAGTTCACCATAGTGCTGGGTAAGGGGACAGAATAGTAACCAGTAGTGCTAGAAGTATGACGTTTCAACCCGTCCGGGGTCTTTTTCAGATTTGTCACTGCGTCCTGGAATGTGGAGGAGTAGGAGTGCTGACGCGCATGCAGCATTGATATCCTGCTTCTCTACACTCCAGGACGCAGCAACAAATTTGAAAAAGACCCGGGATGGGTCAAAACGTCATACTTCTAGCACTACTGTCGTTTTTCTGTCCCCTTACCCAACACTATGTTGAACTATTGTATTAAATAAACCAGCATCAAACTGAAATCCTTCATGTGAGTGCAGTTGATTTTCTACAAGTCTACTACTTGGGTCTCCCAGTCCAACCTGCACCCCCTCATCTATGTTGAGTGCCATCCATTTTTTGCAAAGTAGGTTACTTTAACAAGCATACCACATTTGATACTTTTTCCATACATCTATTTGTAGACTTATTACAATCACAGTGTGATATGTCTCCTATAAGCGGTAACAATGGCAGACATTCAATTAGTTCTATGCTTAAGCTATACTACCATAATCCTCTGGTGCTTTAAAACAAATTTTAACTTTAGATATGCAAGGAAGGTTGTCAATCACTGAATAGTAGAATTCATTCTGATCGATTTGCACATCCCATGTCATCAGCCACGACAGTGGTCTGTGGCCTCTGGATGGGAGAGGGAGTACCGTCTCTTACCTCCCATCATCAGTGACTTTTTTTTTCATTAGCAAGCCTGGCACAACGTCATAGTTGGTGGCATGTTTCACTTTTGATGTTGTGCTAGGCCGGCTAATCAAAAGAAGAGCCATTGATGCTGAGAGGTATTAGGCTCCCATGCAGCAGCCACAGACCACTATTGGGCTTACAACGCTACTGAATAGGTTGATCCATTGGAAGCCTGAACATAGAAAGAGCCTACCATAGATCAGACACAATAGTCAACATAACAGGTTCCCTCTGAATAGGTTAACAGGTAACCATGCATTATGGAACACTCTATTGTTTGCGGCAGTGCCTGCCTTAATGACTATAAGTGACAGCCATCCAGTACGACTTTAGTGGCATCCACAACTACCAGCAGCCATATCATCATATTGCTTCAAAACAACATTTTCATCATCATCAAAGTAAAGCAGGTTTATAGAGAAGAGTTTGTCAGGGACACAGCATGGACTATTAACACCTTGTGTCAACTTGAGAGCACTAATTATAGACTGCACTGTAGCATGATTGGTGGGTCTCATATTCTGACCTAGAGGGAATGGGCATGACCCTTTACAATGATATGCATTATATCCTTTTGGAGAGATGATCCACCCAGACCAACCAATTTCTTCAAAGTCAACATATAGTGGGTGTCTTTGACAGGGTGAGTATCCATCGTCATACACCGATCTTGCCACTCTTGTTCTGTTTGGTGCTGGAACATGAGGTTCATTGGGTATAGACAATGAAGGGCCATCTAAAGGGATTTAAGAACAGTTTTAATTTTAAAATAGTAATAATAATTATTAAAAAATCATATATAGTAAACACATAGTTTATAAGGTTAATTTATATAAACACGTGGAAAAAATGATGTCTCGGCCTTTTTTTGCTCTTTGTATGCACTACCTAAATTTAAAATGGCTTTTAACTCAAAACTCTATTTTATCAAAATCCATCTTGCTCGTGTAACAAAGTTTACAAAATATTTATCTATAGGTGACCAAAAAATATTATGTTATTTTTGAATTTAAGACCTTGCATTTGGGCTTTTGTACAAATGCTCTTTCATATGGGAACCATCACTTTTATCATTGCAGTGAACACATTATCTAGCATAATTTTATTAAAGTACAAGTTGGCTCATATCTTACCTGGCTGGCTACTCATAGAAATGACTCCTCTTCTACCATCATCAGTGAAGAGAACTAGCATTGGTTGCTTGCTTTCATGATGATCTCTTCCCGAGGCAAAGTGAATAATATTGGAGTCCGCTTGCTCTCCTCCAATATTCCTCACTGTCACAAGAAGACCATGATTGTGACTTTCATCATTCCAGGCACGAACCTGTCAGATAAAGATATTAAAATTATCATAAAAAGTCACAATGCAGATTAATAAGGCAATGCTTATACTTCAAATGATGAAATGCCTCCATTTTTAATTGAAACACAAAGCTACACATTTATATAAATATATTGTAGAACAAAAATAGAATACATACTGCTTGTGTGATGGAAAACACTTCCCATCCTGAAGTATGAATAGGGACAAGCTTCGATGACAACAGTTTTCTTCCTTGGGGTAAATGCATTGTTTTCTTGTCTAAAACCAGGTATACACTTATCTGTGACAGAGAGATACAGGAAGAAAGTCATTAGCAGCAGACTCGGAGCAAAGTAAATATAACTTGATGTATTGAAAACCAATCAACTAGTACTCAAGTTCTTAAGTCTTCTCCAACAGGTCATAATTTATGGAGAGAACCTGTGGCTATTTCTGGTGCTTTGATAATAATTCCATCACTTATGCAAAACTAACTTCTGCCATTATTCTAGTACAATATTTTATATAATCAACTCAAGTGTGTTAAAATATTGCTTCATATAGGATTTAATATTTCCATTTTAGGGTCTCACCTGGCAGAAATGGTGTCTTTTGAAGTAAGCATACTCTGTAGCTCTTGGCTTAAGTTTGAAAAGATGTAACTCAGCTGTTAAAATCTTCTCATCCTTGGCTACCGTTGAGAGGTTGAACAAAAAGTACATCTGGTCACTGTGAACTTTGAGGAATAGCAAGGATTAGATATATTGTGTGGTTTATTGTATTTTAATCTTCTAATAATATTGCAAACCAATAACCACAACAACTAGGATGTAAAAGATCACATAAATAAAATGATTTTACAGACATCATGGATGAATATTACAATTGAAAGTTGGCTTTACCTTTGTCAAAGAAACTTCTGACTGTGTTCCCCTCCAAAAGAAATGGGTCCTTGGTGACACCATCTGCATCTGCCACTGTGTTGTACAGGTCAATCATGTATTGAGGTGGTTGCTTGATATGATGTAGAGAATGTGGTGGATCTTCGATGCCAAATACTTCTAAAAGCCTTTTCAGAGCTACAGATCTTACTTGCTCTGGGTCTTCTGTGTTCACTGGCATTTCAGTTGGCCTTGAGATACATCCTTGAAGGAAAAACACTATGGAAACTAAACCAAACATCTTTGTGTGGACCATGTCTTCAAGTTGCTCCTCTCTTGGATCTCTTGCAGTTGAATGGGTCCACTGTGTCCTGTGTTACAATTTATAACAATTCTACAAGGCAGCTGCACCTTAAGCCCTAGATGGAATTAAGTCAAGTATGCAAAACAGCAATCAGTAAATGTAAAGAAAGCTAATTGCAGTGCTAACAAGGTGTGAAACAAGACTAGCAATGCCCTGTTAGCAATTATCCTACAGTACACAATTGATGTGAAACTGGAAGCTGTTGTCCTGTCTACATTCTTTATTTTGAAGGAAAAACAAGGAGGCTTGTATTAGGAGAACAAGCAAAGGTTTAAACACCTGGAGAGGATTGGTTTGTTTATCATTTTTCTGGAGTAAATGTGAAATTATTCCATTGTCACAAGCTGAATGAGGACAGTTTGCTCACAGTAGGCGACTAACTTCCTACTAATGAATTTATTGATGGGGACAAACAGGAGAACATTGACTTGCATAAAATAAACCGTGTTAAGCAAATAACAGATACACTTAAGATGGCCTGAATAGTACTGAGTAGATATCCTATTTGCCATAAATGAATGGCATTTACCAACAACATACCGAGATTTGATCATTTAAGTTTCATTGATTAATTACAATAATGTACAAGTAGAAAACTACTGGTGTGCAATGATATTGTCAGGTAATACTTTTACTTTATTCTGATTTTTTTTTCCTGTGGATTGGCTTGATTTGGGTCTTTTATTGTCCAGGAACTTGACTTCAGAGATTAAACAGGATTTCCTAAAACATAGGAAAACATGATCATACTTACTCAGCCCAGGCTTATATCATTGCTCAATTCATATGTGTATTTCACTCCTCTGCAGTCATTACCAGGGGTAGATGACACTCATCATTAATATAAGTATTCAAAATTTATACTATATAGTTATATACTTATTTATTGATTACATCAAATACACAAATTAAAAACAATCTAATCTCAGATCTACAAATTCTGTCTGATTCAATCTAAACCTGTGCACCATCACAAAGTCAGAAATACTATATATAACAGAAAGGGGAAGGTATGCTAGTTACGGTGTTTTCATCTTCACTTTAGAACAAGCTCATCAATTCTGTTACGTCTTAGAAAATTAAAGGTCTGATTCATTAAGATTCTTGTAATGAAGGGTGTTGACTGAGAGGTAAGATGTGCTTAATTCATTAATGGGTCCATCTAATCATTGGTGTGCGCCTACGTGCAGGGTGGGTATGATGGGTAGGCAAGGTAGGCACCCACCTTGGACACTACCTCTTGCATCCCTGAGATGGCGCAGTTTGAAAGAAACAACCTGACAGCGCTGTGCGTGCATCCACATGGCACTCCATTCCCCCAACCGAAAGCATTCAGCGCATTCACAACTGGAGGCGCAGGCACACAGGTGAGCAGTGTCAGTGAGTCACTAGCATCGCTCACTGCCTGTGCTTCGGCAAGTTCTGACTCTCTGCACTCAATTGTATTCCTGATGATGTGAGTTGATGTGAGCACCATGACAGGAGCCGAACAGTGCTATTCAGCTCCCTGCTTCGCCGGTAACTCCAGCAAGGCACAAGCTACTTTCGGCTTGCGCCTTCTTGCTGGACTGCAGGGCAAGGGACAGTAGGCAGGGAGTGTCAGGTGGTGCAATAGCATAACTGCTGTCCAGCGCCCACTGCCATCCCAGATAGAAGAGGAGACAGCAAAACTTTAATTAGGTGAGTATAAGCTTTTTTTTTTTTTTTTTTTTACATTTTTGGTATATTATTTGGCCACGGAAAGGGGGCTGTAGGGTCATCATATTATATGGACGATTGTGAGGTACATTATACTTGGACTGTATGGACATCCTATTATATGTAGGGCTGTAGGGGATATTATACTTAGGTTGTGGGGACTCATACTGTTTAGGGGGGCTTTGGGGACATGATACTGTATAGGTGGGGTCTGTGGTGACTATACAGTATTGGGGGCTGTTGTGGACCTTATATTGGGGACTTTGGTGACCAAATTGTAAAGCGGGCTGTGGGGGAAATTATACTGGAGGACTGTGGTGACACAGTATTGGAGGGGGTGTGGGACTTAATAATAATCTTTATTTTTATATAGCGCTAACATATTCTGCAGCGCTTTACAGTTTTTGCACACATTATCATCGCTGTCCCCGATGGGGCTCACAATCTAAATTCCCTATCGTATGTCTTTGGAATGTGGGAGGAAACCGGAGAACTTGGAGGAAACCCACGCAAACATGGGGAAAACATACAAACTCCTTGAAGATGTTGTCCTTGATGTGATTTGAACCCAGGACTCTAGCACTGCAAGGCTGCAGTGCTATCCACTGAGCCACCGTGCTGCCCATAAACTTTGTACTGGCTGCTGTATTTAGGGGCTATTAGGAACATTAGACTGTATAGGAGTTGTGGTAATCATACTGTATAGGAGCTGTGGTGGACCTCCTCTATATATATAATTGTCTAAGGGGTACTTCCGTCTTTCTGTCTGCAACTTCCGCCACGGAAATCCCGCGTCGCTGATTGGTCTCGCCAGCTGCCTGTCATGGCTGCCACGACCAATCAGCGATGGGCACAGTCCAATTAGTCCCTCCCTACTCCCCTGCAGTCAGTGCCCGGCGCCCGCATACTCCCCTCCAGTCACCACAAACACGGGGTTAATAGCAGCGGTAATGGACCGCGTTATGGCGCGGGTAATGCACTCCGTTACCGCTTCTATTAACCCTGTGTGTTCCCAACTTTTTACTATTGATGCTCCCTATGCGGCATCAATAGTAAAAAGATGTAATGTTAAAAATAATAAAAAACCAAAAAAATGGCTATTCTCCCCCTCCGTTGTCGGACGATGCGCTCGCACCTGCCGCCATCTTCCATTCCCAGAGATGCATTGCAAAATTACCCATAAGACTTAGTGGTCTCGCGAGACCGCTAAGTCTTCTGGGTAATTTCGCAATGCATCCTGGGAACGGAAGATGGCGGCAGCCGCGCGCGCATTGCCAGGACTTCATTGGATCCCTGCGGGTGAGTATATAACTATTTTTTATTTTAATTATTTTTTTTAACAGGGATATGGTGCCCACACTGCTAAATACTATGAGGGCTGTGCTATATACCGCGTTGCTGCTAGATACTGCGTGGGCTGTGCAATATACTATGTGGGCAATGTTAGATTCTACATGGCTGCTGTATACTGCGTGGGCTGCTATATACTGCGTGGGCTGCTTTATATTGTGTGGGCTGTGCTACATACTATGTGGGCAATGTTATATACTGCGTGGGCTGTGTTATATACTGTTTGGGCTGTGTTATATACTGCGTGGGCTGTGTTATATACTACGTGCCCTGTGTTATATACTGCATGGCCTGTGTTATATACTACGTCGCCTATGCTATATACTGCGTGGCTGCTATATACTGCGTGGGCTGTGTTATATACTGTTTGGGCTGTATTAACGCATCGGGTATTCTACAATATGTATGTATGTATCTATATAGCAGCCACATAGTATATAGCACAGGCCACGTAGTATTTGTCTCCTATATACTACATGGCTCCTATATACTACATGGCCTGTGCTATATACTGTGTGGCTGCTATATACATACATAGATATTATAGAATACCCGATGCATTAGAATCGGGCCACCATCTAGTAATGTATAATGGGGGTTGTGGTGGAAATCATATTGTGTGGGTTGCTGTGGAGGACATTATACTGTAAATAAGAGGCTGTGGGGGCCATTGTACTGTATTGGAACTGGAGGACCATCATACAGTATGGGGAACTGTTGGGGCCATGATACTGTATGGGGTGCTGTAGGGCCATCATACAGTATAAGGGGAGCTGTGGTGGTGAGAATACTATGTAATGGAGGGCTGTGGTGGACATCGTCCTGTATGGGTTTTATTGTGACCATACTGTATGAGGGGCTATCCTGAACATTATAGTATAAAGGGGAATTTTGAGGGCCATCAGATTGCATAAGGGGCTGTGGGGCCATTATACTGTGTATAAGGGGCTATGAGGGCCATTTTAGTTTATGGGGGACTTTGGGGTCCATCTTAATGTGGGATCCATCTTACTACAGTCATGGCCGAAAGTGTTGGCACCCTTGCAATTGTTCCAGAAAATAAAGTATTTCTCCCAGAAAATTATTGCAATCACACATATTTTGTGATATACATGTTTATTTCCTTTATGTGTATTGGACCAACACAAAAAATAGAGAATTAAAGGCAAATTGGACAAAATATCACACAAACACCGAAAGTGGGTCAGACAAAATTGTTGGCACATTTCCAAAACTGTGGGTAAACAACTTTTTCAAGCATGTGATGCCCATTCAAACTCACCTGTGGCAACCAGCTCATGTGGTCGGTATGAAGATCACACCAGAAACCAGATAAATATGGAGAAGTTGACTCAATCTTTGCATCTTTGACAGCCAAGACCAAGATAAAGCTTTTTGATAAAGCACATTCTTCTGTTTACTGAAAAGCAAATGAGACCTACAAAGAAAAACACACAGTATCGACAGTCAAATATGGTGGAGGTTCAAAGATGTTTTGGGGTTGATTTACTGCCTTTGACCCTGGGTGCCTTGACTGTGTGTAAGGCATCATGAAATCTGAAGATTACCAAAGGATTCTGGGTCGTAATATAGTGCCTAGTGTCAGAAAGCTGGGTTTGCGTGCTAGGTCATCCAACAGGAAAATGGCCCCAAGCATACTTGAAGAAGCGCCTAGAAATGGATGGCAGCAAAGCACTGGAGAGTTCTGAAGTGGCCAATAATGAGTCCAGATCTAAATCCTATTGAACACCTGTGGAGAGATCTTAAAATTGCTGTTCAGAGAAGGCTAACTTCAAATATGAGAGACCTGGAGCAGTTTGCAAAAGAAAAGTAGTCAAACATTCCAGTTGAGAGGTGTAAGAAGTTTGTTGATGGTTATAGGAAGCGATGGATTGCAGTTTTTTATTCCAAAGGGTGAGAAACCAAGTTGAGGGTGCCAACAATTTTGTCCGGTCCATTTTTGGGGGTTTTGTGTGAAATAATGTCTAATTTGCCTTTTTTTCTCAAATTTTTTGCATTATTACAATACACGCAAAAGGAAATAAACATTATTATTATGTTTTAAGTATAACAACATGTGTAATTGCAATAATTTTCTGGTAGAAATACTTCATTTTCTAGAACAATTTCAAGTGTGCCAACACTTTTTGCCATTCCTGTATATATCATAGAGGAGGAATCGGGAAAGGAGAGTCAGCTCACCCAAGTTGCAGCATGGATCCTGCTAGTTGCTTCGCATGGACAAGCCTGGGAACGGCTGAGGCAAAACAGAGGAACAAAAGTCCAGCTTGGCAGCAGGTGTATACAATAAAATCCAAGTTTATTGTAGAAAAATTAATTAAAAGTGTACGGCAGTTCCAATGTGACACAGACCTATGCGTTTCAGCTCCTTGGAGCCTTACTCGTGGTTATGGATGCCTGTGCAAACATGTTTTTAAAAAGGAATTGAAAAAGGAACAAACGTGGAGGGTAACACGCCCAGATCAAATTAGCACACTGCCTGATAGATCCACCTGTTTGCCTATAAGCCAACCAGCTGATGTGTTGATACAGAAAAAAGGTGCTGCAAAAAAGAAAACAAAAAAAAAACAAAGACAAAAAACAAACAAACCTGTAACATACAGTATGTAAAATACAAAATGTTATTGATATGGTCAAACAACATTATTAAATGTGTACCAGTTCATATATATTGCATATCTATTCCTGTATATGGGGATATATGTATATTGGGGGGCTGTGGTAGATATACTGCATGGGGGGCAGTGGTGGACATCATACTGTGTACAGGATGGCTGTGGTGGACATCATACTGTATGGGAGGCTATTATGGACATCAGACTGTATCTTGTGTATATTGCAGAGCTGTTAAGGTACCGTCACATTTAGCGACGCTGCAGCGATCTAGACAACGATGCCGATCGCTGCAGCGTCACTGTGTGGTCGCTGGAGAGCTGTCACACAGACAGCTCTCCAGCGACCAACGATGCCGAAGTCCCCGGGTAACCAGGGTAAACATCGGGTTACTAAGCGCAGGGCCGTGCTTAGTAACCTGATGTTTACCCTGGTTACCAGTGTAAATGTATAAAAAAACAAACACTACATACTTACATTCCGATGTCTGTCGCGTCCCCCGGCGTTCTGCTTCACTGCACTGTAAGCGCCGGCCATAAAGCAGAGCGATGACGTCACCGATGTGCCCTGCTTTACGGCCAGCCGGCGCTGACACAGTGCAGGGAAGCAGAACGCCGGGGGACGCGACAGACATCGGAATGTAAGTATGTAGTGTTTGGGTTTTTTTACATTTACACTGGTAACCAGGGTAAATATCGGGTTACTAAGCGCGGCCCTGCGCTTAGTAACCCGATGTTTACCCTGGTTACCAGTGAAGACATCGCTGAATCCGCGTCACACACGCCGATTCAACGATGTCTGCGGGAGATCCAGCGACGAAATAAGGTGCTGGCCTTCTAGCTCCGACCAACGATGTCACAGCAGGACAGATCGCTGCTGCGTGTCAAACACAACGATATCGCTATCCAGGACGCCGCAACGTCACGGATTGCTAGCGATATCGTTGTTAAGTTGTTCAGTGTGAAGGTACCTTTATGGATACCATGCTGTGATGGTTGTGGTGGTGAGTTGACCATCATATTGTGATTACAGTTTGAGGAGGCAGTACAGTTTGAAGAGGACAGGGTGATGGGCAGTAATAGGGGACACAGAATGGATATGGAAAAGGAGCAGCGTCAAATGGGGGGCTCATTATGGATAGAGGGGCAGCATGGAATGTGGGGACAGTGTGGAGGTATAAAGAGTGTAAGTGGAGAGGGGACAGCCTTTCTATAGGCCGTAAAAGGATAAAAAGCGCAATAGTGTCTTATCTGGGTATTATTGGTAGAGATTTGAAAGCTTCTCATCTGTGAGGATTGTGTGTGACACAAACACTATCATAACCCAGTGGTCAGCCGCTGCTATGTCCACAGGGTTGCATGTAATATAGAGCCAGAATAAGTGGACTTCGAGAGTGCTGCCGATTCAGGAATGAATCATAAACAATTTGTTTGAAGGTGGTTTATTTGTCAATGCGTTTCAGAGTGAAATCCGACCCCTTCCTCAGGACACCACATGTTGACTTGACTCTGAAATATGTTGACAAATAAACCACCTTCAAACAAGTTGTTTATGATTCATTCCTGAATCGGCAGCGCTCTCGAAGTCCACTTGTTCTGGCTCTCTATTTTGTAAAGGCCGTGGTTTTTAAGGGAAGACATTGTGGCGGTTATAGCTCATAATGGCAGACAGTGTGGTGGCTATATCTCATTAACGCAGACAGTGTGGCAGGTGTCATAACAAATTTTTCCTTTCTGCATTTTCACTCCAGTTTTGACCAGCTACTCTAAACTGCGTGAAACTGGGGAGGAGACGGAGTAGGATGCAGTAAGGTAATGCCCGCCCTACAAATTAATCAAAAGTGGTGGCATACATTATGCCAGAAATATTACTCTAGTCCTTAATTGGAGTAACATTTCTGGCAAGGACTTAACTGATAAGATACTCCAAATTCAATGAGTGACGTGCTCCTCCAGAACACTAACTCAAGTTGGTGGTGTCATTGTCAGATGTAACATTATCTTGCTGTGACGGAGCTGAATGATGTGATATATATCACACTAGGTCCTCTGCTTTTTCCCTACTAATACGCTCTCCACAAGCAAAGGAAGCCAATTGTGACCTTCATTTGGTACCAATATTGCTGGTAATTGCTGCAGGCAGCAGGAGCCATGTATACCAGGATGGGGATGAGGAGGCCATGCATACCATGGTGGGGATGAGGGAACAATGTATACCAGGCTTATACTCGAGTCAATAATTTTTTTCTGATAAAATTGGGTGCCTCGGCTTCTATTTGGTTCGGCTTATACTCAAGTACAGTACAGACCAAAAGTTTGGACACACCTTCTCATTTAAAGATTTTTCTCTATTTTCATGAATATGAAAATTGTACATTCACACTGAAGGCATCAAAATTATGAATTAACAAATGTGGAATTATATACTTAACAAAAAAGTGTGAAACAACTGAAATTATGTCTAATATTCTAGGTTCTTCAAAGTAGCCACCTTTTGCTTTGATGACTGCTTTGCACACTCTTGGCATTCTCTTGATGAGCTTCAAGCGGTAGTCACCTGGAATGGTCTTCCAACAATCTTGAAGGAGTTCCCAGAGATGCTTACCACTTGTTGGCCCTTTTGCCTTCGCTCTGCAGTCCAGCTCACCTCAAACCATCTCGATTGGGTTCAGATCTGGTGACTGTGGAGGCCAGGTCATCTGGCGTAGCACCCCATTACTCTCCTTCTCGGTCAAATAGCCCTTACACAGCCTGGAGGTGTGTTTGGGGTCATTCTCCTGTTGAAAAATAAATGATGGTCCAACTAAACGCAAACCAGATGGAATAGCATGCCGCTGCAAGATGCTGTGGTAGCCATGCTGGTTCAGTATGCCTTCAATTTTGAATAAATCCCCAACAGTGTCCCCAGCAAAGCACCCCCCACACAATCACACCTCCTCCTCCATGCTTCACGGTGGGAACCAGGCATGTAAAGCCCATCTGTTCACCTTTTCTGCGTCGCACAAAGACAGGTGGTTGGAACCAAAGATCTGAAATTTTGACTCATCAGACCAAAGCACAGATTTCCACTGGTCTAATGTCCATTTCTTGTGTTCTTTAGCCCAAACAAGTCTCTTCTGCTTGTTGCCTGTCCTTAGCAGTGGTTTCCTAGCAGCTATTTTACCATGAAGGCCTGCTGCACAAAGTCTCCTCTTAAAGGGAACCTGTCACCTGAATTTGGCGGGACCAGTTTTGGGTCATATGGGCGGGGTTTTCTGGTGTTTGATTCACCCTTTCCTTACCCGCTGGCTGCATGCTGGCCGCAATATTGGATTGAAGTTCATTCTCTGTCCTCCGGAGTACACGCCTGCGCAAGGCAATATTGCTTGTACTCCAGAGGACAGAGAATGAACTTCAATCCAATATTGCAGCCAGCAGGTAAGGAAAGGGTGAATCAAACACCAGAAAACCCCACCCATATGACCCAAAACTGGTCCCGCCAAATTCAGGTGACAGGTTCCCTTTAACAGTTGTTGCAGAGATGTGTCTGCTGCTAGAACTCTGTGTGGCATTGTCCTGGTCTCTAATCTGAGCTGCTGTTAAACTGCGATTTCTGAGGCTGGTGACTCGGATAAACTTATCCTCAGAAGCAGAGGTGACTCTTGGTCTTCCTTTCCTGGGGCGGTCCTCATGTGAGCCAGTTGCTTTGTAGCACTTGACGGTTTTTGCCACTGCAGTTTGGGACACTTTCAAAGTTTGCTCAATTTTTGGACTGACTGACTTTCATTTATTAAAGTAATGATGGCCACTCATTTTTCTTTACTTAGCTGCTTTTTTCTTGCCATAATACAAATTCTAACAGTCTATTCAGTAGGACTATCAGCTGTGTATCCACCAGACTTCTGCTCAACACAACTGATGGTCCCAACCCCATTTATAAGGCAAGAAATCCCACTTATTAAACCTGACAGGGCACACCTGTGAAGTGAAAACCATTCCAGGTGACTACCTCTAGAAGCTCATCAAGAGAATGCCAAGAGTGTGCAAAGCAGTCATCAAAGCAAAAGGTGGCTACTTTGAAGAACCTAGAATATAAGACATATTTTCAGTTGTTTCACACTTTTTTGTTAAGTATATAATTCCACATGTGTTAATTCATAGTTTTGATGCCTTCAGTGTGAATGTACAATTTTCGTAGTCATGAAAATACAGAAAAATCTTTAAATGAGAAGGTGTGTCCAAACTTTTGGTCTGTACTGTATATACGGTACTTCTTTCTGAAAGTAAAGCATAACAATTGAAAATTAGATAGACAGTTTCCAAATGTGACAAAGGCCAACAGAATAGTTGTGGGGTATATGATTGTCAAGTTAAGCAAAAATTTCATCGAATGTACTGTAACATTTTTTAAAATTCTGTTTTAAAGACTACTTTATTTCCCCCAGGGAGCAGTAAATATTAATTTTCTTTAATAGCGGGCATACCTGTTAGCCGCAGCAACGAGTTTCCTGCAGGAGCCGGGCGATCACGTGTGTCCACTAGTAAGGAAAATTAATATTCACTGCTCCCCCGCCCATAGTTCTGGGTGATAGATTAAACTTTTCTAAATTATTATTATTATTGTCATTATTATTTATTTATATAGCACCATTAATTCCATGGTGCTGTACATGCGAAAGGGGTTGCGTACAAAGTTATAGATATTGTTTACAGTAACCAAATTTAGAATGACAGACTGGTACAGAAGGGAGAGGACTCAGTCCTTGCGGACTTACATTCTATGGGATAATGGGGAAGAGACTAAAGGTCGGGGGTGCAGCAGCTCTGATGGTGGTAAGGCGGCGACTCTGGTGGTGGTGAGGCGGAGCTCGGGTTGGGGTGAGGTGGCAGCTCGGGCGGTGTTGAGGCCGCTGCTCGGGTGGTAATGAGGCGGCAGCTCGGGTGGTGGTGAGGCGGCAGCTCAGGTGGTGAGGCAGCAGCTCAGGTGGTGGTGAGGCGGCAGAATGGTTATTGCAGGCTGTAGGCTTTCCTGAAGAGATGGGTTTTCAGGTTCCATCTGAAGGCTCTGAGGGTGGTGGATAATCGTATGTGTTGAGGCGTGGAATTCCAAAGGATGGGGAATACTCAGGAGAAATCTTGCAGGTGGTTGTGAGAGGAACAAATAAGTGTGGCGGAAAGTAGGAGGTCTTGGGAGGATCAAAGATTGTGTGAGGGAAGATATTGGGAGATTAGTTCAGAGATATAGGGAGGGGACAGGTTGTGGATGGCTTTGTAGATCAGTGCTAGTAGTTTGAACTGGATTCGTTGGGGAATTGGGAGCCAGTGGAGGGATTTGCAGAGGGGAGAAGCAGGGGAGGAGCGAGGATAGAGGTGGATTAGCCTGGCAGCAGAGTTGAGGACAGACTTGAGCGGAGCAAGAGAGTTAGCGGGGAGGCCACAGAGGAGGGTGTTGCAGTAATCAAGGCGGGAGATGGTGAGGGCATGCACAAGAGTTTTAGTAGATTGTGGGCTGAGGAAGGGACGGATTCTGGCAATATTTTTGAGTTGGAGGCAACAGGAGGTGGCAAGAGTTTTGACGTGCGGTTTGAAGGACAGGGCAGAGTCGAGAGTTACCCTGAGGCAGCGGATTTCAGGTGTTGGAGAGAGTGTGATGCCGTTTACCATAATAGATAGTCAGGTAGGGGGGATAAGCGAGATGGGGGAAAGATGATGAGTTCAGTTTTGTCTACATTGAGTTTTAGGAAGTGAGAGGTGAAGAAGGAGGATATGGCTGATAGACACTCGGGGATTCTGGACAGCAGAGAGGTGACATCTGGGCCAGAGAGGTAGATCTGAGTGTCATCCGCATACAGGTGGTACTGGAAGCCATGGGACTTTATGAGTTGTCCTAGGCCAAGGGTATAGTTGGAAAAAAGAAGGGGCCCTAGGACAGAGCCTTGAGGGACTCCAACAGAGAGAGGGTGGGATGAGGAGGTAGTGTGGGAGTGGGAAGCGCTAAATGTGCGGTCAGAAAGGTATGAGGCAATCCAGGACAGGGCAAGGTCTTTGATGCCAAGGGAAGAAAGAATATGTGTCGAAGGCAGAGGACAGGTTGAGAAGGAGGAGGATGGAAAACTGTCTGTTAGCTTTGGCTGTGAGTAAAGGTACCGTCACACTTAGCGACGCTGCAGCGATACAGACAACGATGCCGATCGCTGCAGCGTCACTGTTTGGTCGCTGGGGAGCTGACACACAGACCGCTCTCCAGCGACCAACGATGCCGAGGTCCCCGGGTAACCAGGGTAAACATCGGGTTGCTAAGCGCAGGGCCGCGCTTAGTAACCCGATGTTTACCCTGGTTACCAGCGTAAAATGTAAAAAAAACAAACAGTACATACTCACATTCGCGTCCCCCGGCGTCCGCTTCCCTGCACTGACTGAGCCCGGCCCTAACAGCAGAGCGGTGACGTCACCGCTGTGCTGTACTTTCAATTTGCTGCCGGCGCTCAGTCAGTGTGGGAAGCGGACGGCGGGGGACGCGAAGGTAAGTATGTACTGTTTGTTTTTTTACATTTTACACTGGTAACCAGGGTAAACATCGGGTTACTAAGGGCGGCCCTGCGCTTAGCAACCCGATGTTTACCCTGGTTACCAGTGTAAAACATCGCTGGTATCGTTGCTTTTGGTGTCAAACACGACGATACACGCCGGTCTGACGACCAAATAAAGTTCTGAACTTTCTTCAACGACCAGCGACATCACAGCAGGATCCTGATCGCTGCTGCGTGTCACACTCAACGATATCGCTAGCCAGGACGCTGCAACGTCACGGATCGCTAGCGATATCGTTTAGTGTGACGGTACCTTTAGTCATTAGTAATTTTTGTCAGGGCAGTTTCGGTGGAGTGGTGGGGGCGGAAGCCAGATTGAAGGTTGTCAAGGAGAGAGTTAGATGAGAGGTGGGAGGAAAGTTGAGCATGGACATGCTGCTCAAGTAGCTTTGAAGCAAATGGGAGCAGTGATATGGGGGCGATAGCTGGGCATGGCAGTTGGGTCAAGGTTAGTTTTTTTGAGGATGGGTGTGATGGTGGCATGTTTGAAGGCAGAGGGGAAGGTACCAGAATGCGGCAATACCATATAAGAGTATTTTTTATTATCTTTATTTTTTCACTACTCTTGTTAGTCCTCTTAAGGGACTTAAAGCTGCAGTCATCTGATCACTTGTGGTATAGCATCAATACCACAGAAATGCTGTATATAATAAAAACTATGGTCTCTTTTGAAGTCTGGTCACAGTAGGTACGAGTAAGCAAAAAGGAAATTGTGTCCTTTTAGTAATGATTAAACAATAACCTCCTTTCCCAATAATGATATGACAAGATGACAAGAAAAGTTAGTAGACGCATAAAAACCAGCACCTGCAACAGGCCACTTTATTTGTGTGTTACAGGTGCAAAATTTTGGATTACTAAAATAAGTGTACAAAAACATTTAAAACTTTTAAAAAACACTTATAATTTGTGAACTAGACAGTTGCATTTACATTTTGGAAATTTTGACATTTTTTCTTTTGTGTTTAAAATAAAAAAAAATCAAAAAGAAATGCTTAGAAGTTCAAATACCGGTAGATGTTGTTTATATCTGTCTCTCATTAAGGTCGGTGTCCCACTTGCAACTGCAATGTGAGAAACTCGCGCGAGTCTCTCTCCTCAATACCCGGCACTGCCGCCAGCAGTTCTGACCAGAGAGTTCAGCTGCATAGAAATACATGCAGCCGCACACTGCAAATGGCTGCTATGAAACAAAGAGTGAAAAATTTAAATTGGTCTGAATACTTTCCGTACCCACTGTAAAAGCTCTTTCTTGATCTGTCCACAAGATGCTTTCCCAGAAGAATTTTGGCTTACTCACGTACATTGTGGCAAACTGCAGTCTAGTGGATAGTGAAGAAAAAATAATTGCTTAATTAATTTTTACCACCAAAATATTACTTATTATAATATTATTATATTTACTCGCAGATTTTACATTTTCACACAAGAAGTGAGTAAAAATGGAACCAAAATTTGTCCCACAATTTCTACTAAATGTGTCAATACCCAATATGTGGCTGTGCTGTACTGCTTAGCCATACGGAGAGACTCGGGAGGGATGGAGCACTATTTGCCTCCTGGAGCGCAGATTTTGCTAGAATAGTTTGCGGACTCCATATTCAGGGCCCATAAGTGCTAGAAGAGCAGAATCCCTCCCTCAAGTGACAACAATTTAGATAAATTCCCAAAGGGGATTAATTTCCAGAGCTGTAGTGACGATTTTGACTCCATGAGTGTTTTCCAGAAACTAGCAGCAGTGGATGTTGCTGAGTGAAAATTGCAAACTGCAGTTGTAGTGACCAGTACACTGTTTTGACCAGTACCTTATAGTGACCAGTATGTTATGCCCAGTTCATGCTTCTGGAGACACGCACCCGTTAATTAGACGGTTCTCATCGCTACAGAAATGCCAAACATGTGGACGCTATATGTGGTTTTAGACACACTGGAGCTCAGAAGGGAGGGGACATTTGGATTTGGGAGTGTAGAATTTTCTGAATTTCTTCTGCAGGGTGAGGAGCTATTTTGCTTTTCCAAATCTTTGTACTACCAGTTGCGTGGACGTCCTAGATTGAGTTGAAGCTTTTGTAGGAACATTTTGCATAACGTTTGGGATCACATTTATTCTGCGCTCTAAGCTAAGCACTTACATCTGGGTTTCCATTTAAATCTCTGAGTGACGTGATTCAGATGAAAGCGCCGAGGGATCCATTCACTATAATGAGGCAGCAGAGTTACTCTGGACTCAGTCTGGCCTCAGTGCAGCGGTGTCCTTTTCAGAAGTGCACAAAACTGTGGCCGACTGCACTTTTATGCAATCCTAAAAAGATGGACACTGCCGGATCATGGGCCAGGCAGAGTCCACAGTGTTATGCTGCTGCCGCTCGCTCCACCCACTCATACTCACCTGTCTTCGGCGTTCCAGCACGCCTCCTCTCCTGCGGAGTCTTCCTCTCTGTGCTCGCTCCCGGCCTCTGATGTTCGTCGGGCGCGCTCGCACGCCAGATTCAGCACTGCGCCTGCGCACTTCTGATCCTTCTGCTGGACGCTCCTTCTCATCCTCTCTATCTTCCTGGAGGACTGTTACCCGGAAGTGTTCTTTGCGCCGGTATGTATACTGCTTCCTGCCGCCCCTCTGTGCCTGATGATCGTTTGTGTACTGCAAGTGCTCTTAGCCTTCCTCTTGTGCTTTATGCTCCTTGACTCTGATTTCCCCTTTTCCTCTTCCAGCATCGTTCCTGTGTCTCTGCAGCCCTGGTCCCCGTACTCCAGTGTTCCTGCCGTCTCTGTCTCGCCTGACCTGTACTACCATAGGTTTCCTGTCCCTCCGTTGCTCTCCTGTCCTCCCTGTCTTGCCAGTCCTGTATCACCGCAGTCCTACCCTTTATTGTCCTGAGTCCCTGCTACTCTCTTGCCGTTCCTAGTTCCCGCGTTTCTGTGTATCTGCCGCTCCAGTCTCTTCAGTCTGGTATTATCCTCCCTTCAGTCCTGTGTCTCACCCTCTCCCGTTAGTCTGGTTCCTCTTTTGTTTTTCCCCGGTCTTGCGTTTTCTTTTGTTTCTTCAGCCTTGGTTCCCCAGCTTCCATGGTGATAGTCCCTCACAGGCCTGCTCCTAACTCTCCCTGTATAGGGGGCAGTCCACCCGGTCAGCTCGTCCGTGAGGGGATCGTCGTCACGGTCCAGTGGGTCCACTTTCCGCTTGTTCCCTTGAGAAACGTCACAGTATCATCAGGCCATGGACCCCGCTGGTGTCTCCGCCACTCAAAAAGAGTTGCTTTTTTTGCGAGAGAGCCAGATGAGAATCATGTCCTTTCTTAAAAACATGGAGACCTGTCTCACAGCTTTACAGTCTACCGACCCAAGTAACGCTTCACAGCTGGCGGCTCTCCAGCAGGAACTTAGCCAACAACGGGACACTCAGTCTCATATTTTGAATTTTATGGCCTCTGTTGACAATCGACTTCTCTCCCTTCAGGGTGCCATCTCTGCTCCAATCCAGGCCTCCGCTCCGCAGCCCTCGCCTCGCTTGGCCAGACCTCCTCGCTATGGTGGAGATCCTAAATTGTGTCGAGGGTTTCTCAGTGTCAATTACACTTTGAGTTATCCCCGCTGCTATACCCTACAGACCGGGCTAAAGTAGCTTTTGTGGTTTCCCATTTGGAAGGCGAGGCTTTGGCCTGGGTTAACCCTCTCTGGGAGCGAGATGATCCGGTGGTCTCTCAACTTAATAGTTTTTTAGATACCTTTCGCAAGGTTTTTGATGAACCCGGTCATCTGGTATCTACTACTGAGTCTCTTTTTAACCTTCACCAGGGACCCCTTTCCGCAGCTCAGTACGCCATCCATTTCCGAACACTGTCTTCTGATTTAGGATGGAACAATGAGGCATTGGTGGGAGCATTTTGGCATGGTTTGTCTTCCTGAATTAAGGATAAGCTGGTGGGGCGTGACACTCCTACTACTTTGGATGATCTAATTTTCTTGGCTACTCGCATTGATTTGCGATTCCAGGAGCGTTCTCGTGAGGTTGTCAGAGAAAGGAGATCCCCTCGCTTGTCTTCTGCTACCCGGGGTGCTTCTTCCTCAGAGCACCACTGTAACAACCTCTTCTTCTCCTGAGCCCATGCAGGTAGATCGTCTCAAGCCCGCTGAACAACGCAATAAGGAGAGACTTGCACAGGGTTTATGCTTCTATTGCGGCAGTTCCTCTCATCTTCTACGTTCCTGTCCTCTGAAACCGGGAAACGCCTCTGCCTAGGACAGGTAAGAGAGGTCTTCCTAGGTAACTATGATTCCTTTCCACCTTTGATTCTGTGATTTTACATTTAGGGTCTTCTCGCTTCTCTCTAGAGGCTTACGTAGATTTAGGTGCAGCTGGGAATTTTGTCCAACTCGAGGTTATTAAAAGACTTGGGATTCCTGTCAGATCCTTGGAGGTTCCTAGGCAAATAGCTTCTGTCGATGGTCAGCCTTTGCGGGAGTCCATTTCTTTAGTCACCGAGGAGGTCGAGATTCAAATTGGAGCTCTTCATCATGAGAAGTTGGCTTTTTATGTTCTGCCGTCTTTATCCCATTCGTTTCTTTTCGGTCTTCCCTGGTTAAGAAATCATGAACCTACCCTAGACTGGCGAACTGGAGACATTTTAAGTTGGGGACAGTGTTGTCTGAATAGATGCCTACTTCCTGTCAAGCCTACTTGTTCTTCTCCTTCTGTTCCAGAACTAACAAATCTCCCTCTGTTTATTCTTCATTTTCGGACATCTTCAACAAGAAAGAAGCAGAGGTCCTACCACGGCATCGTCCTTACGATTGTCCGATTGATCTTGTTCCTGGTTCTACTCTTCCCAGAGGTCGTATATATATCCTCTGTCTCCCTCCGAGACTCAAGCCATGTCCGAATATGTCCAAGAGAATTTGGCCAGAGGCTTCATTCGGAAATCTTCATCGCCTGCAGGAGCTGGGGTTTTTTTTGCTAAGAAGGATGGTTCCCTTTGACCCTGCATAGATTATCGTGGCCTCAATAACATCACGATCAAAAATAAATATCCTCTTCCTCTCCTCCCGGAACTCTTCAATTGTCTACGAGGAGCACGCATCTTCTCTAAACTGGATCTCAGAGGAGCTTATAATTTGATCCGAATTTGTTCAGGAGACAAATGGAAGACTGCGTTTAACACCCGTCATTATGAGTATTTGGTGATGCCCTTTGGCGTATGTAATGCTCCTGGACCAACTTTATACCTGCATTGTGGTGTATTTGGACGATATCCTTGTGTTTTCTCCGGATCTACTTTCTCATCGAAGAGATGTCCGTCAAGTTCTTCGTTTGAGAGAGAATCGGCTGTATGCAAAATTAGAAAAATGTGCCTTTGAACAGTCGTCACTGCCGTTCTTGGGTTTCATCATCTCCGATTCTGGTCTTCGTATGGATCCGGGTAAAGTTTCTGCCGTACTCAATTGGCCACGTCCACTTGGAGTAAAGGCAATCCAGCGTTTTCTAGGATTCGCAAATTATTATCGGCAGTTTATTGCTCACTTTTCCTCCTTGTCGGCTCCTAACTCATCTCTGACAAAGAAAGGTGCCAACCCTCATCATTGGCCAGCAGAGGCCGAAGAGTCTTTCCTGTCTCTCAAAGAAGCTTTAGCCTCAGCTCCTGTACTCCATCGCCCAGAAGTTAATAAACCCTTCTTCATGGAGGTTGATACTTCTGCAATCGGAGCTGGAGCTGTGCTTCCTCAGAGGTCCTCTTCCGGTCGCCTTGTGCCTTGTAGCTTCTTCTCCAAGATCTTCTCGTCTTCTGAAAGAAATTATTCCATTGGTGATAGAGAACTTTTCGCCATCAAATTGGCACTGGAGGAGTGGAGGTATCTGCTGGAGGGAGCTCTACATCCCTTTGTAATCTATACGGATCATAAGAATTTGGCGTACATTCGTTCTGCGCACCGACTGAACCACCGACAAGCCACGTGGGCTTTATTCTTCGCCTGATTTGACTTTGAACTCCGCTTTTTGCCTGGTGAAAAAAACTTCAAGGCTGATGCCTTGTCCAGATCCTTCTCGCCGGTGGATGCTGAGGAGGAGACCACACACATCATTGATCCAACTAGACTCATCACGGTTGCTCCAGTCTCCCTGACCTCTTTACCTCCGGGTAAGACCTTTGTTTCAGAGAAAGACAAGAGACGCGTTTTACTTTGGGGACATGCCTCCAAGCTGGCAGGCCATATCGGCTTTAAGAAAACCTTCAATCTCATATCCCGCTACTACTGGTGGCCGTCTCTTTTGAAGGATGTCCGAGGTTTTGTCGAGTCCATCCTGCGCTAAGAACAAGGTTCCTAGGCGGTTGCCTTCAGGTCTTCTGCATCCTCTTCCTGTGCCTTCTGCTCCATGGCAACATATTGCAGTGGATTTTATTACTGATCTGCCTCGTTCTTCTGGTTGCACCGTCATCCTCATTGTAGTAGACCATTTCTCTAAAATGGCTCATTTCATTCCTCTCTCAGGTTTGCCTTCGGCTCCTGTGTTGGCGAAGATTTTTGTTCAACATATTTTTCGCATTCATGGTCTACCACAGCATATCGTTTCTGATCAAGGAGTCCAATTCACCGCTCGATTCTAGAGGTCTCTCTGTAAGTCAGTGAACATCTCGCTTGACTTTTCTTCGGCCTATCATCCACAATCCAACGGCAAAGTGGAGCGTACTAATCAAATTCTGGTGACTTATCTTTGGCATTTCTCCAACGCTCATCAAAATGATTGGTCTGACTTATTACCATGGGCCAAATTTTCTTATAATAATCATACCAGTGAAGCCTCTACCAAGTCTCCATTTTTTATCTTTTATGGACAACATCCTGGACTTCCTCTACCGGTTCCTCCTGTCTCTTCTGTGCCAGCTGCAGATCTTCTGCCTAGGGAATTCTCCAGGGTCTGGCAGGAGACCAAGTCTGCTCTCGAACTATCTCAGCTTAGGATGAAGAGACATGCGGATAAAAGACATCTCGCTTCTCCTGTATTCCATCCTGGAGATAAGGTCTGGCTTTCATCTAAATTTATTCCCCTTAAAATTCCTTCGCACAAACTGGGTCCTCTGTTGTGAAATTGGATTCTGGGCTCCCCCGGTGGCCACTTGTGGAATTGTACTTGTGTGCATCATCCCCTCTGTTCACCTGCTCCTATCAGGATGTGGGAGTCGCTATATAACCTTGCTCCTCTGTCAGTTTCATGCCGGTCATCAATGTAATCAGAAGCCTTCTGTGCATGTTCCTGCTACTAGACAACTCCTAGCTAAGTTGGACTTTTGTCCTTGTGTGTTTTTGCATTTTGTTCCTGTTCACTGCTGCTGTTTCGTTACTGTGTCTGGAAGGCTCTTGTGAGCGGAAATTGCCACTCTGGTGTTATGAGTTAATGCTAGAGTCTTAAAGTAATTTCTGGATGGTGTTTTTGATAGGGTTTTCTGCTGACCATGAAAGTGCCCTTTCTGTCTTCATGCTATCTAGTAAGCGGACCTCGATTTTGCTAAACCTATTTTCATACTACGTTTGTCATTTCATCTAAAATCACCGCCAATATATGTGGGGGCCTCTGTCTGCCTTTTGGGAAAATTTCTCTAGAGGTGAGCCAGGACTGTCTTTTCCTCTGCTAGGATTAGGTAGTTCTCCGGCTGGCGCTGGGCATCTAGGGATAAAAAACGTAGGCATGCTACCCGGCCACTTCTAGTTGTGCGGCAGGTTTAGTTCATGGTCAGTATAATTTCCATCTTCCAAGAGCTAGTTCTCATATATGCTGGGCTATGTTCTCTCGCCATTGAGAATCATGACAGTTTGACCGGCCCGAAAAAGGGTTAAATTACTGGCTGAGAAAGGAGAGAAAAAAGAAGTCTGCTACATTTTTTTTTTTTTTTTCCTCTAGTTCTGAGTGTGCTCTTAATTGAATCACTTGCTAGTTTGCCTATGCTGCAGCCTTCCTCTCTTTCTCTCCTTCTAATCCTTGAATGGCTCGGTGTTCACCTGTTTAAAATGGATATTCAGAGTTTAGCTACAGGTTTGAATAATCTCGCCACAAAGGTACAAAATTTGCAAGATTTTGTTGTTCATGCACCTATGTCTGAGCCTAGAATTCCTTTGCCTGAATTCTTCTCGGGGAATAGATCTCACTTTCAAAATTTTAAAAATAATTGCAAATTGTTTTTGTCCCTGAAGTCTCGCTCTGCCGGAGACCCTGCACAGCAGGTCAGGATTGTAATTTCCTTGCTCCGGGGCGACCCTCAGGACTGGGCTTTTGCATTGGCACCAGGGGATCCTGCGTTGCTCAATGTGGATGCGTTTTTTCTGGCCTTGGGGTTGCTTTATGAGGAACCTCATTTAGAGCTTCAGGCGGAAAAGGCCTTGATGTCCTTGTCTCAGGGGCAAGATGAAGCTGAAATATACTGCCAAAAATTCCGCAAATGGTCTGTGCTTACTCAGTGGAATGAGTGCGCCCTGGCGGCGATTTTCAGAGAAGGTCTCTCTGATGCCATTAAGGATGTTATGGTGGGGTTCCCTGTGCCTGCGAGTCTGAATGAGTCCATGACGATGGCTATTCAGATCGATAGGCGTCTGCGGGAGCGCAAACCTGTGCACCATTTGGCGGTGTCTACTGAGAAAACGCCAGAAAATATGCAATGTGATAGAATTCTGTCCAGAAGCGAGCGGCAGAATTTTAGACGAAAAAATGGGTTGTGCTTCTATTGTGGTGATTCAACTCATGTTATATCAGCATGCTTTAAGCGTACTAAGAAGCCTGACAAGTCTGTTTCAATTAGCACTTTACAGTCTAAGTTTATTCTATCTGTGACCCTGATTTGTTCTTTGTCATCTATTACCGCGGACGCCTATGTCGACTCTGGCGCTGCTTTGAGTCTTATGGATTGGTCCTTTGCCAAACGCTGTGGGTATGATTTGGAGCCATTGGAGGCTCCGATACCTCTGAAAGGGATTGACTCCACCCCATTGGCTAGTAATAAACCACAATACTGGACACAAGTGACTATGCGTGTTAATCCGGATCACCAGGAGGTTATTCGCTTTCTGGTGCTGTATAATCTGCATGATGTGTTGGTGCTGGGATTGCCATGGCTGCAATCTCATAACCCAGTCCTCGACTGGAGAGCTATGTCTGTGTTAAGCTGGGGATGTAAAGGAACTCATGGGGACGTACCTTTGGTTTCCATTTCATCATCTATTCCCTCTGAGATTCCTGAATTCTTGTCTGACTTTCGTGACGTTTTTGAAGAACCCAAGGTTGGTTCACTACCTCCGCACCGGGAGTGCGATTGTGCCATAGACTTGATCCCGGGTAGTAAATACCCTAAGGGTCGTTTATTTAATCTGTCTGTGCCTGAGCACGCGGCTATGCGAGAATATATAAAGGAGTCCTTAGAAAAGGGACATATTCGTCCTTCGTCATCTCCCTTAGGAGCCGGTTTTTTCTTTGTGTCTAAGAAAGACGGCTCTTTGAGGCCGTGTATTGATTATCGACTTTTGAATAAAATCACGGTTAAATATCAATATCCGTTACCACTGCTTACTGATTTGTTTGCTCGTATAAAGGGGGCCAAGTGGTTCTCTAAGATTGATCTCCGTGGGGCGTATAATTTGGTGCGAATCAAGCAGGGGGATGAGTGGAAAACCGCATTTAATACGTCCGAGGGCCATTTTGAGTATTTGGTGATGCCTTTTGGTCTTTCAAATGCCCCTTCAGTCTTCCAGTCCTTTATGCATGACATTTTCCGCGATTATTTGGATAAATTTATGATTGTGTATCTGGATGATATTCTGATTTTTTCGGATGACTGGGACTCTCATGTCCAGCAGGTCAGGAGGGTTTTTCAGGTTTTGCGGTCTAATTCCTTGTGTGTGAAGGGTTCTAAGTGTGTTTTTGGGGTTCAAAAGATTTCCTTCTTGGGATACATTTTTTCCCCCTCTTCCATCGAGATGGATCCTGTCAAGGTTCAGGCTATTGGTGATTGGACGCAACCCTCTTCTCTTAAGAGTCTTCAGAAATTTTTGGGCTTTGCTAACTTTTATCGTCGATTTATTGCTGGTTTTTCTGATGTTGTAAAACCATTGACTGATTTGACTAAGAAGGGTGCTGATGTTGCTGATTGGTCCCCTGATGCTGTGGAGGCCTTTCGGGAGCTCAAGCGCCGCTTTTCTTCCGCCCCAGTGTTGCGTCAGCCTGATGTTGCTCTTCCTTTTCAGGTTGAGGTCGACGCTTCTGAAATCGGAGCTGGGGCGGTGTTGTCGCAGAGAAGTTCCGACTGCTCCGTGATGAGACCTTGTGCCTTTTTTTCCCGTAAATTTTCGCCCGCCGAGCGGAATTATGATATTGGGAATCGGGAGCTTTTGGCCATGAAGTGGGCTTTTGAGGAGTGGCGTCACTGGCTTGAGGGGGCCAGACATCAGGTGGTGGTATTGACTGACCACAAAAATTTAATTTACCATGAGTCTGCCAGGCGCCTGAATCCTAGACAGGCGCGCTGGTCGTTGTTTTTCTCTCGGTTTAATTTTGTGGTGTCTTACCTACCGGGTTCTAAGAATGTTAAGGCGGATGCCCTTTCTAGGAGTTTTGAGCCTGACTCCCCTGGTAATTCTGAGCCCACAGGTATCCTTAAAGATGGAGTGATATTGTCTGCCGTTTCTCCAGACCTGCGGCGGGCCTTGCAGGAGTTTCAGGCGGATAGACCTGATCGTTGCCCACCTGGTAGACTGTTTGTTCCTGATGATTGGACCAGTAGAGTCATCTCTGAGGTTCATTCTTCTGCGTTGGCAGGTCATCCTGGAATCTTTGTACCAGGGATTTGGTGGCAAGGTCCTTCTGGTGGCCTTCCCTGTCACGAGATGTGCGAGGCTTTGTGCAGTCTTGTGACGTTTGTGCTCGGGCCAAGCCTTGTTGTTCTCGGGCTAGTGGATTGTTGTTACCCTTGCCTATCCCGAAGAGGCCTTGGACGCACATCTCGATGGATTTTATTTCGGATCTGCCTGTTTCTCAGAAGATGTCTGTCATCTGGGTGGTGTGTGACCGTTTCTCTAAGATGGTCCATCTGGTTCCCTTGCCTAAGTTGCCTTCTTCTTCCGAGTTGGTTCCTCTGTTTTTTCAAAATGTTGTTCGTTTGCATGGTATTCCGGAGAATATCGTTTCTGACAGAGGGACCCAATTCGTGTCTAGATTTTGGCGGGCATTCTGTGCTAGGATGGGCATAGATTTGTCTTTTTCGTCTGCTTTCCATCCTCAGACTAATGGCCAGACCGAGCGGACTAATCAGACCTTGGAGACATATTTGAGGTGTTTTGTGTCTGCGGATCAGGATGATTGGGTTGCTTTTTTGCCTTTGGCGGAGTTCGCCCTCAATAATCGGGCCAGCTCTGCCACCTTGGTGTCCCCGTTTTTCTGTAATACGGGGTTTCATCCTCGATTTTCCTCCGGTCAAGTGGAGTCTTCGGATTGTCCTGGAGTGGATGCTGTGGTGGAGAGGTTGCATCAGATTTGGGGGCAGGTGGTGGACAGTTTGAAGTTGTCCCAGGAGAAGACTCAGCTTTTTGCCAACCGCCGTCGTCGTGTTGGTCCTCGGCTTTGTGTTGGGGACTTGGTGTGGTTGTCTTCTCGTTTTGTCCCTATGAGGGTTTCTTCTCCTAAGTTTAAGCCTCGGTTCATCGGCCCGTACAAGATATTGGAGATTCTTAACCCTGTGTCCTTCCGTTTGGACCTCCCTGCATCCTTTTCGATTCATAATGTTTTTCATCGGTCATTGTTGCGCAGGTATGAGGTACCGGCTGTGCCTTCCGTTGAGCCTCCTGCTCCGGTGTTGGTTGAGGGTGAGTTGGAGTACGTTGTGGAAAAGATCTTAGACTCTCGTGTTTCCAGACGGAAACTCCAGTATCTGGTCAAATGGAAGGGATACGGTCAGGAGGATAATTCTTGGGTCACTGCCTCTGATGTTCATGCCTCCGATCTTGTCCGTGCCTTTCATAGGGCTCATCCTGATCGCTCTGGTGGTTCTGGTGAGGGTTCGGTGCCCCCTCCTTGAGAGGGGGGTACTGTTGTGAAATTGGATTCTGGGCTCCCCCGGTGGCCACTTGTGGAATTGTACTTGTGTGCATCATCCCCTCTGTTCACCTGCTCCTATCAGGATGTGGGAGTCGCTATATAACCTTGCTCCTCTGTCAGTTTCATGCCGGTCATCAATGTAATCAGAAGCCTTCTGTGCATGTTCCTGCTACTAGACAACTCCTAGCTAAGTTGGACTTTTGTCCTTGTGTGTTTTTGCGTTTTGTTCCTGTTCACTGCTGCTGTTTCGTTACTGTGTCTGGAAAGCTCTTGTGAGCGGAAATTGCCACTCTGGTGTTATGAGTTAATGCTAGAGTCTTAAAGTAATTTCTGGATGGTGTTTTTGATAGGGTTTTCTGCTGACCATGAAAGTGCCCTTTCTGTCTTCATGCTATCTAGTAAGCGGACCTCGATTTTGCTAAACCTATTTTCATACTACGTTTGTCATTTCATCTAAAATCACCGCCAATATATGTGGGGGCCTCTGTCTGCCTTTTGGGAAAATTTCTCTAGAGGTGAGCCAGGACTGTCTTTTCCTCTGCTAGGATTAGGTAGTTCTCCGGCTGGCGCTGGGCATCTAGGGATAAAAAACGTAGGCATGCTACCCGGCCACTTCTAGTTGTGCGGCAGGTTTAGTTCATGGTCAGTATAGTTTCCATCTTCCAAGAGCTAGTTCTCATATATGCTGGGCTATGTTCTCTCGCCATTGAGAATCATGACAGTCCTCGCTATATTGGTCCTTTCGAAGTCTTGGCACGTATTAACAATGTTTCTTACAAACTTAAGTTACCTGCCTCTCTGCGTATTCTCAATTCTTTTCATGTTTCTCTTCTTAAACCTATGGTTTTTAATCACTTTCATGCCTCGACCTTGTCTTCACCGTCACCTGCTTCTGCGGATAATATTTTAGAGATAAAGGATATTTTGGCCATGAAAAGGTGTAGGGGTAGAACTTTGTTTTTGGTAGACTGGAAGGGTTTCGGGCCTGAGGAGAGGTCCTGGGAGCCTCGGGAAAACATTCAGGCTCCTCATATTTTAGCTAGGTTTCTTTCCAGCCTTAAGGGTAAGGGGGACGTAAGGACGGGGGTACTGTTATGCCGCTGCCGCTAGCTCCGCCCACTCATACTCACCTGTCTTCGGCATTCCGGCACGCCTCCTCTCCTGCGGCGTCTTCCTCTCTGCGCTCGCTCCTGGCCTCTGATGTTCGTCGGGCGCGCTCGCATGACAGATTCAGCACTGCGCCTGCGCACTTCTGATCCTCCTGCTGGACGCTCCTTCTCGTCCTCTCTATCTTCCTGGAGGACTGTAACCCGGAAGTGTTCTTCGCACCGGTATGTATATCGCTTCCTGCCGTCCCTCTGTACCTGATGATCATTTGTGTACTGCAAGTGCTTTTGGCCTTCCTCTTGTGCTTTATGCTCCTTGACTCTGATTTTCCCCTTTTCCTCTTACAGCATCGTTCCTGTGTCTCTGCAGCCCTGATCCCCGTACTCCAGTGTTCCTGCCGTCTCTGTCTCGCCTGACCTGTACTACCGTAGGTCTCCTGTCCCTCCGTTGGTCTCCTGTCCTCCCTGTCTTGCCAGTCCTGTATCACCGCAGTCCTACCCTTTATTGTCCTGAGTCCCTGTTACTCTCTCGCATCTCGCCTTTCCTAGTTCCCGCATTTCTGTGTATCTGCCGCTCCAGTCTCTTCAGTCCAGTATTATCCTCCCTTCAGTCCTGTGTCTCACCCGCTCCCGTTAGTCTGGTTCCTCTTTTGTTTTTCCCCGGTCTCACGTTTTCTTTTGTTTCTTCAGCCTTGGTTCCCCAGCTTCCGTGGTGATAGTCCCTCACGGTCCTGCCCCTAACACTCCCTGTATAGGGGGCGGTCCACCTGGTCAGCTCGTCCGTGAGGGGGGATCATTGTCACGGTCCAGTGGGTCCACTTTCCGTTTGTTCCCTTGAGAAATGTCACACTGTTGTGAACTCTATTTTTAGGCTCCCTCTAGTGGTCACAAGTGGTACTGTGTAGTGTTGTCTTTCTGCAGGTTGGCTGCATCAGCTGGTTCGTTATCCTTGGTTGGTTTCCTATTTAGCTCACCTGGATACTCAGTTCCTTGCCTGCTATCAATGTATTCAGTGCTCTTCAGATTCCTTGTGACTACCTTGCTCCCAGTCTCTCCAAGACAAGCTAAGTTTTTGTTTGTTCATTTTTTGATTATCAGCATTCATCATGTTTCTTGTCCAGCTTGCTAAAATGTGATCTCCTCGCTTGCTGGTTGCAGGTTGCTCTAGGGGACTGAGTTTCTCCCCCCACACCGTTAGTTGGTGCGGGGGTTCTTGAAATCTCAGTGTGGATATTTTGTAAGGGTTTTTTACTGACAGACCCCTTTTCTATTTTCTGCTATCTAGTATTAGTGGGCCTCATTTGCTGAATCTGTTTTCACCCCTGTGTATGTGCCTTCCTCTTACCTCACCGTTATTACATGTTGGGGGCTTCTATATCTTTGGGGATTATTTCTCTGGAGGCAAGAGAGGTCTTTCTTTCTCTCTAGGGGTAGTTAGTTCCTCAGGCTGGCTCGAGACGTCTAGGATTTTTAGGCACGTTCACCGGCTACCTCTAGTGTGTTTGGATAGGTTCAGTTTTGCGGTCAGTCCAGTTTACCACCTCCCTAGAGCTTGTCCTATGTTTGTTACTTAGCTGGAGTAATTTGTGATCCTCAACCACTAAGGATCATAACATCACACACTGCCTCCATCTGCCTTATTATAAGGAATCTTCCACCAAGGGTTCCATGTGAATTACATATTTCATAGATTTATACGGAAAACCTGATGTTAGCACTCAGCGCAGAGTGCAGGATAAATGTGCATCAAGCCTTACTGCGATCTTTGGGGGGAAGAATGAAGAAATAAACAGCATGTGAAGAATTGTTTTTATTTATTTTGTACACTGTTCCTTGTGCGGTATAAGTTTTTAAGCAACTTTACTCTTCGGGTCGGTGCGATTACAGTGATGCCAGATTTATAATGGGTTTTTATGTTTGGCAGCTGTTACACACTAAAAGATGTTTTTTTCCAAGAACTAGATTTTGAATCGCAATATTTTGGGAGCTATAATTTTTCAATTTTTCCGCTGAGAGAGTCATGTTAGTGCTTGTTTTTGTGGAACGAGTTGACGTTTTTATTGGCATCATTTTCAGGAACAGGACATTTTTGATCGCTTTCTATTCCGATTTTTGAGAGGCAGAATGAACAAAAACCAGCAATTCAGGATTTTTTTTTTTTATGTTGTTCCGCATGTGGTAAAATTGAAAGGGCGGCATTATTCTTTGAGTCAGTATGTTAGGTGTTGAGTTCCCACTGCTGAACAGGGAGAATCTCAAACCATATCATCTGCTGTCTCCCATTTTTCTCCGGCCACAATGGAATTTGCTCAGCAGAGACGTCGGTCCCAGCTTATGTCTGAAGATGATACTGTGCATCTGGTTATAGCTGCCTTCCCAGGTTCAGCCTTTGTAACCAGCATTGATCAGCGGCGAGTTCCAGGGACTAAGTCCTGCTTTTCATCTACTGAGCATGCCCGTGGGACGGCCTCTCATTGGAGGTCAGAGGTCACATGCTCAGGTCCTGTAGCAGCTCCGATTGAACCACCACCAGGAAGGTCACAGAAGGCTACAGCTATAAAAGGTTTGCAAGGCCGCTCGGCCATGCGCTAGTATAAACCTGACTAGGTGTGTGAGTGGTGTGTGTTTGAGACTGGTGAAAGCTCCTTAATGATCCCCATCCCTTTGGTTGTTGTTTGGGTGTTAGGGTGAGTGGAGCAAACCATCAGCACCATATCTAGATGGCACAGCCGCGTTTATATCACCAGTCAGTGTAGGGTGGGAATTCCTGCTTGGACTCAATAGCCACGAGGGTCAGAGCGAGTCCAACCACCAGTATAGTGGGGGTAAATCATAGGGATCCCACTAGCGTCTCCCAGCTGCACCCTGTGACTGCTAACAGGGCACAGCGTTCCTTTAGCAACTCTGAAGCAACAGAGTTCGCTTCCATTCACACTGGGTGAAGTCTAACCCATGTGTGAGCAAGTGTTCATCCGCCATCTTGTTCCGCCATTACGTAGCAGCACGTTCCATCTCTGCAAGGTGGAGCCCGGGCTGTGATATATAATATTTGGTGCGTTCCGCCAGCCTTAATACAGTATGATTACAGCAATGCCATATTTATATAGTTTTTTTATGTTTTGGTGCTTATATAAAATAATAACTATTTTATAGAAAAAAATCATTATTTTTGCATGGCTTTATTCTGAGAGCTATAACTTTTAATTTTTCCACCGATGGAGTTGTTTGAGGGAGAAAATAACATGAAGGACAGTGTGTGAGGGAGAGAATAACATGGAGGACAGTGTGTGAGGGAGAGAATAACATGGAGGACAGTGTGTAAGGGATAGAATAACAATTTTCCCCATTTTTAAGTTTATCATATGGTAAAATAAATGGTGTCTTTGAAAACTATAAGTCATCCTGTAGAAAACAAGCTGTCATACAGTGATAACTAATAAAGTTTTGACTCTTAAAATAAAGACAGGAGAAAAACAATGGCAGTGTGTCCAATGGGTTAAAACTTAAATGTAAGCACCAATGTTTACATGAATACTAGATGGTGGCCCGATTCTAACGCATCGGGTAACTACTATATAATCGTCTAATTCTGTCTGTCTGTAACGGAAATCTCGCATCACTGATTGGTCTCGCCAGCTGCCTGTGACCAATCAGTGACAAGTGCAGTCCGGCCGTGATTTGGCGCGGGATTTGAACCACGCTTCGCTGATTGGTTGCGGCTGGCCAGGTGCGACCAATCAGCAATATTGGCGCAGTCCGGCCACGAATTGGCCCGGGATTTTAACCATGCTTCGCTGATTAGTTGTGCCCAACCGGCCATGACCAATCAGCGATATTGGCTCCGGATTTAAACCCTGCTGCGCTGATTGGTCTCGCCCGGCCGGCCGCAACCAATCAGTGATATTGGCGCGGGATTTAAACACTGCTTCACTGATAATGTATATATTTTGCCTGGAAAATCCTGTGCATTCATTGCATTATTCTTAAATCTTCGTAAATAAACTACATACATATTCTAGAATACCCGATGCGTTAGAATCGGGCCACCATCTAGTCAGATATAAACAGCATTCTGTCCACTCTTTTTTGTGTATAACTGTCCCCCTTATGAACTATAACAGCTACAATATCTCTTCTTATGAAGTATAGCTGCCAAACTTTCCAATTATGAACTATGTTCTTCACACTGTACCTATCTCCATACTGCCTGCATTTTTAGTATACTCGTCTCAAGATGCAGCCCTTCTCCATACTGTTCCCCTTAAACTGCTCCTTTTTACACTGTCTCCCACACGATGTCCCTTCTCCAAACTGTTGTCCCCTATCAATTCTGTCTCAGAAGCTGTCCCTCTCCATATTGTCCTCCACATGCTGTCTTTCTCCATACTGTCCTCTACATACTGCCCCATCTCCAGTCCAATACTTGCTGCCGCCTCTCAATACTGCCTCAAAGGTGCCCAACTCCATACTGTCACCCACACACTGCCCCTCTCTATCCTGACCTCTAAATATTACCCCTGTCCATACTGTTCCACACACATTGCCCTTCTCCATACTGCCCCCTACATGTTGTCCCTCTATATACTGTCCAACGCATAGTGTCTCTCTCCAAATTGTCCCCTATGTGCTGCCCTCTTTAAATACTGTCTCACAAGTTGCCCCTCTTTATACTGTCTTCCACATGCTGCACTTCTTCATGCTATCCCCCCCAAGCTGCAGCTCTTGATACTGAAGCCCTACATGCTGCCCCCTTCCCATAGTATCACCATATGCTACCACTCACCGTACTGTCATCCACACGATGCCCCTTCTCTAAACTTTCCTCAACATACTTTATCCTCTAAATACTGTCTCACGTGCTGCCCCTTTTCCATTCTATATTCACAGGCTGCCCTTTGTCCAAACTGTCTCCCACATTCTGCTCACTCTCGATGCTTTTTTGGCACCCCTGAGGGTCCAGTCACCACAGAGGTACTGCACCTTATCCAAAGATGTGGTATCCCACTCTTGGGTAAGGAGGGGGCACTATCCAGGACTCTAACACTAGCATTCAACACCACACCACTCCAGTCAGGGCATCTGGGCATACCCCAAGGGAGGATGGCCTCATCCCAGTCTGGAGAGGGTTACTAGATAGAGGGTGTGGGTGGAGCGAGTAGTTATTGGAGGAGCTAATTTGGAGGGAAAGTGAGAGAGTTGCTCAGAAGAACTGGATGGAGTGAGGCATGCTGAGAAGGAGCTCCCAGTGAGAGGGAGCTAGAGAGAGGAAAGGCTAAAGAGAGTAGAGAGAAAGAAGATTCAGAAGCAAGAAGGGGTCCTAGGGGCACAGGTAGTGAGAAATCCACCTGTGGGGCCCGCATCCACACTGGCTGACCATCACCAGGTGGAGGGACCAGGTCGCAGTGCGGAACCGTCACGAACAATCTCCCCATAAACTTTATTTCCCCTTTCAATTCATTGAATCTTTTATTGGACGCCCAGGGCCACGGACCGGGTCACTGCGGCCATTACACATCCCTTTATAAACCGTTGGACCCTGCCCAAGTACCCCACATTTTCACAGAAGCTACCCTTCTCCATACTGCAACCACATGGTGCCCCTCTTCATCCTGTCTCCAACATGCTGCCCTTCTTCATACTGTCCAGGCTCAGACTGGCCCACAGGGGAACAGAGGAATCCCCCGGTGGGCCCCTGTATGGGCAGTACTTGGCATAATTCACTTGATTCACTCTGTACAGAAAAAAGCAGCATCTCATCATTCATTACCTAAACTGACCAGTTTATTTATAAATAGAGATAGAAATACATTTGTGACAAGGGTAGTGTAATATTTGTATGCAGGTGAAAAGTGGCCCCCCCAAAGTCAATGTTACTGGTAGGCCCTTGGCACCCCAGTCTGACACTGATACTGTCTACCATAAGCTGACCCTCTCCATACTCTCCCCATAAGCTGACCTTCTCTACTTTGTCCCCCACATGCTGCTCTTTCTCTACATTGTCCCCATATGTTGCCTTCGCATGCTGCTCCTCTCCATATTGTTCCTCACATGCTGCACCTCTCCATACTGTTCCCCACATTCTGCCAATCTCCATACTGTTCTCCTCATTCTGACCCTCTCCATACTGTTCTCCATAAGCTGCCCATCTCTACACTGTCCACCACATGTTGCCCCTCTCCAAACTATTCCCCACAAGCTGACCCTTCTCCAAACTGTTTCCCATAAGTTGGCCCTCTCCATAATGTTCCCCATACACTGCCCACTGTCCTTACTGTCCCCCACTTGCTGACCCCTATCTAAACTATCACACCTGCTTTTACATACTATAACCCGCATGCTGATGCTATCCATTCTGTCTGCCTCATGCAGTCTCTCCTCTGACCATACTGTCCTCTACAAGCTGCTCATCTCCATAGTGTGCCCCACATGCTGTTCCTCTCCACATTGTCCCCCATAGGCTTCAACTATTCATATTGTCCTCAAGAAGTTGCCCCTTACCATGTTGTCCCTCACTTGCTGCCCCATCTCTATTCTGTCCCTTACAAATTGCCACCTCTTTATACTGTATCTCATAGTGCTCCTCTCTATACTGTTCACCGCATTCTGCACGTCTTCATACTTTTTCACACATGCAGTCCACTGTCCGTACTGTCCCCCACATGGTGAACCCCTCTCAATACTGTCCCCCACATGCTGCCCCTCTCCAAACTGTTTCACATTCTGCCGTTCTCCATACTGTCCCGCACATGCTGACCCTTTCCATACTATCCCCTACATGCTGCCCTCTCCATACTGTCCCCCACATGATGTTCTTCTCCATACTTCTCCCAATAAGCTGTCCCTCTCCATACTGTCCTCAACATGGTACTTCTCTCTTCATACTCTCTCCAATAGGCTACCCCTCTCTACACTGTCCCCATAGGCTGTCCCTCTCCATACTGTCCTCCAAATTCTGCCCCTCTCTGTACTGTCTTCCCGACATTTTGCCCCGCTCCATACTATGCCCCACATGTTGACTCTCCCCATACTGTCCAATACAAGCTCTCTCTATACTATCTTCCACGTTCTGTCCACTCTTCATTCTATCCCTCATTTTGTCCACCCATGCTGCCCTCCCATTTCTCCCAAATCTTGCATCTTGTCCAACCATATTGTCCCTTCACACTAACACCACGATCACTGTCTCAATCCTAGTCTTCTATCTTCAGCTTCTATTGAGCACTTACCATCTCACTGTCTTTGGCTCTTCTGCGGTGCAGCTGTGATATCAGAAGTGATGAGAAGACCTCATTACACCGCTGCATGTTGATACGGGGTGCTGATAAGGGCTCCTCCTCTGCGGTTTCAGTGCTGATTAAGTTTTCAGTTGTTTTTAAGTCTACAGTATGCAAATACAATTGAATTCAGACAGCAGAGACTGGCATTTTTCCTGTTCTCCAAGTCAGCTGTCATTGTGACAGCTGGCTCGAAGAAGCGGCTGAGTTTCACTCTTGGGGGGCGGCAAAGCGGAACCCCTTGGGAGACAGCTCAGACCTATAGCTGAGCTAAGATGCTCATCTCACTTCGTGGCAGAAGCGACCCTAAGACCCCTTCCATTCTCACTGAAATGCAATCAGCCCATTTAGACTACATGTTGAGAGCTACATTTGAGCCATTTTCAACAAACGCTGCATTGAAACGAGATGTCCACACCTGTGGTGACATTTTCGGGTCCACCTCTTTCTCCAGCATGTAGCTCATCTTGTCGTATTCTATTAAAAAAAATACACCACATAATACCCATCATCTATCATAAAAACATGCCAGAAAATCACAAACAGATTCAATTAATTCACCACTAGATGGCAATAAGTCAACAATAAACATCTACATGATTTACACTCCTCAATGTTGAAATTGCAACACCAAGAAGAAAAAGTCATGGAGTTATGGAAAACACTGGATTGATAGACATGTTAATAATGTGCAAATTATGGAAGCAAAGATTTCAAAGCAACTCATTTTATTAAAAATTGTGTATGAGTGATACGTGCAGAACACTAAACTGTATACCTTGACATGGTATCAAAGAGATTATTAATTGTTGTCTGAGGAAAGCTCTGCCACACTGAATGTACTCCACTTGGCTACAGTACATTATGCCACCCCACAACACACTCCACACTCCTAAAAGTAGGACCGGAGTGAACTATGTGTTCTCCAGACCAACCTCCTACTAGCTCTACTGACAAGGTTAAAGCTGGACTCATTGCTGAAGAGGATAGACCTTCTTTCGAGCCTCCATTTCTGTCTTACTCTGCATAATGATAGCTTTTCAGAGCATGGCATAAGGTCAATGGAACAACTGTAGGAATACAGAATGGATCAATCAATCATGGAACCAGTGGTGCAGCAATTTCTCTGAAGTGTCCAAGGTGACGTTCTTCACCACATTAACGCCAGACCGCATGTTGCTTATGCTACTTTGAGCGGCCTGGGTGGTCTGAACGTGCTCCAATAGCTTGTAGTATCTCCGCACTTGTCTACTGTCAAGCATATTGATGCTGAATAAATTGAGATGATTTGAAAGTTTAGTTTCCATTTTTTCTTAATTTATATATCATTAGCATGTCTACCAAGCCAATGATTTCCATAACTCCATGACTTTTCCTTCTTGGTGTTGTAATTTCAATGTCGATGAATGTAGAAATGTTACAAATCCTTAGAAATACAACAATAATAAGAAACATCGTTAGCATGCCTACACTCTAATGACCTAATAGGAATGTTGCATAGCGGATAGTAGTATGGTTTATACACAATGCTACAAAAAAACGCATAATCTAAATAAATGTCAACAGAAAATCAATAGGCGGTGGATGTGCAGTAACCGGCCACGGCCACTGTTCCTTCAATGGAATTGTACCGTGCAGCTCCATAACTGAGCAATTCCAGCCTTTGCAGACACCAGGAACAGCTGATGGGCAGGGGTGCCAGGTGTGGAGTCCCCACCAATCCGATAAAGATTTCCCTATCCAAATTTGTCTGCAGGGCTTTTGCTTTTTGCTTTTTGCTTTTACCCCTATTTAGACTCCTTTTTCAACCCCCCCCCCCCCTAGCCATTAATATGACCATTTTACAGTCATTTTATAGCACCAAAGTTTGGGTCCCCATTGATTTCTATTGGGTTTAGGTATCGAACCGAACTTTCAACTGTAGTTCGGCAGAACCCGGCGAACCCGAACATCCACAGGTCCATTCATCCCTAATTGTGATACATAATTTTTGTTATTTTCATAATTCCATTTTTATTTTGTATTTTTGCCAATTTTTGGTGAAATTGGAGGGGAAGGGGATGAGGAAATACATGTCTGTTTTTCAATTTTTCTTTTCTTTTTCTATGACCACAAGGGACCAATAAAATATATTGTAAATTATGTTATCTTTGTATTCAATTACTTCACTCATTGTGCTCATAAAAGACCTATCAAGGGGATACCGCGACAGAGAGGGGCCAGAAGACTGCAATGTCTGGTTTCACACACTCCTGTACTGGTTAGAAGTACTTCACCATCTTATTAAACAGTGCAGGTGTTTTCCTTGCTAGCAGTGCAAGGGCTAATCTGTTCAATAGAAGCTTTTGGAGCTTTCCTACTTGGATTGTCTCAGCTGTTCAGCATTGGCCATTCCCCTGTGCTATATATGCCTGGCTCTGGCACTTAGGGATTGACAGTGTTAGTTCTTACTGCCTAGTTCTGGAGTTGGAGGTGTTGTTGGTTGTTGGAGTAGACGTTTGGAGATTATCCAGGAGACTGTTGCTTGGAGTTTTATCTGTATGCACATCCTCATCATCTCCTATTTGGTTTCTTCTTCCTTTAACTCCTATGTGTCTCACTTTGTTGTTTGGTGAGTGTATTTTGTATGGTTGATATTTTAATTTTTCCCTGTCTGTCTTCCCTTGTTTGTCTGGTTACTGTGTTTATATACACTTCCCACTACCCTGGGTGGGAGAGGGGACAGATCCTGGTAGACATAGCAGAATAGCAAGGTACATGAACCTGGCTTTTCCACCTTCAGGAGTAACCGGGGCACAGGGAAAGACTAGGGCGCCCCTAGTTCTAGGGACCTGGCTAGTGGCCAAATTCCCAATCCCAACATGACAATAACTTTGGGGGGATATTAATATTTAAATCCTATTTTTAATCTGAGTTACCCTGTAACTAGTTCTCTTATATTGGCCACAGTTTAGGGGCAAATACTACCTTCCTTCCAGCTGAATTGCAAAAGTGATATGAGTCTGTTAGGACCCAACAGCACCTACTCTCTCCCATACCCCTGTGACCCTTAATCGCTGGGTCCAGAGGAAAAAAACATTAGTGCTTTCTATACTGTGTACACAGCTCTTGTTTATCTCTGTGTATACAGCGATCAAGAAGGCAGAGATGTTAATAAACCATTTCAGCTTCCTTATATTGAGTCCAGCTGTGTCAGATAGACAGGTCCCTGTACTTGCAGCTACATGATCTCATGCAATGCATTGATATTTTAGAATGTCGCTGCAGAATATACAATATAATATACGGACCGAACAGACCTGTAAAGTCTATGGGCATTCTGCAAGTAGTTATTATCGTCCACAAATTGGACCTATAAATTAATCCATTTATTTAATTAATTGGCCAAAACATTTTTGGTCTCAAAATTTGATCTAAAAAAAATTTGAGAAATTTAGAGCTGCAGAGGGTTCTATCAAAATTATTAGCGGTGATCAATTATTCATTGATGTTCAGGCATTAAATTACCTATCCAGGTTTTTTTAAATGTCACAGGAACCCATCTGCGACCCGCGATCACTTCACTGTTAATGCCATTGTTAGAGAGCAACAGCAGCATTTAACAGGTTAACAATCACGGGCAACGCTTCGTGGTTGTTAGAGGCAGGTAACATACAGCCATTACCTGTCGTGTATGGGTCATACATGTATGGTAAGGGGTTAAATAGCTCAAGACAACTAATATAACAAGTAATTTCTCCAAATTCAACAAGAAATGTAACTATTATTGATGACTATACTATAAGAACTATAAGAATTAAAGATGAGCAGATCTGACAAAATTTGTATTCACAAATTGCGCAGATTATCCCGGAAAACTCGATTTGTTCTCAGTAAACAATACCCCAGAGCATAACAAACTAAAGATGTAAAAAAAAGCAAATAAAAACTTATATTTCCCTCATTACTCATCCCTTCTGCTGCTTACTGCCTGCCATCCAGCCATCAGTGCCACCTCTTCTTTTCCCCGTCACAAGCCATATCTCCCAGCCTATGCACTCTAAGCTGCGATTTCTGGCCGCAACCAGACTTCACAGGTGAAGACCTGTTGAACGTCATTATGCCACTATGACTGCAGAAAGAAGAGCCCTTCAGGACAAGGCAGCAAACAGCACTGAACCCCATTCAGTCCTCTTCTTTTCACTGTCACACCTGTTTCTTTTAGAGTACGTGTCCACGTTCAGGATGGCCGGCGCTTTGGATGGAGCGGAAAACCCGCTTCGCCCAAAGCTCTACCCCCTTCTGTAGATGCGATGATGCCGGATGTGTTCATTGCACACATCCGGAATCATCGCACCCCACACATAGGGCCCTGTGTTTTACCTTGCGGCGGCACAGCGTCACCGCAAGGTAAACAGACATGCTGCGTTCTAAAAAGACGCGCCACATGTCCGGAATCGCAGGGCCGCCGGGTGCGTGTTACCACGCATAGTGGAGACGGGATTTCATAAAATCCCCTCCACTATGCTGTAACATCTGGACGCTGCGTGTTTGACGCTGCGGCTCTACACAGCGTCAAACACGCAGCGTTTTCTGAACGTGGAAACATACCCTTAGGGACAGGTCAACGGTGAGGTATTTTTAACCCCTTTGAGACGAAGCCTGTTTTCACCTTAATGACCAGGCCAATTTTTACAATTCTGACCACTGTCACTTTATGAGGTAATAACTATAGAACACTTCACCAAATCCCAGTGATTCTGAGATTATTTTCTCATGACATATTGTACTTTATGATAGCATTCAATTTTCTTCGATATGACTTGCGTTTATTTCTGGAAAAAAGCGGAAATTTCGAGAACATTTTGAAAATTTCTCAATTTTCAAAATTTTTATTTTTATGCCCTTAAATCAGAGAGTCATATCACACAAAATAGTTAATAAATAACATTTCCCACTTGTTTACTTTACATCAGCATAATTTTGGAAACATTTTTTTTTTAGTTAGGAAGCTATAAGAGTTAAAAGTTTACTCATTTCTAATTTTTACAACAGAAATTGGAAAACCATTTTTTAGGGACCACCTCACACTTTAAGTGACTTTGAGGGGCCTATATGACAGAAATACCCCAAAATGACACCATTCTAAAAACTGCACCCCACAAGGTACTAAAAACCGCATTCAAGAAGTTATTAACCCTTCAAGTGCTTCACAGGAATTTTTGGAATGTTGAAGGAAAGAATAAACATTTACTTTTCTTTCACAAAAATTCTGTTGAGACCTAATTTTGTTTACTTTCACAAGGGTAACAGGAGAAAATGGACCATACATTTTGTTTTGCAATTTCTCCTGAGCATGGTGATACCCCATATGTGGGGGAAATCTACAGTTTGGGCACATGGCAGGACTCGGAAGGGAAGGAGCACTCTGACTTTTTGAATGTAAAATATGCTGGAATAATTAGCGGTTGCCATGTCACCTTTGGAGAGCCCCTGATATGCCTAAAGGGTGGAAACCCCAACAAGTAACACCATTTTGGAAACTAGACCCCTTATGGAACTTATCTGATGTGTATTGAGCACCTTGAACCCACAGGTGCTTCACAGAAGTTTATAGCGTAGAGCCGTGGAAATAAGAAATATTTCCCAAATAATTCTTTTTTAGGTCCATATTTTTCATTTTCATGATAGTAACAGTAGAAATTGCTCTAAAGATTTGTTGTGCCATTTCTCCATAGCCCCTAAGTGCTAGAAAAGCAGAATCCCCCCTCAAATTTCCCCATTTTGGAATTTATAACTCTTTGGGAATTTAGTTACAGATGCAGTGATGATTTTGACTCCATGGGTGTTTTCCAGAAACAGGCAGCAGTGGATGTTACTGAGTGAAAATTGCAAACTGCCGTTGTAGTGACCAGTACGTTATGCCCAGCTCATGCTTCTGGAGACACGCATCTGTACATCTGCATCTGGGCTCTCATCACTACAGAAATGACAAACATCTGGGCATTATATGTTGTTTAGGCACACTGTGGCTCAGAAGGGGGAGGGGGGGAATTTGGATTTCGAAGCGGAGAATTTGCTGAATTTCTTTTGGCGGGTGAGGAGCCATTTTGCTTTTCCAGAGCCTTTGTGCTACCAGTAACGTGGAAGCCCCCTATATTTCCGTTAACACATGACAGATCTGAGTGGGGACTTGTTTTTTTCTGGATTGAGTGGAAGCTTTTATTGGAAACATTTTACATAACATTTAGGATCACAGTTGTCCGGCGCTCTACGCTGACCACTTACTTTGCGGTTTCCATCTAAATCTCTGAGTGACATGATTCAGATGATCCCCTGAGGGATCCATTCAATATAGTGAGGCAGTAGAATTACTCTGGCTCCGTCTGGCCTCTGTTCCGCGCTTTCCTTTTTTTCAGAAGTGCACAAAACTGTGGCTGACGGCACTTTTATGCAATCCTAAAAAGATGGACACTTATGGCGCCCACAGTGCCTTCATCTGCCTCATTATAGGGAATCTTCCACCTCAGGTTCTGTCTGAATCCCGTATTTCAAAGATTTATACGTAAACATCGGTGTAAGCACTCAGCGCAGAGCACAGGATAAATGTGCGCCGAGCCTTACTGCGATCTTTGGAAGGCAGAAAGAAAAAATCAACAGCATGTGAAGAATTGGTTTTATTTAATTTTTATGCCGGTCCTCGTGCAGTATAAGTGATTAGGTGACTTTATTCTTCGGGTCGGTACGATTACAGAGATACCAGATTTATATCAGGGTTTTCATGTTTGGTTGCTGTCACACACTAAAAGACGCTTTTTATTGCAAAAACTAGTTTTTGCATCACTATATTTTGAGAGCTATAATTTTTTCATATTTCAGTCACCAGAGCCATGTGAGGACTTGTTTTTTGTGGCACGAGTTGACGTTTTTATTGGTACAATTTTCAGGCACATGATATTTTTTGTTCGCTCTCTATTCCGATTTTTGGGAGACTGAATGACCAAAAATCAGCAATTCAGGAATTGATTTTTTTTTTATGCCGTTCCGCATGTGGTAAAATTGGTAAGACAACTTTATTCTTCGGGTCAGTACAATTACAGCGATACCTCATTTATATCATTTTTTTATGTTTTGGTGCTTTTACACAATAAAAACTATGTTATAGAAAATAATTATTTTTGCATCGCTTTATTCTGAGAGCTATAACTTTTTTATTTTTCTGCTGATGGAGCTGTAGGGTGGCTTGTTTTTCAGCTGTATTATTTGTATTTATATCCATCTTTTTGATCGCGTTTTATTGCACTTTTTGTTCGGCGGTATGATGATAAAGCATTGTTTTTTGCCTCATTTTTTTTTTACGGTGTTCATTGAAGGGGTTAACTAGTGGGACAGTTTTATAGAACGGGTCGTTCCAGACGTGGCAATACCAAATATGTGTACTTTTATATGGTAAAATATATATTTTTTTCTTTATTTGGGGATTTTTAAAAAAAAATATTTTTACACATTATAATATTTTTTTATAGGACATTAATATATTACAGTAGATCACTGATCTAATACTTTGCACAGCAGAGTGTCAGATCAGGATCTGACAGGCAGGGAAGGAGGCATGCCAGCGCCTGCTCTCAGCATGCGCTCACAATCCACCTCCTTGCAGGACCCAGAAGGACCCCGCTGTCATCTTGATGTCGGGGGTCTCCTTGGAGACCATCAGAACAATGCGATCGCATCTCGTTGTTCTGAGGGAAGCGTGCAGGGAGCCCCCACCCTGCGCGATGCTTCTCTATGCTGCTGTCACTACTGACAGTGACATCAGAGGGGTTAAATGCCCACAATCGGTGCTAGCACCGACTGTGGGCATTGCTGCAGGGTGTCAGTTGTTACATACAGCTGACACCCGCACGTGATCGCCGCGGCACTCAGCGTGAAGCCGCGCGATCACAGCACCATAGTACTGCTCTGGGCACAAATGCTCCTCCCACAAAGCAGTACTAATATGGCGAAGGTTGCGAAGGGGTTAAAAGATTTTTTTTAACTTTTGCCAGCTGTCTATGATTTAGCAAAATGGCGGCCAGCCAACATTTTGCTGAATTTGTGCAAAACGAAATAAAAATCCGTATTCTCAAATACAATTCCACTTGTTGTAGCCGTGCACATCATGACAGCGTGACTTGGGTCCCCAGGGGGAGGGAGGGGGGAGGGAGAGAGAGATTTATGGAATAAAATTGAGCATATTGCAATATTTTCACACTCCAAATCGATATGAGAAAAAAAAAAGTTCTTCTACACTGCCCCCATTGAATAGCATTGCAATAAGTGAAAAGCCAACTCAGTCCTTCTTGAGAAAACTCCATGTTTATTCTAACCGTATTCCATATGTGATAAAACCACTGAACACAGGTCATCAAACATCTGACATCTTATTTTCCATTGAAAAATTAGTCCGAGTGTGATCCCATTTTTTACCATATTTCTGCCCAGCTGTTTCACCAATGCCTCCACCTTGTGCCAGTCATTACACTGTTTGCCCATTTACTACAGAAAACAATACAATCCTATCGCTCTAACCCACAAAATTCTCCACAGTTTTACACCACCCTACTTCTTCCCTCATTTCTGTCTATCATCCTACCTGTGCCCCCCATTCTGCAACTGTTTTAAGACTAACATCCTCCATAGTGCAAGCCTTGCACCTCTGAATACAATACGCCAAACAATCCAATGAACATCTAGCTCGTATGTTTTTAAGGCCTGTTTCACACGTCAGTGGCTCCGGTACGTGTGGTGACAGTTTTCTCACGTACCGGAGACACTGACTCACGTAGACACATTAAAATCAATGTGTCTCTGCACATGTCAGCGTGTTTTCATGGACCGTGTGTCCGTGTGCAAAACACGGAGACATGTCAGTGTTCGTGGGAGCGCACAGATCACACGGACCCATTAAAGTCAATGGGTCCATGTAAACACGTACCGCACACAGATGCTGTCCGTGTGCCGCCCGTGTGCCGACTGAGTACCACACGGACATTGAAGGAGACAGCGCTAGAGTTAAGCGTTGTCCCCCCTGCGTGTGGTGCTGAAGCCGCCATTCATTCCTTCTCCCCAGCAGCGTTCGCTGGAGAGAAGGAATGAAAAATCATGTTTTTTTTATTTTTTTTTGTTTTTAAAATAAAGTCCCCTGTCACCTCCTGCCTCCCACCCTCTGTGCGCCCGCCCGCTGGCATTAAAATACTCACCCAGCTCCCGCGATGCTTCCTCTCAGCGCCGGCAGCTTGTCCTTTATGAGCGGTCACGTGGTACCGCTCATTACGGTGATGAATATGCGGCTCCACCCTTATGGGGTCCGTGTGGTCCTCAGTTGGCACACAGACGGCACACGGGTGCCGCACGTGTGCCACACTGAAGTGCCAAGTGAGCACACGGACACGGATAACTCCGGTACCGATTTTTCCGGTACCGGAATTATCTGGACGTGTGAGACTGGCCTAAGAGTGCTTTAAAAACACATCTGTTTAGACAAGCCTATCACTTCAACTCACTAACCTAACTCTCACCTGTTCCCTCCTTCTAAATGTTAATCAAAATTTGCTCCATCCTATTCATTGGTCGCCACATCCTTCATGCACTCGTAAGCACACAGGAATTGCACTCAGACAGATCCTGGCTGATGACCAGATCATGCAGCTTAATATTGTAAACGCTTATTTATTATAATGATGGCTGGACTGTACATAACAAGCACATTTTACCTAATATGTCCCAGCGACGGCGAAACGTGCGTTGGGATGAGGGGGGAAATACCAGCCATCTGCATGTGTGCTCCTGAGTTTGATTACGGTACATACCAGCCTTGTATATATATTTGCTGTCTAATTATGGGGTTCTTATAACTACATTTCTTTTGTATTTTATTTGTGCCTGCCTATATTTTGGAGTTTATATTCCCACATTACAATATTATGTATAGATAATTTTTCTCAGCATAGATTTTTTCATTAATAAATCAAGGCATTATTACTTCTGATCCAGTTGGATATATGTACCTGCATTCTTTGACTCTGCTATTTGCAGCATATTTATCTTTTCTCACTTGGGGAGCACAGTCATACTGTCATCTTTTATATTATATCAGATTAACACTTCCCCCATCTTGGCATTCTGCTTTATTATTAGGTTTTTCTATGTTTGATTTTATTGATATCTTGAATAAAAATTGATTTTATACATCATTATCTGGTTCTCTTCATCAGCTATGACTATGTAAGTCCGATTTTGGATTTTTAAAGAGACCTACTAAACAAAACCAACCATTTTTTTTTTAAAGAGAAAAATGCTAAGAAACATTTTTTCCTTCATAATTTCATGTACATAACGCAAAATAATTAAAAAAAAAGAAATAAAAAAATTATACCTCCCCTTTAGCATCTACTCACACGTAGCATTTTGGATTTAGTTTTTCCTTTAACATTTATGAGGGCTCTCACTCCTATATTTGGGAGGACCCTCCCTCATGCCAAATAGTTAGCAAGATAATGGAATACATATTCCCCAACCCTTTACAATGCCATTTTAAACATGCCCATTTGAATTTTGGACTTTACCCGCCATCACCGTCCATCGCCATGTCATTATGCGGCCCTCGCTTTTAATTTTCAGAGGCCACCAGGTGCTGTGAAACCTGAGTTTTGTAAGGTCCACAGTTTATTTTTGCCACCGGATCCCAATGGAACCACTGTCATAGCCAATGTAAGGAGAATATAATACAGGAGTTGGGTGAGCTGTATGATCAATGTCAGTAAATTGGATTCTACCAGACACTGAAAGCATTAGAATTAAATTCTGAATACAGTTTATGCAACTGAGGGCCTGTATTGTGGTCAGCCTGTCAGGCCTGAAACCCATGTCAGGAACATGTACAAGCCTCATTTTACTTGGAAGCAGCCTCCTCAAGGGAAAGAGACAGGAGTGCCATTGACCTACCCAAGCAGGCAGAATGTATCCTTTGCACGGTTTTGAGCAACAATGGAGTAATTACAGGATATGTCCCAGAGAGTGTCAAGATCTATGGAGTATATTACTCAGGTGACAGGCATGTTGCATAGTTTGGTCACAAAAAAAACTTGTGAGAGTAGATTATATGGGGTAATTCAACTTTTATCTTCACAGAACATGAGGTACATGCATCAGCTTCTTAATACAGAATAACAGGAAGTCTGAAAGACCTTTTACCAGAGAGAAAGTGAAACCAAAGTACAATTAGTATATGCATTTCATTCAACTAAGCATATAACACTAACAACATCGCCATCTACTGTCAGAAAACTGTAAACTCCTCCTGCACACAAATAAGTCAGTATCTGCTGCTAGGGTTGAGCGACTTTCATTTTTTTAAGATCGAGTAGGGTTTTGGGAAACCCGATTTTGTCCAGAGTCGAGTCGAGTGCAGTCGGCCGATTATCGCTAAAAGTCGGGGATCGACCGAAACACGAAACCCAATGCAAGTCAATGGGGAAGCATAGTCGGCAGTGAGTGGAGGCCAGGAAAACACCTACAGTGCCCATTTTAATGCCAAAAACATCTATTCTTGTTTCTGAAGCTTGCCAATCTTAATTAACTGTATAATAATAGTTGGGCATAGGGAATTGGGGGAAAGTTGTGGGGGGAGTAGGGCTGGCTCAAGTTTTTCGTGGGCCCAGGAAATGCGGACTACGTCACGGCGGTGTTGCAGGGAAAGGTAAGTATTTAAAAGTTGCAAGTGCTGTGATCCTGAGCAAGCAGGGGGGGGCCCACTCGTTCGCATTGCCACTGGCACAGGGCCCCTCAAAGTACGGCGGTGTGTTTGCATGGCGGGGGCGCCTCCCACCAGCAGCGACACTTTTGCGTACTCTGAGGGGCCCTGTGCCAGTGACGTCGCCAACGAGTATGCCCCCCCACCTGATGAAGGAACCTGCACTTTCATCTGCACCTTCCTCTTTGTCCCTGTGTAAGGTGGTATAACATGCGGGAAGGGGAACCTTACTTTCAGCAGGGACAGATTCTGGCTGTGTAGAGTACAAGGGGAATGTAGTGGTCTAGGTCAATGTACCAGCAGACTCATTTAGCAGTGGCTGGGCAATGGGCAGGATGAGGAGGAAACAGATATAGGGCCAAAGAATAAAGTAGGCTACATGCAGTTCAAAATTGGTAACAGGACTAAACAGGCGGCATTGCTTTGTTCAGTGGAGTAGCAAACCCAAGAGCAGCAGACACTGTTTCAAGGGCCTAACCACACTAGTAGGCCAAATGCAGTTTAATATCTGATAGTATAGGGCGAAAGCCAGAATGTGGAAGCTCAGCTTTGTTCAGTTGAGGACAACACCAGGGAGGGGCAGACACCTTTAGTAGGCCGGAAAAGCCTATTGCATTTTTTAAAATGGTAATTTGGAGCAGAAGGTTGAAGCTCAGCTTTATTTAGTTGAGGGCAACACCAGGGAGGGGCAGAAGCCGTTAGTAGGCCCTAACCACCATTTTTTTTTTTTAAACCACTTAATGAGAGCCGGAAGGTTGAAGCTCAGCTTTATTTAGTTGAGGACAACACCAGGGAGGGGCAGAAGCCGTTAGTAGGCCCTAACCACCATTTTTTTTTTAAATCCACTTAATGAGAGCCGGAAGGTTGAAGCTCAGCTTTATTTAGTTGAGGACAACACCAGGCAGGGGCACACAGACAGACACCTTTAGTAGGCTGGAAAAGCCTATTGCATTTTTCAAAATGGTAATTTGGAGCAGAAGGTTGAAGCTCAGCTTTATTTAGTTGAGGGCAACACCAGGCAGGGGCACACAGACAGACACCTTTAGTAGGCCGGAAAAGCCTATTGCATTTTTAAAAATGGTAATTTGGAGCAGAAGGTTGAAGCTCAGCTTTATTTAGTTGAGGGCAACACCAGGGAGGGGCAGAAGCCGTTAGTAGGCCCTAACCAAAGTTGAAGGCCAAATGCAGTTTAATTTCTGATACTATAGGCCGAAAGCCAGAAGGTGGAAGCTCCGATTTAGACAGTGGAGGACAATTTGAATTAGGGACTGCAGACAGACTTAGTAGGCTGTCCCCTGTGGACCATGCATCCACCACATTAACCCATTGCGCCGTAATGGACACGTAATCTTCCGTGGCCATGCCTACAGGTCCATGCGTCTGTTGTCAGGTGCACCTTTGTACTCACAGATTGCCAGAGTGCATGGACAATGCGGTCTTCTACATGCTGGTGGAGGGTTGGGATGGCTTTTCTCGCAAAAGAAGTGTCGACTGGTTAGCTTGTAGCGTGGTACAGCGTAGTCCATCATGGCCTTATTAATAGTAAATAAAATATATAACTAGGCTCTATGAACTTTTAAATAGGTTCCAGGGGTACACGGGCAGCATTGGTGTGGTCAGTGGAGGAGTATTGCAAGTAGGGGCTGCAGACAGGCTATCAAAGGCCTAAAATAACAAACAGTAGGCAGTCATGGCAGTTTTACATCGGTTACATGGATACACAGGCAGGCACTCCAGGCAGCATTGTGGTCAGTGGAGGAGTATTGCAAGTAGGGGCCGCAGACAGGCTATCAAAGGCCTAAAATAACAAACAATAGGCTCATTGCAGTTTTACAGCGGTTACATGGATAGACGGGCAGGCAGCTTGGTGGTGAGTGGAGGAGTATTTAAAGTAGGGACCGCAGACAGGCTATCAAAGGCCTAACATAACAAACAATAGGCTCATGGCAGTTTTACAGCGGTTACATGGATAGACGGGCAGGCAGCTTGGTGGTGGTGAGTGGAGGAGTATTTAAAGTAGGGACCGCAGACAGGCTATCAAAGGCCTAACATAACAAACAATAGGCTCATGGCAGTTTTACAGCGGTTACTGTCATGTTCTCAATGGCAAGAGAACATAGCATCAGCATATATAGGAACTAGCTCTTGGAAGATGGAAACTGAGCTGACCATGAACTAAACCTAACGCACAACTAGCAGTGGCCGGGTAGCATGCCTACGTTGATTCTAGATGCCCAGCACCAGCCGGAGGACTAAATAATGCTAGCAGAGGAAAATATTAGTCCTAGCTCACCTCTAGAGAAATACCCCGAAAGGAGACAGAGGCCCCCCACATGTATTGGCGGTGAATTAAGATGAAATTACAAACGTAGTATGAAAATAGGTTTAGCAAATTTGAGGTCCACTTACTACATAGCAGAAGACAGAAAGGACACTTTCATGGTCAGCTGAAAACCCTATCAAAACACCATCCAGGAATTACTTTAAAACTCTGGCATTAACTCATAACACCAGAGTGGCAATTCCTGTTCACAAGAGCTTTCCAGACACAGTAACGAAACTTCAGCTGTGAACTGGAACAAAAATGCAAAAACAAACATGGACAAGAGTCCAACTTATCTAGTAGTTGTCTAGGAGCAGGAACAAGCACAGAGAGGCTTCTGATAACATTGTTGACCGGCAAGCAACTAACAGAGCAGCAAGGTTATATAGCGACTCCCACATCTTGATGGGAACAGGTGAACAGAGAAGATGACAACACCAGTTCAATTCCACCAGTAGCCACCGGGGGAGCCCAGAATCCAAATTCACAACAGTACCCCCCCCTCAAGGAGGGGGCACCGAACCCTCACCAGAACCACCAGGGCGATCAGGATGGGCCCTATGAAAGGCACGAACCAGATCAGAGGCATGAACATCAGATGCATTCACCCAAGAATTATCCTCCTGGCCGTATCCCTTCCACTTGACCAGATACTGGAGTCTCCGTCTGGAAACACGAGAGTCTAAGATTTTCTCCACAACGTACTCCAACTCACCCTCAACCAACACCGGAGCAGGAGGCTCAACGGAAGGCACAACCGGTACCTCATACCTGCGCAATAATGACCGATGAAAAACGTTATGAATAGAAAAGGATGCAGGGAGGTCCAAACGGAAGGAAACAGGGTTAAGAATCTCCAATATCTTATACGGGCCGATGAACCGAGGCTTAAACTTAGGAGAAGAGACCCTCATAGGGACAAAACGAGAAGACAACCACACCAAATCCCCAACACAAAGCCGAGGACCAACACGACGGTGGCGGTTGGCAAAAAGCTGAGTCTTCTCCTGGGACAACCTCAAATTGTCCACCACCTGTCCCCAGATCTGATGCAATCTCTCCACCACAGCATCCACTCCAGGACAATCCGAAGTTTCCACCTGACCAGAGGAAAATCGAGGATGAAACCCCGAATTACAGAAAAACGGGGACACCAAAGTGGCAGAGCTGGCCCGATTATTGAGAGCGAACTCCGCCAATGGCAAAAAAGCAACCCAATCATCCTGGTCAGCAGACACAAAACACCTCAGATATGTCTCCAGGGTCTGATTAGTCCGCTCGGTCTGGCCATTCGTCTGAGGATGGAAAGCGGACGAAAAAGACAAATCTATGCCCATCCTAGCACAGAATGCCCGCCAAAATCTAGACACGAATTGGGTCCCTCTGTCAGAAATGATATTCTCAGGAATACCATGCAAACGAACAACATTTTGAAAAAACAGAGGAACCAACTCGGAAGAAGAAGGCAACTTGGGCAGAGGAACCAAATGGACCATCTTAGAGAAACGGTCACACACCACCCAGATGACAGACATCTTCTGAGAAACAGGCAGATCTGAAATAAAATCCATCGAGATGTGCGTCCAAGGCCTCTTAGGAATAGGCAAGGGCAACAACAATCCGCTAGCCCGAGAGCAACAAGGCTTGGCCCGAGCACAAACGTCACAAGACTGCACAAAGCCTCGCACATCTCGTGACAGGGAAGGCCACCAGAAGGACCTTGCCACCAAATCCCTGGTTCCAAAAATGCCAGGATGACCTGCCAACGCAGAAGAATGAACCTCAGAGATGACTCTACTGGTCCAATCATCAGGAACAAACAGTTTATCAGGTGGGCAACGATCCGGTCTATCCGCCTGAAACTCCTGCAAGGCCCGCCGCAGGTCTGGAGAAACGGCTGACAATACCACTCCATCCTTAAGGATACCTGTGGGCTCAGAGTTACCAGGCGAGTCAGGCTCAAAACTCCTAGAAAGGGCATCCGCCTTAACATTCTTAGAACCCGGTAGGTATGACACCACAAAATTAAACCGAGAGAAAAACAATGACCAGCGCGCCTGTCTAGGATTCAGGCGCCTGGCGGTCTCAAGATAAATCAAGTTCTTGTGGTCAGTCAATACCACCACCTGATGTCTGGACCCCTCAAGCCAATGGCGCCACTCCTCAAAAGCCCACTTCATGGCCAAAAGCTCCCGATTCCCAACATCATAATTCCGCTCAGCGGGCGAAAATTTACGGGAAAAGAAGGCACAAGGCCTCATCACGGAGCAGTCAGAACTTTTCTGCGACAACACTGCCCCAGCTCTGATCTCAGAAGCGTCGACCTCAACCTGAAAAGGTAGAGCAACATCAGGCTGACGCAACACAGGGGCAGAGGAAAAACGGCGCTTAAGCTCCCGAAAGGCCTCCACAGCGTCAGGGGACCAATCAGCAACATCAGCACCCTTCTTAGTCAAATCGGTCAATGGTTTAGCAATATCCGAAAAACCAGCAATAAATCGACGATAAAAGTTAGCAAAGCCCAAAAATTTCTGAAGACTCTTAAGAGAAGAGGGCTGCGTCCAATCACAAATAGCTTGAACCTTGACAGGATCCATTTCAATGGAAGAGGGAGAAAAAATATATCCCAAAAAGGAAATCCTCTGTACCCCAAAAACACACTTAGAACCCTTCACACACAAAGAATTAGACCGCAAAACCTGGAAAACCCTCCTGACTTGCTGGACATGAGAGTCCCAGTCATCCGAAAAAATCAGAATATCATCCAGATACACAATCATAAATTTATCCAAATAATCGCGAAAAATATCATGCATAAAGGACTGGAAAACTGACGGAGCATTTGAAAGACCAAAAGGCATCACTAAATACTCAAAGTGGCCCTCGGGCGTATTAAATGCGGTTTTCCACTCATCCCCCTGCCTGATACGCACCAAATTATACGCCCCACGAAGGTCAATCTTAGAGAACCACTTGGCCCCCTTTATGCGAGCAAACAAATCAGTCAGCAACGGCAATGGGTATTGATATTTTACAGTGATTTTATTCAAAAGCCGATAATCGATACATGGTCTCAAAGAGCCGTCTTTTTTTGACACAAAGAAAAAACCGGCTCCTAAGGGAGATGACGATGGACGAATATGTCCCTTTTCCAAGGACTCCTTTATATATTCTCGCATAGCAGCATGTTCAGGCACAGACAGATTAAATAAACGACCCTTTGGGTATTTACTACCCGGGATTAAATCTATGGCACAATCGCACTCTCGGTGCGGAGGTAATGAACCAAGCTTGGATTCTTCAAAGACGTCACGATAGTCAGACAGGAACTCAGGAATTTCAGAGGGAATAGATGATGAAATGGAAACCACAGGTACATCCCCATGAGCCCCCTTACATCCCCAGCTCAACACAGACATAGCTTTCCAGTCGAGGACTGGGTTGTGAGATTGCAGCCAAGGCAATCCTAGCACCAAATCATCATGTAGATTATGCAGCACCAGAAAGCGAATAATCTCCTGGTGATCCGGATTAATACGCATAGTTACTTGGGTCCAGTATTGTGGTTTATTATTAGCCAATGGGGTGGAGTCAATCCCCTTCAGAGGAATAAGAGTCTCCAAAGGCTCTAAATCATACCCACAGCGTTTAGCAAAGGACCAATCCATAAGACTCAAAGCGGCGCCAGAGTCGACATAGGCGTCCGTAGTAATAGATGACAAAGAGCAAATCAGGGTCACAGATAGAATAAACTTAGACGGTAAGGTGCAAATGGAAACAGATTTATCAAGCTTTTTAGTGCGCTTAGAGCATGCTGATATAACATGAGTAGAATCACCACAATAGAAACACAACCCATTTTTCCGTCTAAAATTCTGCCGCTCGCTTCGGGACAGAATTCTATCACACTGCATACTCTCTGGCGACTTCTCAGTGGACACCGCCAGATGGTGCACTGGTTTGCGCTCCCGCAAACGCCTATCGATCTGAATAGCCATTGTCATGGACTCATTCAGACCCGCAGGCACAGGGAACCCCACCATAACATCCTTAATGGCATCAGAGAGACCCTCTCTGAAAGTCGCCGCCAGGGCGCACTCATTCCACTGAGTAAGCACAGACCATTTACGGAATCTTTGACAGTAAATTTCCGCTTCATCTTGCCCCTGAGATAGGGACATCAAAGTTTTTTCTGCCTGAAGCTCCAAATGAGGTTCGTCATAAAGCAACCCCAAGGCCAGAAAAAACGCATCCACATTGAGCAACGCAGGATCCCCTGGTGTCAATGAAAAAGCCCAGTCTTGAGGGTCGCCCCGGAGCAAGGAAATCACAATCCTGACCTGCTGTGCAGGGTCTCCGGCAGAGCGAAATTTCAGGGACAAAAATAATTTGCAATTATTTCGAAAATTCTGAAACCCAGATCTATTCCCCGAGAAAAATTCCGGCAAAGGAATTCTCGGCTCAGATACAGGTGCATGACAAACAAAGTCTTGCAAATTTTGTACCTTCGTGGCGAGATTATTCAAACCTGCAGTCACACTCTGAAGATCCATTACAAACAGGTGGACACAGAGCCATTAAAGATTAGAAGGAGAGAAAAAAAAAAAAAAAAATTCTCAGCAGACTTCTTATTTCTCTCCTTTCTCAGCCAAGGATTTTAACCCTTTAGTTGGGCCGGTCAAACTGTCATGTTCTCAATGGCAAGAGAACATAGCATCAGCATATATAGGAACTAGCTCTTGGAAGATGGAAACTGAGCTGACCATGAACTAAACCTAACGCACAACTAGCAGTGGCCGGGTAGCATGCCTACGTTGATTCTAGATGCCCAGCACCAGCCGGAGGACTAAATAATGCTAGCAGAGGAAAATATTAGTCCTAGCTCACCTCTAGAGAAATACCCCGAAAGGAGACAGAGGCCCCCCACATGTATTGGCGGTGAATTAAGATGAAATTACAAACGTAGTATGAAAATAGGTTTAGCAAATTTGAGGTCCACTTACTACATAGCAGAAGACAGAAAGGACACTTTCATGGTCAGCTGAAAACCCTATCAAAACACCATCCAGGAATTACTTTAAAACTCTGGCATTAACTCATAACACCAGAGTGGCAATTCCTGTTCACAAGAGCTTTCCAGACACAGTAACGAAACTTCAGCTGTGAACTGGAACAAAAATGCAAAAACAAACATGGACAAGAGTCCAACTTATCTAGTAGTTGTCTAGGAGCAGGAACAAGCACAGAGAGGCTTCTGATAACATTGTTGACCGGCAAGCAACTAACAGAGCAGCAAGGTTATATAGCGACTCCCACATCTTGATGGGAACAGGTGAACAGAGAAGATGACAACACCAGTTCAATTCCACCAGTAGCCACCGGGGGAGCCCAGAATCCAAATTCACAACAGGTTACATGGATACACGGGCAGGCAGCTTGGTGGTCAGTGGAGGAGTATTTAAAGTAGGGACCGCAGACAGGCTTCAAAGGCCTAACATAAGAAAATGGGCTGGCTGTAGGCACTTAATAATTGGTTCCAGGGGTACACGGGCAGCAGTGGTCTGGTCAGTGGAGAACTAGTGGAAGGAGGGACCGCAGACAGGCTTCAAAGGCCTAAAATAACAAACAATAGGCTCATGGCAGTTTTACAGCGGTTACATGGATACACGGGCAGGCAGCTTGGTGGTGGTGAGTGGAGGAGTATTTAAAGTAGGGACCGCAGACAGGCTATCAAAGGCCTAAAATAACAAACAATAGGCTTATGGCAGTTTTACAGCGGTTACATGGATACACGGGCAGGCAGCTTGGTGGTGAGTGGAGGAGTATTTAAAGTAGGGACCGCAGACAGGCTATCAAAGGCCTAACATAACAAACAATAGGCTTATGGCAGTTTTACAGCGGTTACATGGATACATGGGCAGGCAGCTTGGTGGTGAGTGGAGGAGTATTTAAAGTAGGGACCGCAGACAGGCTATCAAAGGCCTAACATAACAAACAATAGGCTCATGGCAGTTTTACAGCGGTTACATGGATACATGGGCAGGCAGCTTGGTGGTGGTGAGTGGAGGAGTATTTAAAGTAGGGACCGCAGACAGGCTATCAAAGGCCTAACATAACAAACAATAGGCTCATGGCAGTTTTACAGCGGTTACATGGATACACGGGCAGGCAGCTTGGTGGTGGTGAGTGGAGGAGTATTTAAAGTAGGGACCGCAGACAGGCTATCAAAGGCCTAAAATAACAAACAATAGGCTCATGGCAGCTTTACAGCGGTTACATGGATACACAGGCAGCTTGGTGGTGAGTGGAGGAGTAGTGCAAGGAGTGTCTGTCCCAGTACTCCCAAAATATAAATAGATGTTAATGTCTCGCAAAACAACCACAACAAAAAAAAAGGTGGCATACTTAGGTACAGGGGTGGGCTCATCTACTGAGTTTCTGACATAGTAATTTGGCAGTAACTATTTAATGGTGCCAATATAGGACACAGACACAGACTACTTTAAGTTGCATCATAGATGTCTACAAATTTGTATTGTCAGTGCCAGACATTGAATGATGTCAGCGAATAGACTAAAGATTGGTGGAGCTGTGCGACATAATTTTGGACGTGGTAGAGCACATTTTGAGCTGGGGTAGGGGGGAACTCTCTTGAGGCCGGCGGGACCGCCCCAGGGCCCCTCATGTTACAACGGTGTGTCTCACGTTGGGTGCGCACCACCACCGCCAGAGACACTACATTGTACTATGAGGGACCCAGTAGCAATGCCGTCAACCAAAAGCGAGCACACCCACCTCTTCAGACAAACAGCAGTCTCACGGGTGCTTGCGCCAAGTCGCGATACCACGGCCCCGTGTGGGGAGTTTTGCCATTTAGGGAGGTGTAAACATGTCGTATGCTGTACAATCAGCTGCAGCAAATTAGACATTAGAAAAGTAATTCACAGGCAAGAGCTTTTCATAGGAAAGCTAGGTGTCGGCCGGGCAAGGTGGGGCAAAAGATTTCGAAATCCAGTTGTGGTTCATTTTAATGAATGTTAGATCGTCAACATTTTGGGTAGCCAGACGAGTCCTTTTTTCGGTTAATATTGAACCTGCAGCACTGAATACTCTTTCTGACAGGACACTTGCTGCCGGGCAAGCAAGCTCCTGCAATGCATATTCTGCCAATTCTGGCCAGGTGTCTAATTTGGAGGCCCAGTAATCAAATGGGAATGACGGTTGAGGGAGAACATCGATAAGGGATGAAAAATAGTTAGTAACCATACTGGACAAATGTTGTCTCCTGTCACTTTCAATTGATGCAGCAGTACCTGTCCTGTCTGCGGTCATAGCAAAATCACTCCACAACCTGGTCAGAAAACCCCTCTGTCCAACGCCACTTCTGATGTGTGCACCCCTAACACTCCTAGTCTGCTGCCCCCTGGAGCTCGTGTGAGAACGATCACGTGCGCTGTGTGCTGGGAATGCCTGAAGCAAACGGTCAACAAGAGTTGATTGTTTGGTTGCTAATATTAGTTCCAAGTTCTCATGTGGCATAATATTTTGCAATTTGCCTTTATAGCGTGGATCAAGGAGGCAGGCCAACCAGTAATCGTCATCGTTCATCATTTTCGTAATGCGTGTGTCCCTTTTTAGGATACGTAAGGCATAATCCGCCATGTGGGCCAAAGTTCCAGTTGTCAAATCTCCGGTTGTGATTGGTTGAGGGGCAGTTGCAGGCAAATCTACGTCACTTGTGTCCCTCAAAAAACCAGAACCCGGCCGTGACACGCAACCAATTTCCTGTGCCCCCGGGAAAGGTTCGGCATTAAAAATATACTCATCCCCATCATCCTCCTCGTCCTCCACCTCCTCTTCGCCCGCTACCTCGTCCTGTACACTGCCCTGACCAGACAATGGCTGACTGTCATCAAGGCTTTCCTCTTCCTCTGGTGCAGACGCCTGCTCCTTTATGTGCGTCAAACTTTGCATCAGCAGACGCATTAGGGGGATGCTCATGCTTATTACGGCGTTGTCTGCACTAACCAGCCGTGTGCATTCCTCAAAACACTGAAGGACTTGACACATGTCTTGTATCTTAGACCACTGCACACCTGACAACTCCATGTCTGCCATCCTACTGCCTGCCCGTGTATCCTCCCACAAATAAATAACAGCACGCCTCTGTTCGCACAGTCTCTGAAGCATGTGCAGTGTTGAGTTCCACCTTGTTGCAACGTCTATGATTAGGCGATGCTGGGGAAGGTTCAAAGACCGCTGATAGGTCTGCATACGGCTGGCGTGTACAGGCGAACGTCGGATATGTGAGCAAAGTGCACGCACTTTGAGGAGCAGGTCGGAGAACCCAGGATAAGTTTTCAATAAGCACTGCACCACCAGGTTTAAGGTGTGAGCCAGGCAAGGAATGTGTTTCAGTTGGGAAAGGGAGATGGCAGCCATGAAATTCCTTCCGTTATCACTCACTACCTTGCCTGCCTCAAGATCTACTGTGCCCAGCCACGACTGTGTTTCTTGTTGCAAGAACTCGGACAGAACTTCCGCGGTGTGTCTGTTGTCGCCCAAGCACTTCATAGCCAATACAGCCTGCTGACGCTTGGCAGTAGCTGGCCCATAATGGGACAACTGGTGTGCAACAGTGTCATCTGCCGATGGAGTGGTTGGCAGACTGCGTTCTGTGGAAGAGCTGTAGCTTCTGCAGGAGGAGGAGGAGGAGGAGGGGGTGCGAACGCCTACAGCCAACTGTTTCCTAGACCATGGGCTAGGCACAACTGTCCCTAAATTGATGTCGCCTGTGGACCCTGCATCCACCACATTCACCCAGTGTGCCGTGATGGACACATAACGTCCCTGGCCATGCCTACTGGTCCATGCATCTGTAGTCAGGTGCACCTTTGTACTCACAGATTGCCTGAGTGCATGGACGATGCGCTGTTTAACATGCTGGTGCAGGGCTGGGATGGCTTTTCTGGAAAAAAAGTGTCGACTGGGTAGCTCGTATCGTGGTTCAGCGTACTCCATCAGGGCTTTGAAAGCTTCGCTTTCAACTAACCGGTAGGGCATCATCTCTAACGAGATTAGTCTAGCTATGTGGGCGTTAAAACCCTGTGTACGCGGATGCGAGGATAAGTACTTCCTTTTTCTAACCAGAGTCTCATGTAGGGTGAGCTGGACTGGAGAGCTGGAGATCGTGGAACTTTCGGGTGTGCCGGTGTACATGGCAGACTGAGAGACGGTTGGAGACGGTATTGTTTCCGCCGGTGCCCTAGATGCAATATTTCCTCCTACAAAACTGGTGATTCCCTGACCCTGACTGCTTTTGGCTGGCAAAGAAACCTGCACAGATACTGCCGGTGGTGCGGAAAATGGTGGCCTTACAGTGACGGAAGGGATGTTGCGTTGCTGACTAGCTTCATTGGCCGAGGGTGCTACAACCTTGAGGGACGTTTGGTAGTTAGTCCAGGCTTGAAAATGCATGGTGGTTAAGTGTCTATGCATGCAACTAGTATTTAGACTTTTCAGATTCTGACCTCTGCTTAAGCTAGTTGAACATTTTTGACAGATGACTTTGCGCTGATCAGTTGGATGTTGTTTAAAAAAATGCCAGACTGCACTCTTCCTAGACTCGGATCCCTTTTCAGGGATTGCAGACTGAGCTTTAACCGGATGGCAACGCTGTGCTCCAACAGGTTTTGGCTTTGACACGCGTTTTGGGCCAGATACGGGCCCGGCAGATGGAACCTGTTGCGATGTTGATGCCTGCTGCGGCCCCTCCTCCACCTCCGCTTCTGAACTACTGCCGCCTGCACCCTGTTCCCCCAATGGCTGCCAATCGGGGTCAATAACTGGGTCATCTATTACCTCCTCTTCGAGCTCGTGTGCAACTTCGTCTGTGTCACTGTGTCGGTCGGTGGTATAGCGTTCGTGGCGGGGCAACATAGTCTCATCAGGGTCTGATTGTGGATCTGTACCCTGAGAGGGCAATGTGGTGGTCTGAGTCAAAGGAGCAGCATAGTACTCTGGCTGTGGCTGTGCATCAGTGCACTCCATGTCAGAATATACTTGTAATGGGCATGGCCTGTTAAATGTTTCACTTTCTAAGCCAGGGACGGTATGTGTAAAAAGCTCCATGGAGTGACCCGTTGTGTCGCCTGCTGCATCCTTCTCTCTTGTTGTAGTTTTTGCTGAGGAGGACAAGGAAGCGACTTGTCCCTGACCGTGAACATCCACAAGCGACGCGCTGCTTTTACATTTACCAGTTTCGGAAGAGGAGGCAAAAGAGCTAGAGGCTGAGTCTGCAATGTAAGCCAAAACTTGCTGTTGCTGCTCCGCCTTTAAAAGCGGTTTTCCTACTCCCAGAAAAGAGAGCGTTCGAGGCCTTGTGTAGCCTGACGACGAAACTGGCTCCACAGCTCCAGACTTAGGTGGAATATTTTTATCCCCACGACCACCTGATGCTCCACTACCACTACCATCATTACCAGCTGACAATGAACGCCCACGACGACCTCTTGCACCAGACTTCCTCATTGTTTTAAAATCTTAACCAAAGTAACTTTATTTGTTGCTGTCAAACAACTTACACGGTGAGCTATAACTTCAGTATGATTTCAATATCCCTTAACAGGTTGGTGAGACCACAAGGAAAATCAGGCACAATGTTACACACTCTGTTTTCTGTGGCACAAAATCACAGAGATGACACACACGCAGGACTGTCACTCAAGCACTAATGTCAATATTAATCTCCCACCTAATTTATGTTTTTTTTTTTTTCAGGGAGACTTTAGAAACCAAATAATATTAAAAAAAAAAAAAAAAAAAATAGGCTTGCTATAGCCCACTGAATGAGAGATAGCACACACAGCAGTGGCACACAAGCCCTGACTGAGGCCAATATTTTTCTCCCACTGATTGATGTAGTGTTTTTGTGTTGAGGTAGAATTTAGAACACAAATCACGGAAAAAATAAATAGGCTTTCTATGGCCCACTGAATGAGAGGGAGAGAGGTGGCACACCCAGGAGTCAAGACTGGCACACAAGCTGAAAGGGCAATATTACTCTCCCACTGTTTTTTTAGGTTTTTTTTTTTTTTTTAGGGAGACTTTAGAAACCAAATAATATTAAAAAAAAAAAAAAAAAAAAATAGGCTTGCTATAGCCCACTGAATGAGAGATAGCACACACAGCAGTGGCACACAAGCCCTGACTGAGGCCAATATTTTTCTCCCACTGATTGATGTAGTGTTTTTGTGTTGAGGTAGAATTTAGAACACAAATCACGGAAAAAATAAATAGGCTTTCTATGGCCCACTGAATGAAAGGGAGAGAGGTGGCACACCCAGGAGTCAAGACTGGCACACAAGCTGAAAGGGCAATATTACTCTCCCACTGTTTTTTTATGTATTTTTTGTTTTTTAAGGGAGACTTTAGAAACCCAATAATATTTAAAAAAAAAAATAAATAGGCTTTCTATGGCCCACTGAATGAGAGGGAGAGAGGTGGCACACCCAGGAGTCAAGACTGGCACACAAGCTGAAAGGGCAATATTACTCTCCCACTGTTTTTTTAGGTTTTTTTTTTTTTTTCAGGGAGACTTTAGAAACCAAATAATATTAAAAAAAAAAAAAAAAAAATAGGCTTGCTATAGCCCACTGAATGAGAGATAGCACACACAGCAGTGGCACACAAGCCCTGACTGAGGCCAATATTTTTCTCCCACTGATTGATGTAGTGTTTTTGTGTTGAGGTAGATTTTAGAACACAAATCACGGAAAAAATAAATAGGCTTTCTATGGCCCACTCAGTGAGAGATGGCACACACAGGGATGGCACTGTAGCAGAAATGCCAATCTTAATCTCCCACAAAAAAAAAAAAAAAAAAAACTGTCCTACAATTACTATCTCCCTGCAGTAATGTAAGCCAGGTATGGCAGGCAGCAATAGGAGTGGACTGATGCACAAATTAAATAAAAAGTGTGGACAAACAAAAAAGATAGCTGTGCAGAAAGGAAGGAACAAGAGGATATGTGCTTTGAAAAAAGCAGTTGGTTTCCACAGTGGCGTACACACAGCAATACAGCTATCACGGAGCCTTCTAGGGCAGCCCAATGAGCTACAGCGCTGAGGGGAAAAAAAAAAAAAAATAGCTTCCACAGTCCCTGCACACCGAAGGTGGTGTTGGACAGTGGAAATCGCTGCAGCACAAGCGGTTTGGTGGTTAGTGGACCCTGCCTAACGCTCTCCCTGCTTCTGACGAAGCGGCAGCAACCTGTCCCTAAGCTCAGATCAGCAGCAGTAAGATGGCGGTCGGCGGGAACGCCCCTTTATAGCCCCTGTGACGCCGCAGACAGCAAGCCAATCACTGCAATGCCCTTCTCTAAGATGGTGGGGACCAGGATCTATGTCATCACGCTGCCCACACTCTGCGTTCACCTTCATTGGCTGAGAAATGGCGCTTTTCGCGTCATTGAAACGCGACTTTGGCGCGAAAGTCGCGTACCGCATGGCCGACAAGCACAGGGGTCGGATCGGGTTTCATGAGACGCCGACTTAGCCAAAAGTCGGCGACTTTTGAAAATGATCGACCCGTTTCGCTCAACCCTATCTGCTGCATATCTGCCAACAAGGCAGTGCTACAGAGCTCAGGTAAAGACCTTAGCGTGGCAATGACCATGTTCCAATTTGTGTAAGGCTGTGGCCTGAATAGGTCTGTGGAGCGTATTAACCCATTCTCTTAGATATGCTTAAAATGTACATAAACTGGCGAATACCCCACCAACATTTTTTTGTAAGAACCCAAATTTAGAAAATGTAAGAGAAGTGACAGTTTAATAAAGAGACACAAGTCTCATTAGGAGCCTGGAAAAGTCAGCAATGGTCTTATGGTCTTTTTGTGTAGCACCAGACAATGTACAGTAAGTACGAAAAGTATTCAGATGGGTACAGAAAGTATTCAGACCCTGTTAGGGCTGGCGGAACGCACTGAGCAAATATAGAGATAGTATAGGTGCGTTCGGAGCCCGGGGTCCACCGTGCAGGAGTGGAACCTGCTGCTAGTAAATGGCAGCACTATATGGCGGAACTACGCCAGAATAGACACGGGTTCCGTCACCCGGTCTGTATAGGAGCGAACTCTGTTGCTTCACAGAGTCGCCGGGATTAAAGATAACGCTGTGCCCTGTTAGCATTCACAGGGCGCAGCAAGTGGATACTAGTGGGATCCCTGCAACTCACCCCCACTATGCTGGTGGTTGATCCCGCTCTGACCCTCGGTGGCTTTTGAGCCCACGCCTGAGGACGCCCTGAGTCAGATGCTGGGATCAAATGGCAGTTCCCACCCTACACTGACGGATTGTCATGAGATGCTAAAGAAAGCCGCACAGAGTGCGTACAGTACTGCGGCGGCGGTCACTGCAGGATAGACGCAGTATATTTTGTGCCTGGTGCTGGATGGCACTATCTGGTGCTAGACAGCTACAACACTCATGAGCATTCAACAACTCTAGGGATGGGAATGATTCGGCGCTTTCACCAGAACAGGCATACATCCACACACACACACAAATACTGATTTATACTAGCGCATGGCCATGCGGCCATGCGAACCTTTTATAGCTGTTGCACTCAAGGACCTTCCTAGTGGTCCAATAGGAGCTGCGACAGGACCTGAGCGTGTGACCCCCGACCTCCAATGAGAGGTCGTCCTGTGGGCATGCTCAGTTTGGGAAATGCAGGACTTAGTCCCTGAAATGCCTGCTCGCTGCTGATCAGTACTGGCTACAAAGGCAGAGCCTGGAAAGGCAGTAGTAACAAAAGCGCATAGTATCAGCTTGAACCAGACGCTGGGCCCAACGTCTCTGCTGAGCGGGCTCCACTGCGGCTGGAGGAGCATGGGAGACTGCAGGGGACATGGTTTGGGATTCCCCCTGTGCAGCGATGGGAACTCAACTCTTAACACTACCCCTCCTCCTCCCTGAGCTTTGCTATGCTCAAAGGCCGCAATGAGCAGCAGAGCCTGAATGTGCTCAACAGGCTCCCAGGTCCTGTCCTCTGGGCCATGACCCTTCCAGTCCACCAGATAGAATTTTTTGCCACATACCACCTTACACCCCATGATAGCATTCACCTCGTAATCGCTCATAGACGAGCCCGATGTCCCAGCAGATGATTCGGAAAACTGGGACAAGTGAACGGGTCGGTGATACCTAAGCATGGAGGAAGGGCGAACCGATAGACCACAGGATTGACTTGTTCCAGGATCTTGAAGGGGCCTATGTAGCGAGGCGCAAACTTAGTGGACTCAACTTGCAGCCTGATGGTACGGGCAGAGAGCCACACTAAGTCGCCAGGAGCAAAGGTCGGAGTGGGGCGCCGATGTGCATCGGCAGAAACCCTCATTCTCTCCTTGGAGGCCCGGATGGCATACTGCGTGTGGTCCCAAATGTCACGTGCCTCCACAGCCCAATCTGCCACCCTAGAATCGATGGATGACATGGGCATGGGCACAGGGACATGTGGATGCTGGCCGTAGTTAAGGAGGAATGTGGTCTGCCTGATGGAGTCGGCTATGGCATTGTTCAATGCAAACTCCGCCCATGGTAGCAAGGATGCCCAGTCCTCCTGCCTGGCGGAGACAAAATGTCGCAGGTATGTGACCAGAGTCTGGTTGGCCCTCTCTACCAACCCATTCATCTTGGGGTGGTACGCAGAAGAGAGATTCAGCTCAATGCTGAGTAAACGACAGAGCTCTCTCCAGAACCGAGACGCAAACTGGGGACCCCGGTCACGGACAATTTTGTCTGGCATGCCATGTAGGCGGAAAACATGTTTGAACAACGCCACCAATGCCTGTGCAGAAGGTAACCGTGGAAGTGACACCAAGAGCACCATTTTAGAAAAATGGTTGGTGACTACCCAGATAATGGTGCAGCTACGAGACTTGGGTAAGCCCACCACGAAGTCGATCCCGACCATCTCCCAGGGGGAAAAGTAGCCCAGCAGGCCATTGCCGAGGAGACCGATTCTTGGCGCAGGAAACACATGCCTGAATACAGTCCCCGACGTCACGGGCCATATGCGGCCACCAGTACATCCTCGCCAGAAGCTCAGATGTCCTCTTGGTCCGAAAATGTCCACCCATCCTGGACAAGTGAGCCCAAGAGAGAACCTCAGGTCACAAATTAGATGGAACGAAAGTCTTGCCTGGGGGCACAGACTCTAGTGAAACCGGAGCCACAGTTCTCAGGCTCTCTGAAGGGACAATAAGCCGAGGCTCCTCCTCCTCCTCTAATGTCACAAAAGAGCAGGAGAGAGCGTCAGCCCGAGTGTTCTTCTTCCTGGAGAGAAATGGAGGGTAAAGTGTACCAGGAGAAGAACAGGGACCATCTGGCCTGGCGAGAGTTTAGCCGCTGTGCGGTTTGTAAGTACACCAAATTTTTGTGGTCGGTGAATACTTGGAAGGGCTAGCGAGCCCCCTCCAGAAGATGGCTCCACTCCAAAAAGGCCAACTTCATGGGTAGCAGCTCCCTGTCCCCTATGGAATAATTCCTCTCTGCCGGTGTGAAGGTCTTGGAGAAGAAGAAGCAAGGATGCTTCTGACCTTGAGCATCCTTCTGGAAGAGGACTGCTCCAGCACTGACAGAAGCGGCAACCACCTTCATGACAAATGGTTTATCAACATCGGGGCAATGTAAAATGGGATTGCCAGCGAAGTGTGACTTGATAGAGAGGAAGGCCTTGGAGACCTTGGAATTTTTTCGATTAGCTCCCTTCTTGGTGAGGGCAACCAGGGGAGCTACCAAAGTTGAGAAGTGGGGAATGAACTGGCGAATAGCTGATGAACCTCATAAAGCGCTGAGTTTCTTGCCAGTCCATCACAGCCTGTAGTTTGGCAGGATCCATAGCCAATCCTTGGGCAGAGATGATATAGCCCAGGAAAGGCAAAGACTCCTGCTCAAGCACACACTTCTCCGACTTGGCATAGAGGGAGTTTGCCCGTAGGAGGTCGAAGACTTTGCAAACATCTCTCTGGTGGGAATCTATATCTGGAGAGTAGATGAGAATATCATCCAGATAGACTACAGCCGAGGTGGAGAGCATATCCCGGAAGATATCATTTACAAAGACTTGGAAAACGGCTGGGGCATTACAAAGCCTGAAGGGCATCACCAGGTATTCATAGTGCCCATCCCTGGTGTTAAAAGCCGTCTTCCATTCGTCCCCCTCACAGATGCAAATCATGTTGTAAGCACCCCGCAGATCAAGCTTAGTAAATACCCTCATCCCCGCAACCTATTGAAGAGCTCAGATATCAGGGGCAGAGGGTATTTATTCTTAACGGTGATGGCGTTAAGACCCCTGTAATCTATGCATGGACGTAATTCTCCGTTGTTCTTCTTCTGCACAAAGAAGAGCCCCGCCCCTGCAGGTGACACTGACTTCCTAATGAATCCTCTTGCCAGATTCTCCTGAATGTACTGAGACATTGCCTCCATCTCCGGGAGAGATAACGGGTAGACTCGACCCCGGGGAGGCTCAGCACCAGGCAAGAGGTCAATAGGACAGTCATAGGAGTGGTGAAGTGGAAGGGTCTCCACAGCCCTTTTGGAGAACACGTCCGCATATGGCCAATAGTGCTTGGGGAGAGAGGAAAGATCTGCAGGTACTTCAGTTGTAGCAACCTGAACGCACTCCCTCAGACATCTACCCTCACAAGATTCACTCCATCCCAGAATTCTCCCTGAGGACCACTCTATATGAGGAGAGTGATAGCGTAGCCATGGTATCCCCAACAGGACCTCATCAATTCCCTCGGGAATGACTAGCAGGGAGATAATCTCCTGATGAGATGGAGACATGGATAGAGTAAATGGGATGGTTTGGTGTGTTATCTGAGAGGGAAGTGTCGACCCATTTACCACTCGTACGGTCACAGGTTTGGGCTTCAGTGACGGCTTCCAAATACCAGTGAGCGCACAGAGAGACGGCCACCGAGCGAAGCAACCTGGTGCTGGTGCACTGGGAAACGAGCGTCAGGAGCAGTATCGTGGGGTGTGTATCCAGTTATCAACGGGTGTGCAATGGAGCACACACCGAGTAGAGACTTGTGCAGAGCTCCACACTTTGGATCTGCAGTTTAATGGACTAGGGGCCAGAAGCGGAATCCTGTGTTGGGCGGGGAAGCCTGAAGATGCAATGTTGTCTTCCACCAGCATTCCATCATCCATCGGACGGCAAGCGACTAAAGGACAGCAGAGTCACAATAAGTTAAATTTGATAGCAAGACCGTTGTGTCATATCACAATTACACTGTTTTCACCTGCCTCTTCCTGTTATCTCCCTGTTATCTCCCTGTGAGGAGTTTATTACTGTAAATTAAACTGCACTCTTGTTAACCATTGCTCTGCAATCTCTGCATCACTGTATCCGTTTAACCTGCTTACACAGCCACGATGAGCAATACATTCTCAGCCACAATTGTGGCTATGACAAGCAGCGTCCACGGGTCTGCAGCTTGCAGGGGTGACAAGGGTTGCCTAGCCTGAGCCTATTTTGACACTACAAAGGATGAGCCAACTCACTTAATCTGCCAACTTTGCAAAAAAAAAATGAGTAGAGGTTAAAAGTGCAATAATTTGACTACTACATGTATGAACCTTCACATGAGCAATCAATATGCCTTAGGCCGGGGTCACAATACAGCGTAATACGGACGAGTGCTAAGCGATAAAAAATCGCATAGCACTCGGAACAATGTTCATCTATTGGGCAGCTCCCATCATCCATTTTTTTTTCTCGTCCATATTACACTTGCGAGTGAAATCGCAGCATGCTGCGATTGTCCACGTATCTCAGCTGAGAAATGCCAAGGCAAGTCTATGGGTGCGATAAAAAATCGCACAGCACATGGACCATGCGTGTGACTTGCGAGAAATTCTCAGGCATTGGCCAGGTGACAGGAAATTGTCTCAGCTATTATTCAGAAAGCTTTGACATGCTAAATAGCCTGGGAAGTTCAGCAACAAGCCACCAGCAGTTTTATATGAAAAACAGAACAGAATCAAACCTAACTGAGCAGGAGACTGGCTCAGATTCGGAGGTCCACATCAACCCAGTTGGTGAAGGGGAAGAACAGGCTGGAGCATATTCACAACCGTCATCAAGTCACCAACAACCACCACCAGCACGGCTTTCTGCGGGACAGGAGCCAAACAGGAGGATTGTGGGCAGAGTAGCAGCCCAACACTCCCAATTGATACCTCACCACAGCCTGCAGTAGTCTCACGCCGTGGCTGCTGCAGGAGGCAGCTTTCCACCACTGGAACCAAATGGCAAGTGGATACAGGGGTATTGAACTACCTGTTCCGCAGTGCCAATGATGTCGGAGCAAAGGCGTATGCACGGAGTCTGGCACGCTATCTCCGCTCAATCCCCAGAGAAGTGAGGCTGCGGGCCAGAGGTGTTCTACAAATAGTTTTAGATGCTTGCACCCCACCCAATAACCCCATTCCAATATTGTCTTACCTTGAAAGATGACAACTTTCAAGGCAAAACATTCTCCAAATGGCTGCACAGCCAGAGGAGAACACAAGATCTGATAATGAACCCCCTCCCACACGGTGTCCTTCACCACAAATACCTGAAGGCACAATACAACATTGGCCACAACATGGCCAATTCATGCCACCTTCATACATAAATTTGTAATTTTAATTATTTTTATGGTTTGAGGGCTGATAATAGCACCCATAACTTCCATACAAACATTATGTCAGGAAACTGACTTAGTTAAAAGTGTGTGTTACTTTTTTCAGATATATAGATGATGTTTATATCAATTTTGTGAACACATTTTTAAAAAACATCACAATTTTGAAAAGGTAACATAATTTTATTTTACACACATAACCAAACAAAATTATAACATAAACACTGCATTCTCTTGCCACAGAGTAGATCCCTCTGGAGATACAAAATAGTTAGTAAAGACATCCCGCACTTTCAGTCCAGAGGGCGGACAGCGGGCATGATGTCCATGTGAAGTAGCCTGGATATTATTCGCATCCTCAACATCATCACCAGCATTTGCACTACAGTCGTGAATTCTTTTGAAGTTGTGAAGAACAACACATGCTTTGATAACTAAATTCACATTTTCTTCACTTAATTGAATTGCAGACTGTAGAACATGCCATTTTGCACTCAGAATGCCAAAGGCACACTCCACCAGGCGTCGTGCACGGGAAAGGCAGAAATTAAAGATTCGACGCCGGTGGTCCAGGGTTCTACGTGGATAGGTCCTCATGAGGCTCCTAGTTAATTGGAAGGCCTCATCACCAACCATTACATAAGGCACAGCTTCAAGATTAGACCGTGGTAGCTGACATGGGGGTGGGAGGTCCAACTGATTACTGTGCATACGACGACCCATAATCGAAGTATGGAACACTTGGGAGTCTCCTGTTCGACCATAGGCCCCGATATCAACAATTCGAAACATGTATGCGCTGTCGACCAGGGCCAACAGCACTACCGAAAAGTATTCTTTATAATTAAAATATTGGGAGCCAGAGTTGGGCGGCTTACATACACGGATGTGCTTCCCATCCAGGGCTCCAATACAGTTAGGAAACTGGCACGTCTCCTCAAACCCATGGGCAATATGCAGCCAGTCTTGTTGTTTTAGCTTAGGCATGATGGATTCATGCAATCGTGACCAAATTTGTGAGCACGTACCTCGAACAATGCCTGAAATTGTTGATTTGCCTATTAGGAACTCCAGATGTAGTGCCGCGTAGGACAGGCCAGTTGCTAGAAAGCTAGAATGGAAAAAAAAAGGGTTAGGACTTATCCATGCATCATCATACCAAGGTTACTGCAACTTAACATTTATTGGAGAGTGCAAACTAAGCCCTGCCTCAACAAGTTACAGCAGACATACAATGCCTAGGGAACATAGCAGAAATACAAAGAGCAAGTAATGTGAAAGGCATAATTATATTAGCAAAAAAAAAATGTATGTGTAGAAAATACATCAAACACATACGCAACATACAGTTTTTTGACATACCGTAAAGTAAGTAGAAGCCGCTCCTCTGCTGAAATAGACTTGCGCATCAAGCTGTCCTTATAGGTGATACCAGGGAGCAGAGTCTCAAGTAGAATATCAAATGTCGCCAGGCTCATCCGAGTATATTGGTAAAATTTGTCTGGATGGCTGCGGCTGAAGTGTAGAGACGATGAAAATGCCCTTTAGTCACCTGTTGCCTCATAAGTGGATGGACCCACATTCTTCTCCGCCTCCTCGGATTCACAATCACTGGGTAAGGTGCCCCAAAATGCTGGGACAAAACCCAGTGTAAAAGTACCTGCTCAGTGTGGTTAAAGGTTAGCCTATATGACATGTTGCAGACAAATAAGCTCACAAAATACACTAGCAAAAACTCTCAAGCCAAGCAAGGAGGAGGGGACTGGTTATTGAGCCAATAAATAGGGTCCCACATTAATTCCTAATGATTTTCAGGCCAGGGATCCTTCATTTGCTCATTTTGCAAGTGTGCGAGAAAATCTCACCATACAGATGACAAACGGATGACACACGGATAGTTTTTTGAGAAAAAAATCGCACCCTCGCATTGCACACGGATGACATACGGATCACCATACGGGAAAACATTTGTGTGATTGTCAGCAGACAAAATTGGACAGATTTTTTTATACATTGTGTGTAACCCCGGCCTAACTCTGGGAATCCCACTGCACTAAATGTGGACCAGCGGACCTCAACAACCATCAGCCACCCCTTCAATTGCATCTGCTGCTTCTTCCTCCTCCTTTGTTACCGTGCCAACTATTGAGATGCAGGTCTTCGACTGCAGAACCTCAGGTTCTTTACCTGTTCCAGTCACGCTGACTGAGAGCCCGTCGTCAGCTGTAACGGAAGCGGACATGCCAGCTGTTTTTGACCGATCTCAGAAAACGAGCACACCACAACTTTCTCAATCCACCGTAACATCTCCGCCTGCACCTCTCTCACCATCCAGCAGTTTGTCCGGTTCACCATACTCCGCCTTCTCTCAGCACTGCAGCCAGCCCCCGGTTCCACAGTTGTGGTCACGTAAAAGATTGTTTCCTCCTACGCATGACAAAGCAAAGAGGTTGAACTCCACCATCTCCACTATGTTGGCCACGGAAATGCAACCTTTCCGCCTGGTAGATACAGATGATTTCCAAAAGCTGATGGCCGTCGCAGTTCCCCAGTACCAATTGCCCAGTCGCCATTACTTTTCTAAGAAAGCTGTGCCTGCGCTACACCAGCATGTCACAGAAAACATTACCCATTCCTTGACTAAATCTCTGTCTGCCAGGGTGCATTTCATTATAGACACTTGGACAAATAAGCATGGCCAAGGACGTTACATCTCGTTGACTGGGCACTGGGTGACTATGGTTGCTGTGGGGGCAGGCGCTGCTCCAAGGCTTTCAGGTCAAACCTCTATATTTAACACTTCCTCCACTGCTTCTGCCTCCTCCTCTATCTCCTCTAGGGCCTCCACCTGCACCCTGAACCTCTGCCTTAATGAGACACGCATTCCAACAGTGCAGAGCAAATCCCCACCACCTCCACACTGCGCAGCCAGGGCTCACCGCAATCAGGCAGTATTAAAATTGATATGCCTTGGAGATCGCAGTAATATAGCTGAAGAGTTGTGAACAGCTCTCTAGGCCTCTAGGCTGAGTTTGATCAATGGCTGTCTCCGCTGAACCTACATCCAGGGAAGGAAGTGTCCAATAACGGTGCGAACCTGATGGCGGCCCTACGGTGAGGCAAGCTCACACACGTGTCTTGCATTGCTCAAGTCCTCAACATGGTGGTACAGCATTTTCTCCACTACCATCCTGGCCTGGGTGAGCTGCTTCAGAAAGCACGTAAGGTGTGTGCTCAATTCTGCCGTTCGCACCCCTCAGGTCATTGACTTGCATCGATACAGAGGTCTTTGTCCATGCCAGTTAACAGATTGATATGCGATATTCCGACACGGTGGAATTCCACATAGCACATGTTGCAGCAACTGTGGCAGCAGCAATGAGCCCTGATGCAGTATGTCAGGTCATATAGCCTGGACCAACGCAGTACAGATGTGGCGCATATCACGTTTACAGAGTGGGCACAGATTAAGGACCTCTGCATGCTTCTGCACAGTTTCGAAATGGCTACTAAGATGGTTAGTGCTGACAACGCCATCATCAGCATCACTATTCTGGTCATCTATATGCTGGAGCAGACTTTGAATAGCCTGCGGGAGGAGATGGTGGTCACAGAAGAAGAGGAGTAAGCAGAGGCGGATGCGAAAGGGATAGCATTGTCTCTAAGTTCCAGACTGTCGTCACACAGGCGGATGCCAAGGGAGGGTGGATTACTGCGATCGAGGGGGGCTGGTGATAACCGACAAACTGTTATTGAAGGTGCAAGATCTGAGGAACAAATGGAGGAGGAAGAGGTGATGGGCGAGCAACTATCAGATGAAGAGGATAATCCTCCCCTCTCTGTTGTTCGTGGTTGGAAGGAGGGGACGGAGGAAACAAGCCTCATTTTTACTCAGCCACCAACACAGCATGGGCTTGGACCTCATGGTAGAGCCTGACATAAAAGTGCCTTCTTGCTGCACTATCTGCAACATGATCCTCATATAGTTATGATTAGGAATACTGATGACTACTGGGTTTCCACTCTGTTAGTTACACATTATAAAACCAACTTTTGCCAGATGCTTCCCATCTGGATGCTGGAGTATCAAAACATGCTTTTACATAACCTTAAGAGAGTTTTACCTCAATACAGCAGTGAAGCATACAGTTCGCATTGCAGCTCTAGATTTCCAAACTCCGGCATGTCAATTCATCAATGCCAAAACATTAGCAGCAGCAGCATTGGTGTAAATAGAAGAAGCAATTTCTATGAATCCTTTGGCACTTTTTTAGACCAGATCGTGCAAGTCCAAGTCTTACATGTGGTGAAAGAATGGAGAGGATGGTGCAGGAGTATCTAGATTTGAATATCAATACCATCAGGGAGAGTTTGGACCCTTTTACATTTTGGTCTTCCAAAGTGGATGAGTGGCCTGAGCTCACCTCACATGCCTTGGAGGTTTTATTGTAACCGGCAGCCAGCCGGTGTCTTCAGCGCTGCTGGTGGTGTCATGATTAGTGTTGAGCGATACCTTCCGATACTTGAAAGTATCGGTATCGGATAGTATCGGCCGATACCCGAAAAATATCGGATATCGCCGATACGATACCCGATACCAATACAAGTCAATGGGACTCAAGTATCGGAAGGTATCCTGGATGGTTCCCAGGGTCTGAAGGAGAGGAAACTCTCCTTCAGGCCCTGGGATCCATATTCATATAAAAAATGAAGAATTAAAATAAAAAATATGGATATACTCACCCGTCCGGCGGCCCCTGGACCTTACCGCTGTTAACCGGCAGCCTCCGTTCCTAAGAATGAGGAGTTTAAGACCTTAGATGACGTCGCGGCTGACGTCGCGGCTTGTGATTGGTCGCGTGACCGCTCACACGACCAATCACAAGCCGCGACGTCATCGCAGCTCCTAAACTCCTCATTCTTAGGAATGGAGGATGCCGGTTAACAGCGGTAAGGTCCAGGGGCCGCCAGACGGGTGAGTATATCCATATTTTTTATTTTAATTCTTTATTTTTTACATGAATATGGATCCCAGGGCCTGAAGGAGAGTCTCCTCTCCTCCAGACCCTGGGAACCATACACTGGGAACTTCCGATTCCGATTTCCGATATCACAAAAATATTGGAACTCGGTATCGGAATTCTCAACACTAGTTATGATGGATAAGTGCAGCCGGCTGTCCCCTGAAAGTGTAGACTGCCTAACTTTCATCAAGATGAACAAGTCATGGATCTCCAAGGACTTTTGCACCCCAATCGCAGACTATACAGACTAGGTGATATTGCATTTTTTAGTGTGATGCATTAATGTCACGTAACTGCACTCTGCGATATCTTTAGTGTGGCTTCTGCGCCTGCTGTGACTGCTGCTGCTGCTGATGTTAACACAAATTTGTGGAAATGTGAACAGTCATGGTTGGTCTACATCTGCTGGATTAGCTGTAGTGGAAGATGCGTCGGTCCCAAATACACTTTTTCTATTCTCATGACAGTTATTCCACTTTGGTGGTGTCAGGCCCTCATTTTTTAAAATGTGAAAACTCAAGGTTGGGTGTCCATCTGCTGGATCGGGCGTAGTGGAAGACCTGTTGGTCCCCATTATACTATTTCTACTGTGGTGAAATTGATGCAGCTTTTGTGGTGTAAGGCCCTCATTTGTTTAACCCCTTCACCCCCAATGGTGGTTTGCACGTTAATGACCGGGCCAATTTTTACAATTCTGACCACTGTCCCTTTATGAGGTTATAACTCTGGAACGCTTCAACGGATCTTGGCGATTCTGACATTGTTTTCTCGTGACATATTGTACTTCATGATAGTGGTAAAATTTCTTTGATATTACCTGCGTTTATTTGCAAAAAAAATGGAAATTTGGCGAAAATTTTGAAAATTTTGCAATTTTCCAAATTTGAATTTTTATGCCCTTAAATCACAGAGATATGTCACACAAAATACTTAATAAGTAACATTTCCCACATGTCTACTTTACATCAGCACAATTTTGGAACCAAAATTTTTTTTTGTTAGGGAGTTATAGGGGTTAAAAGTTGACCAGCAATTTCTCATTTTTACAACACCATTTTTTTTTAGGGACCACATCTCATTTGAAGTCATTTTGAGGGGTCTATATGATAGAAAATACCCATGTGTGACACCATTTTAAAAACTGCACCCCTCAAGGTGCTCAAAACCATATTCAAGAAGTTTATTAACCCTTCTGGTGCTTCACAGGAATTTTTGGAATGTTTAAATAAAAATGAACATTTAACTTTTTTTCACAAAAAATTTACTTCAGCTCCAATTTGTTTTATTTTACCAAGGGTAACAGGAGAAATTGGACCCCAAAAGTTGTTGTACAATTTGTCCTGAGTACGCCGATACCCCATATGTGGGGGTAAACCACTGTTTGGGCGCATGACAGAGCTCGGAAGCGAAGGAGCGCCATTTGACTTTTCAATGCAAAATTGACTGGAATTGAGATGGGACGCCATGTTGCGTTTGGGGAGCCCCTGATGTGCCTAAACATTGAAACCCCCCACAAGTGACACCATTTTGGAAAGTAGACCCCCTAAGGAACTTATCTAGAGGTGTGGTGAGCACTTTGACCCCCCAAGTACTTCACAGAAGTTTATAATGCAGAACCGTAAAAATAAAAAATCATATTTTTTCACAAAAATTATTTTTCGCCCCAAATTTTTTATTTTCCCAAGGGTAAGAGAAGAAATTGGACACCAAAAGTTTTTGTACAATTTGTCCTGAGTACGCTGATACCCCATATGTGGCGATAAACCACTGTTTGGGCGCATGGGAGAGCTCGGAAGGGAAGTAGCACCGTTTGACTTTTCAATGCAAAATTGACAGGAATTGAGATGGGACGCCATGTTGCGTTTGGAGAGCCACTGATGTGCCTAAACATTGAAACCCCCCACAAGTGACACCATTTTGGAAAGTAGACCCCCTAAGGAACTTATCTAGATGTGTTTTGAGCGCTTTGACCCACCAAGGGCTTCACAGAAGTTAATAATGCAGAGCCGTAAAAATAAAACAAAAATTTTTTCCCACAAAAATTATTTTTTTAGCCCCCAGTTTTGTATTTTCCCGAGGGTAGCAGGAGAAATTGGACCCCAAAATCTGTTGTCCAAGTTGTCCTGAGTGCGATGATATACCATATGTGGGGAGAACCACTGTTTGGGCGCATGGGAGGGCTCGGAAAGGAAGGAGCGTCATTTGGAATGCAGACTTAGATGGAATGGTCTGCAGGCGTCACATTGCGTTTGCAGAGCCCCTAATGTACCTAAACAGTAGAAACCCCCACAAGTGACACCATGTTGGAAAGTGGACCCCCTAAGGAACTTATCTAGATGTGTGGTGAGCGCTTTGACCCACCAAGGGCTTCACAGAAGTTTATAATGCAGAGACATAAAAATAAAACAAAAATTTTTTCCCACAAAAATTATTTTTCAGCCCCCAGTTTTGTATTTTCCCGAGGGTAACAGGAGAAATTGGACCCCAAAAGTTGTTGTTCAATTTGTCCTGAGTGCGCTGATACCCCATATGTGGGGGGAAACCACCGTTTGGACGCATGGAAGGGCTCGGAAGTGAAGGAGCGCCATTTGGAATGCAGACTTAGATGGAATGGTCTGCAGGCGTCACATTGCGTTTGCAGAGCCCCTAATGTACCTAAACAGTAGAAACCCCCCACAAGTGACACCATGTTGGAAAGTAGACCCCCTAAGGAACTTATCTAGATGTGTGGTGAGCGCTTTGACCCACCAAGGGCTTCACAGAAGTTTATAATGCAGAGCCGTAAAAATAAAACAAAAATTTTTTCCCACAAAAATTATTTTTCAGCCCCCAGTTTTGTATTTTCCCGAGGGTAACAGGAGAAATTGGACCCCAAAAGTTGTTGTCCAATTTGTCCTGAGTGCGCTGATACCCCATATGTGGGGGGAAACCACCGTTTGGACGCATGGAAGGGCTCGGAAGTGAAGGAGCGCCATTTGGAATGCAGACTTAGATGGAATGGTCTGCAGGCGTCACATTGCGTTTGCAGAGCCCCTAATGTACCTAAACAGTAGAAGCCCCGCACAAGTGACCCCATTTTGGAAACTAGACCCCCCAAGGAACTTATCTAGATGTGTTGTAAGAACTTTGAACCCCCAAGTGTTTCACTACAGTTTATAACGCAGAGCCGTGAAAATAAAAAATCTTTTTTTTTTCCCACAAAAATTATTTTTTAGCCCCCAGTTTTGTATTTTCCCAGGGATAACAGGAGAAATTGGACCCCAAAGTTGTTGTCCTATTTGTCCTGAGTACGCTGATACCCCATATGTTGGGGTAAACCCCTGTTTGGGCACACGGGAGAGCTCGGAAGGGAAGGAGCACTGTTTTACTTTTTCAACGCAGAATTGGCTGGAATTGAGATCGGACGCCATGTCGCGTTTGGAGAGCCCCTGATGTGCCGAAACAGTGGAAACCCCCCAATTATAACTGAAACCCTAATCCAAACACACCCCTAACCCTAATCCCAACAGTAACCCTAACCACACCTCTAACCCTGACACACCCCTAACCCTAATCCCAACCCTATTCCCAACCGTAAATGTAATCTAAACCCTAACCGTAACTTTAGCCCCAACCCTAACCCTAACTTTAGCCCCAACCCTAACTGTAGCCTTAACCCTAGCCCCAACCCTAGCCCTAACCCTAGCCCTAATGGGAAAATGGAAATAAATACATTTTTTTTATTTTTCCCTAACTAAGGGGGTGATGAAGGGGGGTTTGATTTACTTTTATAGCGAGTTTTTTAGCGGATTTTTATGATTGGCAGCCGTCACACACTGAAAGACGCTTTTTATTGCAAAAAATATTTTTTGCATTACCACATTTTGAGAGCTATAAATTTTCCATATTTTGTTCCACAGAGTCATGTGAGGTCTTGTTTTTTGCGGGACGAGTTGACGTTTTTATTGGTAACATTTTTGGGCACGTCACATTTTTTGATCGCTTTTTATTCCGATTTTTGTGAGGCAGAATGACCAAAAACCAGCTATTCATGAATTTCTTTTGGGGGAGGCGTTTATACTGTTCCGCGTTTGGTAAAATTGATAAAGCAGTTTTATTCTTCGGGTCAGTACGATTACAGCGATATCTCATTTATATTATTTTTTTATGTTTTGGCGCTTTTATACGATAAAAACTATTTTATGGAAAAAATAATTATTTTTGCATCGCTTTATTCTCAGGATTATAACTTTTTTATTTTTTTGCTGATGATGCTGTATGGTGGCTCGTTATTTGCGGGACAAGATGACGCTTTCAGCGGTACCACGGTTATTTATATCTGTCTTTTTGATCGCGTGTTATTCCACTTTTTGTTCGGCGGTATGATAATAAAGCGTTGTTTTTTGCCTCGTTTTTTTTTTTTTTTTCTTACGGTGTTTACTGAAGGGGTTAACTAGTGGGCCAGTTTTATAGGTCGGGTCGTTACGGACGCGGCGATACTAAATATGTGTACTTTTATTGTTTTGTTTTTTTTATTTAGGTAAAGAAATGTATTTATGGGAATAATATTTTTTTTTTTTTTTCATTATTTTGGAATATTTTTTTTAATTTTTTTTTACACATTTGGAAAATTTTTTTTTTACTTTTTTACTTTGCCCCAGGGGGGGACAATACAGATCGGTGATCTGCCAGTTTGCATAGCACTCTGACAGATCACCGATCTGAGAGAAGTGCAGGCTGCTTCACAGTGCCTGCTCTGAGCAGGCTTCTGTGAAGCCACCTCCCTCCCTGCAGGACCCGGATCCGCGGCCATCTTGGATCCGGGTCTGGAGCAGGCAGGGAGGGAGGTAAGACCCTCGCAGCAACGCGATCACATCGCGTTGCTGCGGGGGGCTCAGGGAAGCCCGCAGGGAGCCCCCTCCTTGCGCGATGCTTCCCTGCACCGCCGGCACATCGCGATCATGTTTGATCGCGGTGTGCCGGGGGTTAATGTGCCGGGGGCGGTCCGTGACCGCTCCTGGCACATAGTGCCGGATGTCAGCTGCGATAGTCAGCTGACACCCGGCCGCGCTCGGCCGCGCTCCCCCCGTGAGCGCGGCCGATCGGCTATGACGTACTATCCCGTCGAGGGTCAGATAGGCCCAGGTCACCTCGACGGGATAGTACGTCTAAGGTCACAGAGGGGTTAAATGTGAACACTCCTGGTTAGGTGTCCATCTGCTGGATTGAGTGTAGTGGAAGACCCGTCAGTCCATATTATACTATTTCTGCTGTGGTGAAATTGATGCCACTTCTGTGGTGTAAGGCCCTCATTTGTAAAAATGTGAACACTCCTGGTTGGGTGTCCATCTGCTGGATTGGGCGTAGTGGAAGACCTATCGGTTCCTATTATACTCTTTCTACTGTGGTGAAATTGATGCCACTTTTGTGGTGTCTGCCAGTAATTTTTGGAATTTAGGTGTCCATCTGCTGGATTGGGTGTAGTGGAAGACCTGTCTGACCCTATTATACTATTTCTACTGTGGTGAAATTGATGCCACGTCTGTGGTATAAGGCCCCATTTGTTTAACTGTGAACACTCCTGGTTGGGTGTCCATCTGCTGGATTAGGCCTAGTGGAAGACCTGTCGGTCCCAATTATACAATTTATACTGTTGTGAAATTGATGCCACTTCTGTGGTGTAAAGGCCATCATTTGTTTAAATGTGAACACTCCTGGTTGGGTGTCCATCTAGCATACAAGTGCGTCTCATTAATATCACCAAAAAGTTAATTTATTTCAGTTCTTCAATACGAAAAGTGAAACTCATATATAGAGTCATTACAAACAGATCTATTTCAAGTGTTTATTTCTGTTAATGTTGATGATTATGGCTTACAGCCAATGAAACCCAAAAGTCATTATCTCAGTAAATTGGAATAATTAACAAAAACCACTTGCAAAGGCTTCCTAAGCGTTTAAAAAGGTCCCTTAGTCTGTTTCTGTTGGCTCCACAATCATGGGGAAGACTGCTGACTTGACAGATGTCTAGAAGGCAGTCATTGACACACTCCACAAGGATGGTAATCCACAAAAGGTCATTGCTAAAGAACCTGGCTGTTCACAGAGTGCTGTATCCAAGCATATTAATGCAAAGTTGACTGGAAGGAAAAAGTGTGGTAGAAAAAGGTGCACAAGCAACCGGGATATCCGCAGCCTTGAAAGGATTGTTAATAAAAGGTAATTCAAAAATTTTGGGGAGATTCACAAGCCACTCATGACCAATAAACAATGCCAGGAGTGTCTTAGGCTGGTTTCACACTTGCGTTTTGATCTGCAGTGTTTTTTTCCCTATGTTCAACATTAAAAACGCATGCGTTTTTTTTTGTACGCGTTTTGCCGCGTTTAACAACGCATGCGTTTTTTTGCTGCATGCGTCCGTTTGCAGAAATACAACATGTAGTAATTTCTAGAGGCGTTTTTTTGCCGCAAAAAAACGCATGCGTTTTTTTGCGGCAAAAAAAGTATTGCTGTCTATGTAAACGCATGCGTTTTTAAGCACATGTGTTTGCTTGCGTTAAAAACGCATGCGTTTTTATAGAAAAAAACAAGAATACACACTGACAAGCCACCCCCCACCATCAAGGTGATAAAGGGATCCAAACCCTAAACCTAACCCTAACCCTAACCCTGACAAGCCACCCCCCACCATCAAGGTGATAAAGGGATCCAAACCCTAACCCTACCCCTAACCCTACCCTTAACCCTGACAAGCCACCCCCCACCATCAAGGTGATAAAGGGATCCAAACCCTAACCCTACCCCTAACCCTACCCCTAACCCTGACAAGCCACCCCCCACCATCAAGGTGATAAAGGGTCCAAACCCTAACCCTACCCCTAACCCTACCCCTAACCCTGACAAGCCACCCCCCACCATCAAGGTGATAAAGGGATCCAAACTCTACCCCTACCCCTAACCCTACCCCTAACCCTACCCTTAACCCTAACCCTAGGGATCCATAGGAATTGGCTATTATGTTGACCTGGTGACCAGGACATTCTTCTAATAAAAAGCTTTGTTCAATGTGGACACCCCAAGATATACGGTATTGCTATAGAGTACTAAAAATATAAACTCGTAGAGTATTGACTGTCATAGTGTTAGGGTTAGGGTTTGGATCCCTTTATCACCTTGATGGTGGGGGGTGGCTTGTCAGGGTTAGGGTTAGGGGTAGGGTTAGGGTTTGGATCCCTTTATCACCTTGATGGTGGGGGGTGGCTTGTCAGGGTTAGGGTTAGGGGTAGGGTTAGGGATGGGATCCCTTTATCACCTTGATGGTGGGGGGTGGCTTGTCAGGGTTAGGGTTAGGGGTAGGGTTAGGGTTAGGGGTACGGTTAGGGTTAGGGTTTGGATCCCTTTATCACCTTGATGGTGGGGGGTGGCTTATCAGTGACCTGGTGACCAGGACATTCTTCTAATAAAAAGCTACCCCTAACCCTAACCCTAGGGATCCTAACCCTAACCCTAGGGATCCTAACCCTAACCCTATCCCTAACCCTAACCCTAGCTATTTCTATTTATAGTGGGTTTTCTAGTTGATTTTGATGATTGGCAGCTGTCACACACTTCTCAGCATGCGTTTCAAAAATGCAAACGCATGAAAAAACGCATGTAAACACGTCAAAACGCCGCTTTTTTTTACCCAATGCAAAAACGCATGCGTCAAAAAAACGCAGCGTTTAAACGCGTTTACATGCGTTTTTTCACCACATGCGTTTTTTTTTTTAAATGCTGCAGATCAAAACGCAAGTGTGAAACCAGCCTTACCTGGGCCAAGGAGAAAAAGAAATAGAGTCTGAAGGAAGAGTGGAGAGGCACACAATCCAAGCAGCTTGAGGTCTAGTGTGAAGTGTCCACAATCAGTGATGGTTTGAGGAGCCATGTCATCTGCTGGTGTAGGTCCACTGTGTTTTATCAAGACCAAAGTCAGCGCAGCCATCTAGGAGGAAATTTTAGCACACTTCATGCTACCCTCTGATGACAAGCTTTTTGGAGATGAAAATGTCATTTTCCAGCAGGACTTGGTACCAGTCCACATTGCCAAAAGTACCAATACCAGGTTTAAAACAACAGTATCACTGTGCTTGAATGACCAGCAAACTCACCTGACCTATTGTCAAGAGGAAGATGAGAGACACCAGACCCAACAATGCAGATGAGCTGAGGGATGCCTGTATACCTTCTAAAAATTTGTAGCAGGTGCTGCATAATGACCCTCTAAAGATTTGGAGCAATGGCCGCCTAATTACCCTCTAAAATGTGGAGCAAGGGCTGCTTGTTTGCCCTCTAAAAATGTGATGCACCCATTTTCCTCCCAAATTGGGAGGAAAAAAATGCATCTTATAATCCAAAAAATACGGTAATTGTTCGACTAGGGCCTTCTAGCATTTCATCATTTTACTAGCTCTTTCCGTCACAGGAAAGAGAAATAGAATGTTTTCCTTGCAGCATGGGTTGAGAAAGGTCAACAACCAGTAATCAGTGTTGGCCAAAATGCGTATAACGTGAGGGTCACAGGAAAGGCAGCAGGATATAAAATCATCCATGTGTGCCAGACCCCCAACAGGCAAGACTTCCTTGTCTCCATCAGGAAGACGGCTCTCCATCTCTTCCTCCTCATTCTTCTCTTTCTCTTCCTCCTCTTCAGTCCATCCATGGGATGAAGAGTAGCTAGTACCTTCTGTAGCACAGGTAATCATCTCCAGTTCCTCCTCATTCTCAGTTTCCTCTTCATTATTACCCAACCTGCACTGAGAAGATGCGATGAGGCTGGGTTGGGTAGTATCACCCTGTGTACTCTTCCAACATCTCAACCTAGTCCACATGCAAAGCTTCCTCTTTAATTGTGAGCAGTGAGCGTTTGAGTAGACACAAAAGAGGGATGGTTACTCTGATTCAGGGGTCATCACCGCTCAGCATCTCAGTTGATTCCTCAAAGTTTTGTAGAACCTCACAGATGTCAAACATCCATGCTCACTTGTCTGTTCTTACGTGCAGAGGCTGAGCATAATACCTATGCTGTAGCTGGTGTTCAACTACTGCTCTTTGCAGCTCACAAAGCCTTGCTAACATGTGTAATGTGGAGTTCCAGCGTGTGGTCACGTCACACACCAGTCAGTGAACTACTAAGTTGAGCACATGGGCCAAGCATTGTGCGAGCTTGCCAAGCTTCAAAACCGCTGGCAGATTATGGCCATTATCACACACAATCGTGTCTGGTTGTAGGTTCAGCGGCAAGAGCCACAGATCTGTCTGGTCTGTTAGTCCTTGCTTTACCTTTGTCACCTAAACAAATTAGTTTCAGCAGAGCCTGTTGCCACTGACTTCAACGAGACAGTGCTCCAGTACTTCCAGTTTAAGACTAATATGGATGAGGTGCTCCAAGATGACAATTCGGAAATGGAAGATGAGGAGGAGGAGGGGGCACAGGAACTGGTGAAGGAGGTGAAGGAAACTCCCATGAAACTAGGGCCTGCATTAATCGGCTTGGCACGTGCGCCGTCCCAGTGTCTGACTCGGACTCGGCCTCCACAAACTTCATCCAGTGTGCCGTCAGGGAAATGTAGCGACCGTGGCCACAAGCACTTGTACATGTATCAATCGGTAAGTGGACCTTCACAATAACTGCATCGAGGAGGGCACTTGTGATGTTACGGGACAAGTGCTGGGGTAGGGCAGGGATGGCAAAGAGAAAAATTGTGGCTGCATGGGACCGAGTACCGAGGGCCGGCTGCAGCTATGAGATTGCGGAAAGCCTTAGTGTCCACAAACCTTAATGGCAACATTTCCAGGGCAAGCAGTGTGCAAAGGTGCCTGTTTAGTGTTTGAAACTGTAGGTGGGTGGCTGGGGAATTTGCACTTGCATTTCAAAGCCTGGGGTAGGGACAGCTGAACGCTGCACTAAGACAAAGAATTGGATGTGGTTGCTGATGGTGCTTGCCCCTGCATCTTGGATAGGGGATTGGTGGCAAGCATGTAGCACAGGGGAAGAGGTAGTGGCGTCACCCGCAGACTCTGATTGTGGACCCATGAGTTCAGCCCACCTAGTAGGATGCTTTGACGACATGTACCTGAGCATGCTGGTGGTAGTCAGGTTGATATTGGTCAGGCCACTGCTGATCTTGGTATCACACAGGTTGCAAATGACCTTTCTTTTATCGTACACACTTTCTTTCAAAAAGTGACAGACTGGAAATTTGACGCATGTAGGTGCTCTGTGGTAACGGTTGCCCGACATCTCCCTCTAGCCACCCCACTGCCTTTCTTACCTGTGAATTCCTCCACCTCTGCGCTGTTGTCCTTGCTCTACATGACACCTGTCCAGGTTGGTTCAGTAATTTCATCATCCACCACCTCATCTTAACCTTCTGCACTCTGGACATCACTTGCTGTCAACTGTGTCTCATCATCATCTACCTCTTGAGACACTAATTGCTTTTCCTCATCATTGTCTTGCCACCTGCAAAGTTTGACAGGAAGCTAGGTGTCGTGGATGAGAGTGTTTGTTGTGCTTCAACACCAGGCACAGTTTCACCTGGCCCACAGCCTCAGCCTCTACGTGCACTGTCAGCTGCACGTCCATTTCCCCGTCCCTTACCGCACGTCTTGCGAATTTTAAATTAGGTATATAATATATGCCTGCAAACTTTCCGGTATTAATAGGGAAAAGAAAATATGTAGCCCTGAAAAGGACTTTTGTTTTTAAGCTGCAGCAGCATTATACCTATAAAAGGCCTGCAAGGCAATAAACCCTGCCTATATACCTCTAATCCAAAACTATTCCTCCTCGACCAGCTGTCCCTACACTGAATGCGGGAAACAGCATATGGAGGACTATGAGGAGTGCATTATACTAAATAGTGGCCTATAGGGAGTGCATTATACTATATAGAGACCTATGGGGAGTGCATTATACTACATATAGGCCTCTGGGGAATGCATTATACTATATGGAGGACTATGGGGTGCATTATACTATATGGGGGCTATTTAGGGGGCAATTATAGAGTGAGGGGGGCCATCATACAGTGTTGGGATTACAGTGAGGGGGCCATCAGACAGTGTTGGAACCATCAAAAAGTTTGGGGTCAGTATGCTGTGTGGGGGAAATAATACTGTGTATAGGGGAGCATCATATTGTGTAGAGGGGAGCTGTATGGGAGAAAGACTCAGAATATTATTAAATGTTAAGTGGGCACTTATTATTATAATAAGTATCAATAAAATAATAATAATATCAATAAAAGCGATGTCTCACCCTGGAAAAAAAAGCTCTGACACACCTCCATCTATAGAAATATGAAAACGTTCTGGGTGTCAGAAAATGACACCACCATAAAAAAAAATGTTTTGATTTGTTTTTGACAAATTTCAAATTCTATTTCATCACTAAAATAATAAAAAAACGGACAAGTCTGGTATCACCATAATCATGGAAATACCAAATGGGAAAAACCACAAAGGATACATAAATATATCACAAACATATAAATGTTATCGGTCCTTGTAGTTAAAAAATATCAAAATTCTGGGGAGTGAAAGACACAAGAATAGGAAAGTTCAAGACAAACGTATCAAAAAAACATGTGGGAGGGTTAATCAAATCATACTGTTCTGTTCTCAATAAAATATTAACATATAAGGTACAATGTAGCAGACACACATCAATGAGTGAATAAATTAGTATATGTAAGTATGTAATTATGAGACAGATGAGTAGCACATATCAATTAACAAACATACCATAAAGAGAGAAGAACAGCGTCTAAATCAGGACCCCAGGACTCCGTCGTACGTCTTGCCCTTGGCTTTTACTCACCACAATTTTTATGTATAAATACACATACAGTACATATATATATATATATATATATATTAACTTCATGTACCAATAAAATTGATATTTTTATGATATATTTATGTTTCATTTGTGTTTATTTATTATTTGGTATAGCTCATTGCAGTAATCATATTAACCGGGTCAATCATAATGCTAGGTCATTATTACCACACAATGTATGCTCTAAAAATAATGCTTAAAAACAATGTCAGAATAGCATTTTTTCCTCAATTTCGCCGCACTTGGAATTTTTTCCCCATTTTCCAGTGCTCAATGTGGTAAAATTAATGTTGTCATTCAAAAGTACAACACATTCCACCAAAAAATAAGCCCTCAAATTTGTATTATTCAATGGGAATCTGTCAGCAGGATTTCATCCCCACCTATTTATATGCTAATGTGTATTTGGTCCTGTCAATAAACTCATTTGAGTTCTTTGAAGAGAGCTCCTAGAAGTGTTTGTCAACAGACTCGCCCCACTGACAGCTGGAAATGAAAGTTGAATGTTCCCCCTAGTGTTTAAAAGTGGAAATACCAAACCTTTTAAAATTATTTTTCAAATTTTACTAAATTATAAACAAATGAAAATATTTTGAAGAAAATTGAAACATTAATTCTTTACATTTATTCAATTGCTGGGAAAAAATTTTTTTGATGGCACCTTCCTTTTAACCACACCAAGGTCTGCTGTGCTCAGACACATGTCATCACTCTGCAGTAAGTGAGCTCACTGTGTCATTATGTCCCTTACTGAACCTGTTTTAATCTATAGCGTTGGCGTGTTCTTCACCAGATACACCATTTGCACCAAACTCTCCAGAAAAAAGTGGCATTTCATAAAAGTCACAATTTCAAGAATCTATCTAAAACATCTGGATAAGCAAAGTTGTCAAAGAAAAATAAAAAAAAATAAGGACAACTTAAAAAGTGGTACAAAATTTGGACTGGGTCTGGACAGATATATAGGCCCTTTTAATAATGTTATCCATCCTGGCCCATATCTTTTAATAATGTACCCCATCCTGTAATAATAATAATAATTATTATTATTATTATTAATTTATATAGCACCATTGATTCCATGGTGCTGTACATGAGAAGGGGTTACGTCAAAATACAAATATCACTTACATTAAACGAAACTAACAATGACAGACTGGTACAGAGGGAAGAGGACCCTGCCCTTGCGGGCTTACATTCTACAGGATTAAGGAGACAGTAGGTCAAGGGCTGCAGTAGCTCCGATGGTGTTGAGGTGGCCGTGTGGTCTTTACAGGCTGTAAGCTTCTTTGAAGAGGTGGGTTTTCAGGTTTCTTTTGAAGGATCCAAAAGTAGTGGATAACCGGACGTGCTGGGGCACTGAATTCCAGAGGATGGGTGATATTCGGGAGATGTCTTGGAGGCGATTGGGTGAGGAGCGAATAAGCGTGGAGGAGAGGAGGAGGTCTTGGGAGGACCGGAGATTACGTGAGGGAAGATATTGAGAGATTAGTGTGGAAATATACGGAGGAGAAAGGTTATGGATGGCTTTGTAAGTCAGTGTTAGTCATTTAAACTGGATACGCTGGGAAATTGGGAGCCAGTGAAGGGATTTACAAAGAGGGGAAGCAGGAGTGTAGCGAGAAGAGAGATTAATTAGTCGGGCAGCAGAGTTAAGGATGGACTGGAGGGGTGCAAGAGTGTTAGAAGGTAGGCCACAGAGGAGTATGTTGCAGTAGTCGAGGCGGGAGATGATTAGGGCATGCACGAGCATTTTGGTAGAGTGTGGGTTGAGGAAAGGACGGATTCTGGAAATATTTTTGAGCTGGAGGCGACAGGAGGTGGCGAGAGCTTGGATGTGCAGTTTGAAGGACTGGACAGAGTCAAGGGTTACTCCGAGGCAGCGGATTTTGGGGACAGGGGAAAGTGTGATTTCATTTATTTTGATAGATCGATCAGGTAGGGAAGATATGCGTGATGGAGGAAAGATAATGAGTTCAGATTTGTCCACATTGAGCTTGAGGAAGCGAGAGGAGAAGGAGGATATGGCTGATAGACACTCTGGGATTCTGGAGAGCAGAGAGGTGACATCTGGGCCCGAGAGGCAGATCTGAGTGTCATTGGCATATAGATGGTACTGGAAGCCATAGGACCTTATGAGTTGTCCCAGGCCGAGTGTATAGATTGAGAAGAGTAAGGGTCCTAGGACAGAGCCTTGGGGGACTCCAACAGAGAGGGGGAGAGATGAAGAGGTAGTATGGGAGTAGGAAACGCTAAATGTGCAGTTGGCAAGGTATGAGGAGATCCAAGATAGGGCAAGGTCTTTGACCCCAAGGAAGAGAGGATCTGTAGTAGGAGGCAGTGGTCAACTGTGTCGAAGGCAGAGGACAGGTCTAGGAGGAGGAGTATAGAGAATTGTCTGTTAGCTTTGGCTGTAGGTAAGTCGTTAGTAATTTTGGTCAGGGCAGTCTCAGTGGAATGGTGAGGATGGAAGCCAGATTGTAGGTTGTAGAAGAGAGAGTTAGATGCAAAGTGAGAGGAAAGTTCAGCATGGACGTGCTGCTCAAGGAGTTTGGAAGCAAATGGGAGCAAAGAAATGGGGCGATAGCTGGACATAGCGCTTGGATCAAGGGATGGCTTTTTGAGGATAATGCCAACTGTCCAGGACCCGTCCTGTAATAATACTCCTCATCCTGTAATAATGTTCCCCAACCTGGGCCCATCCTGAAATAATGTTCCCCGTCCGGTAATAATGTCCTCCAGCCGGTAATAATGTCCCCTGTTCTGTAATAATGTTTTATAATGGCCTCTTCCTGTAATAATGTCACAATTCTGGCCTATACCTATAATAATGTCCCCTATCCTGTAATAAGTTCTCCTATACTGACCCTATCCTGGCCCCTTCTAGTAATAATGTCTCCCATCCTGTAATAAAGTGCCATTTTGGCCTCTTTCTCTAATAATGTTCCCCATCCTGTAATAATCTCTCCCATACTGACCCTGTCCTGGCTCCTTCCAGTAATAGTGTCCCTCATCCTGTAATAAAGTCCTATTATGGTTGTAGCCAGGCCCAGTGCCTTTGATCCTGTAATCTCCCCTGGTGTGTTGGCCAATTGCTATTTTATCCCAAATAAGGTCCCACAATCCCTCTCACCTGATTCTCTACTTAGTCCTATAAATTTAGTAGAATTCTAGAAGGGCATGCGTGCGGGTCAGGCACGTGTCTCCTGGCAGCAAAGTATCACGGCAGCTAAAGTATCGTGAAGTGCAATTATTTCAACGGCAGTTAGTCACTGCAGGAGTCAGGACTCCACATTATGTATCTGTCTTTTTTGGGTATGTCTGCTGAATAAGCACTTCTTATTACTTGGATCTAGCTTTTGTATTAACCCATCTTACTCCTTCACCATGTTTATATATGCCCTTACAGTGTTTGCTCCACTAATCCTCTCTCTCCTTCGCTATCCACAAACCCCAGCACTTTCTAACCAAATAATCATCTCCCCTTCCCTCTTACCTACCCACCTGTCCTCCTCTGCTGAGCTGCTTCTCAATGTCAAATCGGTCCAAATAAAACATACAAACAAGCCGACCACTCTCCTCCCACCTGCTTTCCCTTTCTCTGCTTCTCCTCACTCCTGGCGACATATCTCCCAACCCTGGACCCCCACAGCTCATGCCTCCCATTACTACCCCTCCTACCGCTCCCTATCTAATATGAACTACCGCAATCTTTCCAACATAAAACCCGTGCCATTGATGCCCACCCCCTGCTCCCTCTCTCTAGAGCACTCTGGAATGCCCGCTCAATCTGCAATAAGCTTCATGTGATTCATGACCTTTTTCTCTCTCACAAGCTTGCCTTCCTTGGCCTCACAGAAACATGGCTAACACCCTCTGACACTGCTCCCCCTGCTGCGCTGTGTTATGGCGGCCTCCATTTCACCCACACCCCTCGCCCCAGCAACAGACATGGTGGAGGAGTGGGTCTTATCCTTTCTTCAAACTGTGCCTTTAATCCAATCCCACCTCTACCCTCCCTTATCCTACCCTCTTTTGAAGTCCACTCTGTCCACATCTACTCTTCCTCCTACCTCCAAGTGGCCGTCATATACCAACCTCCGGGTCCGGCCACTGTCTTTATTGACCAATTCTCCACCTGGCTTCTTCACTTTCTCTCTGCTGACATTCCCACCATCATCATGGGTGACTTCAACATCCCCAGTGATACCCTTCAGTCAACAGCCTCCAAACTTCTCTCCCTTACTTCATCTTTTGGTCTAACTCAGTGGTCCTCCGCAGCCACCCACACAGACGGACATACACTAGACCTGGTCTTCACCCATCTCTGCTCTCTATCTAACTTCACCACCTCCCCTCTCCCTCTATCTGACTCTGACCAACATCTGCTCACTTTCTCATTCCTGTCCTCCTCACCGGTCACCCATGTGTTGTGAATTAGACCTTTTGGCTCCCTCTTGTGGTCACTAGTGATATGACACTTTGATATTCCTTCCCTTGCTTGGTATCCACCTGGCCTCGTTAGTCCAGGGGTGTCGCTATTTGAACTTCCTGGATTTTCAGTCTGGTGCCTGGCATCGTTGTAATCAGATCCTTCTGTTTGCTCCTATCTGCTGGTCCTGGTTCTTTGCAAAATTAAGCTAAGTCCTGCTTTCTTGTTTTTGGTTATTTACTGTGCTCTTATTTTTGTCCAGCTTGTACTAAATGTGATTCCTTATATTGCTGGAAGCTCTAGGGGGCGGATGTTCTCCCCCCGTGCCGTTAGACGGTTCGGGGGTTCTTGAATATTCCGCGTGGAGTTTTTGTGAGGGTTTTTGCTGACCATATAAGTCATCTTCCTATATTCTGCTATTAGTTAGCGGGCCTCTCTTTGCTAAAACCTAGTTCATTTCTTGCGTTTGTCTTTTCTTCTTACCTCACCGTTATTATTTGTTGGGGGCTTGTATCCAACTTTTTGGGGTATTTCCTCTGGAGGCAAGAAAGGTCTTTCTTTTCCCTGCTAGGGTTAGTTAGTTCTCCGGCTGGCGCGAGACGTCTAGAATCAACGTAGGTACGTTCCCCGGCTGCTGTTATTTGTGTGCTAGGTTCAGGTATATGGTCAGCCCAGTTACCACTGCCCTTTGAGCTGGGTTTTATGTTCGCAGACTTCGCTATTGTCTCTGAGACCCCCTGCCATTGGGGTCATAACAGTATGCCAGGCCATAAGTGAATATTTAATGCATTGCAGAAGTGGGATTATAAGAAAGGAAATTCTGAGGTTTTTTTTTTCTTTCTTTCCTCCCCTTTATCTCAGAGTGGCTGGAGCCTTGCTGCAGACATGAATGTCCAGACCTTGATTACTAGTGTGGATCAGCTTGCTGCTCGTGTGCAGAGTATTCAAGATTTTGTTACTAGCAGTCCTATGTCAGAACCTAAAATACCTATTCCGGAATTGTTCTCTGGAGACCGATTTAAATTTAGAAATTTCAGGAATAATTGTAAATTGTTTCTATCTCTGAGACCTCGTTCGTCTGGAGACTCAGCTCAGCAAGTAAAATTTGTCAGCCTGATGTCTCGCTTCCCTTTCAGGTTGAAGTGGATGCTTCTGAGATCGGTGCAGGGGCCGTTTTGTCGCAGAGAAGCCCTGGTTGCTCTGTAATGAGACCATGTGCTTTTTTTTCTAGGAAATTTTCGCCTGCTGAGCGGAATTATGATGTTGGCAATCGGGAGTTGTTGGCCATGAAGTGGGCATTTGAGGAGTGGCGTCATTGGCTCGAGGGTGCTAAGCATCGTGTGGTGGTTTTGACTGATCACAAAAATCTGATGTATCTCGAGTCTGCTAAACGCCTGAATCCTAGACAGGCCCGTTGGTCATTATTTTTCTCCCGTTTTGACTTCGTGGTCTCGTACCTGCCTGGTTCAAAGAATGTTAAGGCTGATGCTCTTTCTAGGAGCTTTGTGCCTGACTCTCCTGGAGCCTCAGAGCCAGTTGGTATTCTTAAAGAGGGTGTAATCTTGTCGGCCATTTCTCCGGATTTGCGACGTGTGTTGCAGAGATTTCAGGCTGATAGACCTGACTCTTGTCCAACTGACAGACTGTTTGTTCCTGATAAATGGACCAGTAGAGTCATTTCCGAGGTTCACTCCTCGGTGTTGTCAGGGCATCCGGGTATTTTTGGCACCAGAGATTTGGTGGCTAGGTCCTTTTGGTGGCCTTCCTTGTCACGGGATGTGCGGTCATTTGTGCAGTCCTGTGGGACTTGTGCTCGGGCTAAGCCTTGCTGTTCTCATGCCAGCGGGTTGCTTTTGCCCTTGCCTGTCCCGAAGAGGCCTTGGACACACATTTCCATGGATTTCATTTCGGATCTTCCAGTGTCTCGGGGCATGTCTGTCATCTGGGTGGTATGTGATCGCTTTTCCAAGATGGTCCATTTGGTGCCCTTGCCTAAGCTGCCTTCCTCTTCTGATCTGGTTTCGTTATTCTTTCAGAATGTGGTTCGTTTGCACGGCATTCCTGAGAATATCGTGTCTGACAGAGGATCCCAGTTTGTTTCCAGGTTCTGGTGATCCTTTTGTGCTAAGATGGGCATTGATTTGTCGTTTTCATCTGCCTTTCATCCTCAGACTAATGGCCAAACTGAGCGAACAAATCAGACTCTAGAGGCTTATTTGAGATGTTTTGTTTCTGCAGATCAGGATGATTGGGTGACCTTCTTGCCGTTGGCTGAGTTTGCCCTTAATAATCGGGCTAGTTCCGCTACCTTGGTTTCACCATTTTTCTGCAACTCCGGTTTCCATCCTCGTTTTTCCTCGGGACATGTGGAGCCGTCTGACTGTCCTGGGGTGGATTCTGTGGTGGATAGGTTGCAGCGGATTTGGGATCATGTGGTGGACAACTTGAAGTTGTCACAGGAGAAGGCTCAGCGTTTTGCCAACCGCCGCCGCGGTGTGGGTCCCCGACTTCGCGTTGGGGATTTGGTGTGGCTGTCTTCTCGCTTTGTTCCTATGAAGGTCTCCTCTCCTAAATTTAAGCCTCGCTTTATTGGTCCTTATAAGATTTTGGAAATTCTTAATCCAGTGTCCTTTCGCTTGGAACTTCCTGTGTCGTTTGCCATTCACAACGTGTTCCATAGGTCTTTGTTGCGGCGGTACGTTGTGCCTGTGGTTCCTTCTGTTGAGCCTCCTGCTCCGGTGTTGGTTGGGGGCGAGTTGGAGTACGTGGTGGAAAAGATCTTGGATTCTCGTCTCTCCAGGCGGAGGCTTCAGTATCTGGTCAAGTGGAAGGGCTATGGTCAGGAGGATAATTCCTGGGTGGTCGCCTCTGATGTGCATGCGGCCGATTTGGTTCGTGCCTTTCACGCTGCTCATCCTGATCGCCCTGGTGGTCTTAGTGAGGGTTCGGTGACCCCTCCTTATGGGGGGGGTACTGTTGTGAATTAGACCTTTTGGCTCCCTCTTGTGGTCACTAGTGATATGACACTTTGATATTCCTTCCCTTGCTTGGTATCCACCTGGCCTCGTTAGTCCAGGGGTGTCGCTATTTGAACTTCCTGGATTTTCAGTCTGGTGCCTGGCATCGTTGTAATCAGATCCTTCTGTTTGCTCCTATCTGCTGGTCCTGGTTCTTTGCAAAATTAAGCTAAGTCCTGCTTTCTTGTTTTTGGTTATTTACTGTGCTCTTATTTTTGTCCAGCTTGTACTAAATGTGATTCCTTATATTGCTGGAAGCTCTAGGGGGCGGATGTTCTCCCCCCGTGCCGTTAGACGGTTCGGGGGTTCTTGAATATTCCGCGTGGAGTTTTTGTGAGGGTTTTTGCTGACCATATAAGTCATCTTCCTATATTCTGCTATTAGCTAGCGGGCCTCTCTTTGCTAAAACCTAGTTCATTTCTTGCGTTTGTCTTTTCTTCTTACCTCACCGTTATTATTTGTTGGGGGCTTGTATCCAACTTTTTGGGGTATTTCCTCTGGAGGCAAGAAAGGTCTTTCTTTTCCCTGCTAGGGTTAGTTAGTTCTCCGGCTGGCGCGAGACGTCTAGAATCAACGTAGGTACGTTCCCCGGCTGCTGTTATTTGTGTGCTAGGTTCAGGTATATGGTCAGCCCAGTTACCACTGCCCTTTGAGCTGGGTTTTATGTTTGCAGACTTCGCTATTGTCTCTGAGACCCCCTGCCATTGGGGTCATAACAGTATGCCAGGCCATAAGTGAATATTTAATGCATTGCAGAAGTGGGATTATAAGAAAGGAAATTCTGAGTTTTTTTTTTTTTTTTTTTTCTTTCTTTCCTCCCCTTTATCTCAGAGTGGCTGGAGCCTTGCTGCAGACATGAATGTCCAGACCTTGATTACTAGTGTGGATCAGCTTGCTGCTCGTGTGCAGAGTATTCAAGATTTTGTTACTAGCAGTCCTATGTCAGAACCTAAAATACCTATTCCGGAATTGTTCTCTGGAGACCGATTTAAATTTAGAAATTTCAGGAATAATTGTAAATTGTTTCTATCTCTGAGACCTCGTTTGTCTGGAGACTCAGCTCAGCAAGTAAAAATTGTCAGCCTGATGTCTCGCTTCCCTTTCAGGTTGAAGTGGATGCTTCTGAGATCGGTGCAGGGGCCGTTTTGTCGCAGAGAAGCCCTGGTTGCTCTGTAATGAGACCATGTGCTTTTTTTTCTAGGAAATTTTCGCCTGCTGAGCGGAATTATGATGTTGGCAATCGGTAGTTGTTGGCCATGAAGTGGGCATTTGAGGAGTGGCGTCATTGGCTCGAGGGTGCTAAGCATCGTGTGGTGGTTTTGACTGATCACAAAAATCTGATGTATCTCGAGTCTGCTAAACGCCTGAATCCTAGACAGGCCCGTTGGTCATTATTTTTCTCCCGTTTTGACTTCGTGGTCTCGTACCTGCCTGGTTCAAAGAATGTTAAGGCTGATGCTCTTTCTAGGAGCTTTGTGCCTGACTCTCCTGGAGCCTCAGAGCCAGTTGGTATTCTTAAAGAGGGTGTAATCTTGTCGGCCATTTCTCCGGATTTGCGACGTGTGTTGCAGAGATTTCAGGCTGATAGACCTGACTCTTGTCCAACTGACAGACTGTTTGTTTCTGATAAATGGACCAGTAGAGTCATTTCCGAGGTTCACTCTTCGGTGTTGTCAGGGCATCCGGGTATTTTTGGCACCAGAGATTTGGTGGCTAGGTCCTTTTGGTGGCCTTCCTTGTCATGGGATGTGCGGTCATTTGTGCAGTCCTGTGGGACTTGTGCTCGGGCTAAGCCTTGCTGTTCTCGTGCCAGCGGGTTGCTTTTGCCCTTGCCTGTCCCGAAGAGGCCTTGGACACACATTTCCATGGATTTCATTTCGGATCTTCCAGTGTCTCGGGGCATGTCTGTCATCTGGGTGGTATGTGATCGCTTTTCCAAGATGGTCCATTTGGTGCCCTTGCCTAAGCTGCCTTCCTCTTCTGATCTGGTTTCGTTATTCTTTCAGAATGTGGTTCGTTTGCACGGCATTCCTGAGAATATCGTGTCTGACAGAGGATCCCAGTTTGTTTCCAGGTTCTGGCGATCCTTTTGTGCTAAGATGGGCATTGATTTGTCGTTTTCATCTGCCTTTCATCCTCAGACTAATGGCCAAACTGAGCGAACAAATCAGACTCTAGAGGCTTATTTGAGATGTTTTGTTTCTGCAGATCAGGATGATTGGGTGACCTTCTTGCCGTTGGCTGAGTTTGCCCTTAATAATCGGGCTAGTTCCGCTACCTTGGTTTCGCCATTTTTCTGCAACTCCGGTTTCCATCCTCGTTTTTCCTCGGGACATGTGGAGCCGTCTGACTGTCCTGGGGTGGATTCTGTGGTGGATAGGTTGCAGCGGATTTGGGATCATGTGGTGGACAACTTGAAGTTGTCACAGGAGAAGGCTCAGCGTTTTGCCAACCGCCGCCGCGGTGTGGGTCCCCGACTTCGCGTTGGGGATTTGGTGTGGCTGTCTTCTCGCTTTGTTCCTATGAAGGTCTCCTCTCCTAAATTTAAGCCTCGCTTTATCGGTCCTTATAAGATTTTGGAAATTCTTAATCCAGTGTCCTTTCGCTTGGAACTTCCTGTGTCGTTTGCCATTCACAACGTGTTCCATAGGTCTTTGTTGCGGCGGTACGTTGTGCCTGTGGTTCCTTCTGTTGAGCCTCCTGCTCCGGTGTTGGTTGGGGGCGAGTTGGAGTACGTGGTGGAAAAGATCTTGGATTCTCGTCTCTCCAGGCGGAGGCTTCAGTATCTGGTCAAGTGGAAGGGCTATGGTCAGGAGGATAATTCCTGGGTGGTCGCCTCTGATGTGCATGCGGCCGATTTGGTTTGTGCCTTTCATGCTGCTCATGCTGATCGCCCTGGTGGTCTTAGTGAGGGTTCGGTGACCCCTCCTTATGGGGGGGGTACTGTTGTGAATTAGACCTTTTGGCTCCCTCTTGTGGTCACTAGTGATATGACACTTTGATATTCCTTCCCTTGCTTGGTATCCACCTGGCCTCGTTAGTCCAGGGGTGTCGCTATTTGAACTTCCTGGATTTTCAGTCTGGTGCCTGGCATCGTTGTAATCAGATCCTTCTGTTTGCTCCTATCTGCTGGTCCTGGTTCTTTGCAAAATTAAGCTAAGTCCTGCTTTCTTGTTTTTGGTTATTTACTGTGCTCTTATTTTTGTCCAGCTTGTACTAAATGTGATTCCTTATATTGCTGGAAGCTCTAGGGGGCGGATGTTCTCCCCCCGTGCCGTTAGACGGTTCGGGGGTTCTTGAATATTCCGCGTGGAGTTTTTGTGAGGGTTTTTGCTGACCATATAAGTCATCTTCCTATATTCTGCTATTAGCTAGCGGGCCTCTCTTTGCTAAAACCTAGTTCATTTCTTGCGTTTGTCTTTTCTTCTTACCTCACCGTTATTATTTGTTGGGGGCTTGTATCCAACTTTTTGGGGTATTTCCTCTGGAGGCAAGAAAGGTCTTTCTTTTCCCTGCTAGGGTTAGTTAGTTCTCCGGCTGGCGCGAGACGTCTAGAATCAACGTAGGTACGTTCCCCGGCTGCTGTTATTTGTGTGCTAGGTTCAGGTATATGGTCAGCCCAGTTACCACTGCCCTATGAGCTGGGTTTTATGTTTGCAGACTTCGCTATTGTCTCTGAGACCCCCTGCCATTGGGGTCATAACACCCATGTCCAGCAACATGCGCACCCCCGCGCTTGGCTTCTCCTTATGATACTCTCATATCAGCTATTGACACGGTTGCCCCTCTCGTTCATGGCAGAGTGTGACGTATCAATAGACAACCCTGGCACAATAACACCACTAAAAAGCTCCGGCAAGTGTCCAGGGTTGCATAGCGTCATTGGAAGGAAACACATTCGCAAGACGACTTCACTGCATTCAAACAGGCAACACTAGCTTTTAAATCTGCTCTCACCTCTGCTAAACAGGCCTACTTCACAACCCTCATATCTTTCCTATCCTACAACCCAAAACAGTTATTCAAAAAACCTTTAACTCCCTCCTCCGCCCCCCACTGCCCCTCCAACCTCCCTCATCTCTGTATATGTCATATGCACCACACACACACACACACACACACACACTGCATAAGTCGTATGCACCACACTCACAAGCACACACTGTATACGCCATACGCAGCCTCTTGCACGGTACCACCAGCGGAACACCGTCGCGAACATGCCGCCGCCGGGATCAGCCAAATGATTCACTGACTGCCACCATCTTTGTACAGGAGTAGCACATGCACAGTTTTAATGTGACCGCCGCTATCTCTCTGCACAAAGATGGCGGCGGTCTGATTTACTGCGCCTGCGCAAATTCTGCGCAGGTGCATTGAATCATTCGGCTGATCCCGATGGCAGATGCGCAAGGTGTCTACAGGCAGAGGAAGCTCATCACATTAAAGCGGTTTTCCCACGAACGAAAGTTCATTTTAAAAATTTCTCCTGGGCAGGGGAGGAAGCAAAAGACAATACTGACATTACAGCAGGGGATCACAGGGGATTCATTTTGTCAGGTAAAATATTTCACTGACTTTTTAAACAATATTTTACCTCACAAAATGTATCCTCTTCTGCCATAATTTCAGTATTGTCTTTGAGGGGAGAACACAGCACAGGAAGGAGAGAGACAGCAGACAAGAGATTCTCAATGCTGCAAAGCCTGCCCCCATCTTGATATTACCGCACTCCCGATGCCATAGCATCTGGCCTCCATCTAGTGTATATATATATATATACTGTATACATATATATACTCTGTATATTCTTTCACATGTCCTCTTTCAACAACGAGCAGGGTCTTCTTCATCCTCAATAGCTGGAACAAGGTGGCAGGTGATGCGTGGCAGTGATGTCATGCACAGCTTGTGCCGGGCAGCTGTCATCCTCCGATTGACCAATGGTTTTGCCTAGTGGTTGCAGTGTAGGAAGTTGGTGGTTCTCTGCGACGTAATACATTTCACTTTCAGCTGCAAACGGCACTTTTGTTGATGGGCTCCACTGCCCCAGTTGGGGTTGCACCCTCTGCAACCACAGTCATTGTTCTGTCTTCATACACGTTGATACAGTGTGTGATCCGACATACGGCATAAACCACTTCTGTCTCCCAAATAAGCAGACTGTCCTCTGTAGTCTAACTTGTTTATTGGTAAACATGAGCGCGGTAAAACTAGAATAATACAAATGATATGTATAAGTATTGGGCTAAACGATAACACAACTACAACTAACAGGGAAACATACAGTATGGTGCAACTTCTACATAACTACATACAGCAGATTCCTGGTAACCACATTTCCTGTGTACTGGCTGCTATACAGTTAATCACACACTGTACTACACTACATTGTAGGAACAGGGGTAATGACCTTACCGGATAAACTTAACAAGGATTAGAAGTAAGTGAGGTAGTTCCAACAGCAGATAACGCGTGTGTCCAGGGAGATGCACAGAGAGAGAATGGGAATTTCCCCATCCCAGAATGCCTTGCTGAAACCCACAATGCAACACTCTATTATTACATGAAAACACAGGTTATAAATTTATCCACCACTGGGTGGTGCTATAACACAGCAAAACCAGAACTAGTGCTAAACCTTGTGTCCTTCTTTTAGAAAGGACAGAACACTCCCCGCTTGGCATCAACCGATGCCACCTACAGGTTCTTTTGGCGAAAACAGTAAGACAAGTTCCGCCACTGGTCTGAGGAATAGTTTGCTTTCCCCAGACTTGCCTACTTTGACCTCGACCTTGCGGATCTTCCCATCTTTGCTTGGGAATACTTTAGTGATGAGGCCTAGTGGCCACTCATTACGGTGTGACTGGCTGTCTTTCATGAGAACGACATCACCAGTTTTGATGTTTGGTTTGTCGGTCTGCCACTTCTTCCTTGGTTGTAAGGTGGAGAGGTACTGCTTCCTCCATCTGTCCCAGAAGGTATTGGAGAGACTTTGGACTTGTCTCCATTGTCGTCTGTAGAGGTCCTTGTTGCTAAATTCTCCAGGTGGAGCGCTGAGAACGCTGGCTTTCTGAGTAAGTAACATGGCAGGAGTGAGAATGGTCAGATCCTCAGAGTCACTAGAAAGTGAAGTCAACGGTCTGGCATTAATGATGGCCGAAACTTCTGCTAGGAATGTGGTCAAACTTTCATGTGTGAGTCTTGCACTACCTGCCTGCAAGAAAATGGAGTCAAGGATTCTGCGTGCTATTCCTATCATCCTCTCCCAAGCACCTCCCATGTGAGAAGAGTGTGGTAGATTGAAAGTCCAGGTACATCCCTGCTCACTCAGGTATCTTTCCACACCGGTGGTGTCTAGGTTGGAAGGGATTTGAAGTTCTTTCACTGCTCCTACAAAGTTGGTACCTCTATCGGAGCGTATGTGCTTCACTGGACCTCTGATGGCGATGAAACGTCGGAGTGCATTTATAAACCCTGAAGTGTCCATGGACTCAATTACTTCAATGTGGACTGCTCTAATGGACATACAGGTGAACATAACAGCCCAGCGTTTGGCATTGGCCTGGACTCTTCTAGTGTTCCGTGCAACCACAGACCATGGCCCGAATACGTCCAGTCCGACGTTGGTAAATGGAGGTTCTGTACTAAGTCTGTCTGGTGGGAGATTGGCCATCTTCGGCTTTTGAGTCCCGCCACGGAGTTTGCGACAAATCACACAATTGTAAATGAGTTTACTCACGCATCGCTTTGCTCCGACTATCCATAGTCCAGCAGTTCGTAGATTTCCTTCAGTAAACAGTCGTCCCTGATGTTTCACCAAGACGTGGTGGTGTTGCACAAGCAGGGTCGCGACATGATGATGTCCAGGAATTATTATAGGGTGCTTCTCCCCAAATTCCACTTCAGCTTCTTGAAGACGACCTCCAATTCTTAACAGCCCATCCTGGTCAATGATTGGATCAAGCTTCTTCAAGACACTATCTCTGGAAACGGGTTGGCTTTTATTGAGGTTATCTATTTCTTTGGCGTAACATTCACGTTGTATGGTACGAATTATGACGTTCTTGGCATTTTCCATGCTTGGAACGGTAAAGGCACACTTGCAGTGGTGCCAACCTTTGCAAGGTTTCTGGATGGCGGGTGACGTTGACTTGTAGGATCGAGCCACATGAATTAAACAAACAAGGGCACGAACAAGTGAGTCCCAAGTTGAGAACCTGTTGAAGCGGTGGGATTTGAGGTGATTGTCTTTAGTCACCGTACGTAGAACGGATACCTGAGGACGGATTTCCTCATCTGCCTCTGGATCCACCAATTCAAAGATGTTTGACTCGTCCACATATGGCGTCGAACGGTATAAGAATGTAGGACCGGTGAACCAGGTTGTGTCCTTAAGTTGTCTTGCTTCAACGGATCTGGTTGCGTGGTCCGCCGGATTGTGGTGCGTGGACACATAGTGCCACTGTTTAGGTTCGGTGGATCTCCTGATCCTTAGCACCCGATTGCTGACATAGACATAGAAGCGACGAGTTTCATTACAAATGTACCCCAGCACTACCTTGCTGTCAGTGTAGAACTCAACTTCTTTGATTTCCAGGTCCATTTCTGTTGAGATAAGCTCAGCTAACTCTACTGCCAGCACAGCTGCACAGAGTTCCAGTCTGGGTACTGTGTGTTCACGGAGTGGGGCCAATTTTGTCCGGCTCATAACAAGCCTTACGTGGCATTGTACGTTGATGTCAGTTGTTTTCAAATACGCCACTGCTGCAATTGCCTTGGTTGAAGCATCGCAGAAGATACAAAGCCTTTGCACCTCGATTTCTGATGAAGGCACAGAAGCATATGGCCGTGCCACGTAGAGACTCGACAGGGCTTCTAAAGAATTTTTCCATCTTTCCCACAGTTCTCTTTTATCGTTGGGAAGCGGATCGTCCCAATCGGATGTCTCTTGGGTGAAGTCTCTCAACATCATTTTACCTTGGATAGTTACAGGGGTTACAAATCCCAGAGGATCGTACAAGCTGTTCACAACGGACAGGACGCCTCTACGCGTGAAGGGTTTCTCTTCTTCGCTGATCTGGAAGGTGAATGCATCCTTTTTTAAATCCCAGAGTAGACCCAGGCTCCGCTGCATGGGAAGGGAATCCGTGCTTAAATCCAAGTCTTTTAAATCGGTTGAGTAATCTTGAGAGGGAAAAGCTGCCATTAGTTTCTGGCTGTTGGAAGCAATTTTGTGCAACCTCAAATTGGATGAAGCGAGCATTTCTTGTGCCCTTTTCAGGAGGCTGACTGCCGACTCCTCTGTGGGTGTGGATTTCAGGCAGTCATCTACGTAGAAATCCTTTTCCACAAAAGATCTTACATCCGATCCATACTTCGCTTCACCTTCTCTGGCTGAATGTCTAAGGCCATAGATAGCGACAGCAGGGGAAGGGCTGTTCCCGAAAATGTGAACCTTCATACGATATTCCACGATGTCCTTGTAGGGGTCATTATTGTGGTACCAGAAGAACCTCAAGTAGTTTCTGTGTTCTTCTTTAACAAGGAAGCAGTGAAACATCTGTTGTATGTCAGCCATAAATGCTACTGCGTCTTTGCGGAAACGAAGAAGTACTCCCAGAAGTCTGTTGTTGAGGTCTGGACAGGACAGGAAGACGTCGTTTAAAGAAACACCTTCGTATCTGGCACTTGAGTCAAATACCACTCTTATCTGACCTGGTTTCTTCGGATGATACACGCCGAAAATAGGTAAGTACCAACATTCCTCGGAATCTTGAAGTATAGGTGCAATTTCCGCGTGGCCACTCTGGAATATTCTCTCCATGAAGGTAAAGAAGTGTTGTTTTGTTTCTGGTGCCTTCTGCAGTTTGCGCGTAAGGGAGACAAATCGACTGTAGACAAGTTCTCTGTTGTTGGGTAAGCGTTGCCTCTGTGGTTTGAATGGTAAAGGTGCGACCCAACTCTTTGATTCATCTCTTACTATCTCTCGCTCCATGATATCCAAGAACAGTCTGTCCTCTATGGACATTGCTACCTGGTTGTCTTCTCTTGTTCTGTGGAAAACTGTGCACCCTATATGATCTTGCTCACCGTCGCACGCATGGTCTTCACAGGAAGGATCAGCTAACGGACAAGGTGGAGGGGTGTGGTGTGGCAATTCTTTAATCAGGAAACTGTTCTCGCATGGCTGGAAGAGAGATGGGCGTCCATTCTCGAGGGTATTGGTGAGCATGCTATTGACTGATGTCGGCCTGTGTGCTCCACCCAAACAGACATCTCCCACAATGACCCATCCTAGGTCAAGTCTCTGAGCATATGGGGCGTTTTGTGGGCCGTTGATCTGCCCTCTAGCCTTGTGGACCCGTAGTATGTCTCTTCCGAGAAGTAAGACGATAGGAGCTCCTTGGTCAAGCTCTGGTATCAGGTGAGCTATACATCTCAAGTGGGTGTGATGAGCTGCTACCTCTGGTGTAGGTATCTCAGACCTGTTGTCTGGAATCTGGTTGCACTCCAGTATTGATGGCAAGGATAAGCAGGTTTGACCGTCTATAGACTCTACTTTGAATCCAGTTGCTCTCCTCCCCGCCGTCTCGACAGTACCTGCACATGTCTTCAAGGAGTACGGAGAGCCGGGACCAGCAATGTTGAAGGTGTCGAAGAGAAAGGACTTAGCTAGAGACCTGTTGCTCTGATCATCCAAGATTGCATATACCTTGATCGCCTTATCCCGTTGGCTCGCTGGGAATACTCTGACAAGACAGATCTTCGAGCAGGATCTTCCTGCTACGAGTTCCTTGCAGATCTCTGTGCACCGAGAAGTGACCACTGGGGTGTCCATGTCAGTGTCCATCTGTTTTTCGGCAGACTCTTCTACTTGCGACGATACCCCTGAGGGTGGTCCAGGATGTAAGGCCGTGTTGTGTTCCACACTACTACATTCTGTGCATTTCACACTGGATTCACAGTTCTTGGCGAAGTGTGAGGTTGTCGCGCAGCATCTGAAGCATATCTTGTTTTCCTTTAGGAAACTCTTACGGTCTTCTAGAGACTTCTCCCTGAAGGCTCTACATTTTAGTAGAGGATGAGGTTTCTTGTGTAGGGGGCAGTATTTGCTGAGATCCTGCGGTTTGTCCTCTTCTGGAGAGGACTTACTTGCCCTGTAAGGAAAACCTGTGGAGGTAACATTAGTTTTGTGGACTGCCACTGGTGTTTTACTGGGTTTTACACCAGAGGCAGCGGTACATGACATAGTGAAATCGAAACTAGGGTCATTTCTAACTTTAGCCTGCTGAGCGACAAAGTCTACAAACACCCCAAAGGGAGGAAATGGTACCTTATGAGCCTGTTTGTAACGGGACCCGTGACTGACCCACTTTTCTTGTAAGTTGTAAGGGAGCTTTTGGACAATCGGGTTGACACCTCTGGCAGTGTCCAGGAATGCCAACCCTGGTAGATCACCTTCTGCCTGAGCAGCATGTACCTCCATTAACAAGTCGCTCAGTTCCCTGAGCTTTTGATAACCCTTATTTGCTATCTTGGGGAAATCATCAATTCTTTTATACAAAGCATTTCTATAGCTTCTATTGACCCATAACATTCTTCGAGTCTCTCCCACACCATACGAAGTCCTGTGTGTGGGTACTTTATGTTAACCCCTTCCCGACATTTGACGTACTATCCCGTCGAGGTGGGGTGGGCCCGTATGACCGCCGACGGGATAGTACGTCATCACCGATCAGCGGCGCTCACGGGGGGAGCGCGGCCGATCGCGGCCGGGTGTCAGCTGCATATCGCAGCTGACATCCGGCACTATGTGCCAGGAGCGGTCACGGACCGCCCCCGGCACATTAACCCCCGGCACACCGCGATCAAACATGATCGCAGTGTACCGGCGGTATAGGGAAGCATCGCGCAGGGAGGGGGCTCCCTGCGGGCTTCCCTGAGACCCCCGGAGCAACGCGATGTGATCGCGTTGCTGCGAGGGTCTCCTACCTCCTTCCTGGCTGCAGGTCCCGGATCCAAGATGGCCGCGGCATCCGGGTCCTGCAGGGAAGGAGGTGGCTTACCGAGTGTCTGCTCAGAGCAGACACTTGGTAAGCCTGCAGCCCTGCACAGCAGATCGTCGATCTGGCAGAGTGCTGTGCACACTGCCAGATCAATGATCTGTGATGTCCCCCCCTGGGACAAAGTAAAAAAGTTAAAAAAAAATTTTTCCACATGTGTAAAAAAAAAAAAAAAAAAAATCCTAAATAAATAATAATAAAAAAATATATATTATTCCCATAAATACATTTCTTTATCTAAATAAAAAAAACAAAACAATAAAAGTACACATATTTAGTATCGCCGCGTCCGTAACGACCCAACCTATAAAACTGCCCCACTAGTTAACCCCTTCAGTAAACACCGTAAGAAAAAAAAAAAAAAAACGAGGCAAAAAACAACGCTTTATTACCATACCGCCGAACAAAAAGTGGAATAACACGCGATCAAAAAGACTGATATAAATATCCATGGTACCGCTGAAAACGTCATCTTGTCCCGCAAAAAACAAGCCGCGATACAACATTATCAGCAAAAAAATAAAAAAGTTATAGTCCTGAGAATAAAGCGATACGAAAATAATTATTTTTTCTATATTTTAGTTTTTATCGTATAAAAGCGCCAAAACATAAAAAAATGATATAAATGAGATATCGCTGTAATCGTACTGACCCGAAGAATAAAACTGCTTTATCAATTTTACCAAACGCGGAATGGTATAAACGCCTCCCCCAAAAGAAATTCATGAATAGCTGGTTTTTGGTCATTCTGCCTCACAAAAATCGGAATAAAAAGCGATCAAAAACGGTCACGTGTCCGAAAATGTTACCAATAAAAACGTCAACTCGTCCCGCAAAAAACAAGACCTCACATGACTCTGTGGAGCAAAATGTGGAAAAATTATAGGTCTCAAAATGTGGAGACGCAAAAACTTTTTTGCTATAAAAAGCGTCGCTGGTTTCACACTTGCGTTTTTGTCTGCAGCGTTTTTTGCACAAAAAACGCATGCATTTTTTCCCTATATTTAACATTGAAAACGCATGCGGTTTTTTTGTACGCGTTTGGTCGCGTTTTCAAACGCATGCGTTTTTTTTCTGCATGCGTTCATTTTCAGAAATACAACCTGCAGTATTTTCTTGCGTTTTTAAGCACATGCGTTTGTTTGCGTTAAAAACGCATGCATTTAAACACACTGAAAAGCCACCCACCACCATCAAGGTGATAAAGGGATCCAAACCCTAACCCTAACTCTACCCCTAACCTCACCCCTAACCGTTTAATGAACATTTTCTGACAGTCATAGTGCCACGTATTTCAGTGCCACGTATTTCAGTGCCACGTATTTCAGTGCCACGTGTTTCAGTGCCACGTATTTCAGTGCCACGTATCACATATTTCAGTGCCACGTATCACGTATTTCAGTGCCACGTATCACGTATTTCAGTGCCACATATTTTAGTACCACGTATTTCAGTGCCACGTATTTCAGTGCCACGTATTTCAGTGCCACGTATTTCAGTGCCACGTATTTCAGTGCCACGTATTTCAGTGCCACGTATTTCAGTGCCACGTATCACGTATTTCAGTGCCACGTGTTTCAGTGCCACGTATTTAAGTGCCACGTATCACGTATTTCAGTGCCACGTATTTCAGTGCCACGTATTTCAGTGCCACGTATTTCAGTGCCACGTGCCACGTATTTCAGTGCCACGTATTTCAGTGCCACGTATTTCAGTGCCACGTATTTCAGTGCCACGTATTTCAGTGCCACGTATCAGTGCCACGTATCAGTGCCACGTATCACATATTTCAGTGCCACGTATTTCAGTGCCACGTATTTCAGTGCCACGTATTTCAGTGCCACGTATTTCAGTGCCACGTATTTCAGTGCCACGTATTTCAGTGCCACGTATTTCAGTGCCACGTATTTCAGTGCCACGTATCACGTATTTCAGTGCCACGTGTTTCAGTGCCACGTATTTAAGTGCCACGTATCACGTATTTCAGTGCCACGTATTTCAGTGCCACGTATTTCAGTGCCACGTATTTCAGTGCCACGTATTTCAGTGCCACGTATTTCAGTGCCACGTATTTCAGTCACGTTTAGGGTTAGGGTTAGGGGTAGGGTTAGGGTTAGGGCTAGGGTTGGAGGTAAAGTTAGGGTTGGGGCTAAAGTTAGGGTTGGGGCTAAAGTTAGGGTTAGGGTTTGGATTACATTTACGTTTGGATTAGGGTTGGGATTAGAATTATGGGTGTGTCAGGGCTAGGGGTGTGGTTAGGGTTACCGTTGGGATTAGGGTTAGGGGTGTGTTTGGGTTAGGGTTTCAGGTAGAATTGGGGAGTTTCCACTGTCTAGGCACATCAGGGGCTCTACAAGCGCGACATGGCGTCCAATCTCAATTCCAGCCAATTCTGTGTTGAAAAAGTAAAACAGTGCTCCTTCCCTTCCGAGCTCTCCCGTGCGCCCAAAAAGGGGTTTACCCCAACATATGTGTTATCAGCGTACTCGGGACAAATTGAACAACAACTTCTGGGGTCCAAGTTCTCTTGTTATCCTTAGGAAAATAAAAATTTGGGGGGCTAAAAATCATTTTTGTGGGAAAAAAAAGATGTTTTATTTTCACGGCTCTGCGTTATAAACTGTAGTGAAACACTTGGGGGTTCAAAGTTCTCACAACACATCTAGATAAGTTCCTTGGGAGGTCTAGTTTCCAATATGGGGTCACTTGTGGGGGGTTTGTACTGTTTGGGTACATCAGGGGCTCTGCAAATGCAACGTGACGCCTGCAGACCAATCCATTTAAGGCTGCATTCCAAATGGCGCTCCTTCCCTTCCGAGCTCTGTCATGCACCCAAACAGTGGTTCCCCCCCACATATGGGGTATCAGCGTACTCAGGACAAATTGGACAACAACTTTTGGGGTCTAATTTATCCTGTTACCCTTGTGAAAATACAAAACTGGGGGCTAAAAAATCATTTTTGTGAAAAAAAAAAAGAATTTTTATTTTCACGGCTTTGCGCTATAAACTTTAGTGAAACACTTGGGGGTTCAAAGTTCTCAAAACACATCTAGATAAGTTCTTTGGGAGGTCTAGTTTCCAATATGGGGTCACTTGTGGGGGGTTTGTACTGTTTGGGTACATCAGGGGCTCTGCAAATGCAACGTGACGGCTGCTGACCAATCCATTTAAGTCTGCATTCCAAATGGCGCTCCTTCCCTTCCGAGCTCTGTCATGCGCCCAAACAGTGGTTCCCCCCCACATATGGGGTATCAGCGTACTCAGGACAAATTGGAAAACAAATTTTGGGGTCCAATTTATTCTGTTACCCTTGTAAAAATACAAAGCTGGGTGCTAAAAAATCATTTTTGAGAAAAAAAATAAAAATTATTTTCACGGCTCTGCGTTATAATCTGTAGTGAAACACTTGGGGGTTCAAAGCTCTCAAAACACATCTAGATAAGTTCCTTAGGGGGTCTACTTTCCAAAATGGTGTCACTTGTAGGGAGTTTCAATGTTTAGGCACATCAGGGGCTCTCCAAACGCAACATGGCGTCCCATCTCAATTCCAGTCAATTTTGCATTGAAAAGTCAAATGGCGCTCCTTCCCTTCCAAGCTCTGCCATGCGCCCAAACAATGGTTTACACCCACATATGGGGTATCAGCGTACTCAGGACAAATTGCACAACATTTTTTGGGGTCCAATTTCTTCTCTTACCCTTGGGAAAATAAAAAATTGGGGGCGAAAAGATCATTTTTGTGAAAAAATATGATTTTTTATTTTTACGGCTCTGCATTATAAACTTCTGTGAAGCACTTGGTGGGTCAAAGTGCTCACCACACATCAAGATAAGTTCCTTAGGGGGTCTACTTTCCAAAATGGTGTCACTTGTAGGGGGTTTCAGTGTTTAGGCACATCAGGGGCTCTCCAAACGCAACATGGCGTCCCATCTCAATTCCAGTCAATTTTGCATTGAAAAGTCAAATGGCGCTCCTTCCCTTCCAAGCTCTGCCATGCGCCCAAACAATGGTTTACACCCACATATGGGGTATCAGCGTACTCAGGACAAATTGCACAACATTTTTTGGGGTCCAATTTCTTCTCTTACCCTTGGGAAAATAAAAAATTGGGGGCAAAAAGATCATTTTTGTGAAAAAATATGATTTTTTATTTTTACGGCTCTGCATTATAAACTTCTGTGAAGCACTTGGTGGGTCAAAGTGCTCACCACACATCTAGATAAGTTCCTTAGGGGGTCTACTTTCCAAAATGGTGTCACTTGTAGGGAGTTTCAATGTTTAGGCACATCAGGGGCTCTCCAAACGCAACATGGCGTCCCATCTCAATTCCAGTCAATTTTGCATTGAAAAGTCAAATGGCGCTCCTTCCCTTCCAAGCTCTGCCATGCGCCCAAACAATGGTTTACACCCACATATGGGGTATCAGCGTACTCAGGACAAATTGCACAACATTTTTTGGGGTCCAATTTCTTCTCTTACCCTTGGGAAAATAAAAAATTGGGGGCGAAAAGATCATTTTTGTGAAAAAATATGATTTTTTATTTTTACGGCTCTGCATTATAAACTTCTGTGAAGCACTTGGTGGGTCAAAGTGCTCACCACACATCAAGATAAGTTCCTTAGGGGGTCTACTTTCCAAAATGGTGTCACTTGTAGGGGGTTTCAGTGTTTAGGCACATCAGGGGCTCTCCAAACGCAACATGGCGTCCCATCTCAATTCCAGTCAATTTTGCATTGAAAAGTCAAATGGCGCTCCTTCCCTTCCAAGCTCTGCCATGCGCCCAAACAATGGTTTACACCCACATATGGGGTATCAGCGTACTCAGGACAAATTGCACAACATTTTTTGGGGTCCAATTTCTTCTCTTACCCTTGGGAAAATAAAAAATTGGGGGCGAAAAGATCATTTTTGTGAAAAAATATGATTTTTTATTTTTACGGCTCTGCATTATAAACTTCTGTGAAGCACTTGGTGGGTCAAAGTGCTCACCACACATCTAGATAAGTTCCTTAGGGGGTCTACTTTCCAAAATGGTGTCACTTGTAGGGAGTTTCAATGTTTAGGCACATCAGGGGCTCTCCAAACGCAACATGGCGTCCCATCTCAATTCCAGTCAATTTTGCATTGAAAAGTCAAATGGCGCTCCTTCCCTTCCAAGCTCTGCCATGCGCCCAAACAATGGTTTACACCCACATATGGGGTATCATCGTACTCAGGACAAATTGCACAACATTTTTTGGGGTCCAATTTCTTCTCTTACCCTTGGGAAAATAAAAAATTGGGGGCAAAAAGATCATTTTTGTGAAAAAATATGATTTTTTATTTTTACGGCTCTGCATTATAAACTTCTGTGAAGCACTTGGTGGGTCAAAGTGCTCACCACACATCAAGATAAGTTCCTTAGGGGGTCTACTTTCCAAAATGGTGTCACTTGTAGGGGGTTTCAGTGTTTAGGCACATCAGGGGCTCTCCAAACGCAACATGGCGTCCCATCTCAATTCCAGTCAATTTTGCATTGAAAAGTCAAATGGCGCTCCTTTCCTTCCGAGCTCTGCCATACGCCCAAACAGTGGTTTACCCTCACATATGGGGTATCAGCGTACTCAGGACAAATTGTACAACAACTTTGGGGGTCCATTTTCTCCTGTTACCCTTGGTAAAATAAAACAAATTGGAGCTGAAATAAATTGTGTGTGAAAAAAAGTTAAATGCTCATTTTTATTTAAACATTCAAAAAATTCCTGTGAAACACCTGAAGGGTTAATAAACTTCTTGAATGTGGTTTTGAGCACCTTGAGGGGTGCAGTTTTTAGAATGGTGTCACACTTGAGTATTTTCTATCATATAGACCCCTCAAAATGACTTCAAATGAGATGTGGTCCCTAAAAAAAAATGGTGTTGTAAAAATGAGAAATTGCTGGTCAACTTTTAACCCTTATAACTCCGTCACAAAAAAAAATTTTGGTTCCAAAATTGTACTGATGTAAAGTAGACATGTGGGAAATGTTACTTATTAAGTATTTTGCGTGACATATGTCTGTGATTTAAGGGCATAAAAATTCAAAGTTGGAAAATTGCGAAATTTTCAAAATTTTCGCCAAATATTCGTTTTTTTCACAAATAAATGCAAGTTATATCGAATAAATTTTACCACTAACATGAAGTACAATATGTCACGAGAAAACAATGTCAGAATCGCCAAGATCCGTCAAAGCGTTCCAGAGTTATAGCCTCATAAAGGGACAGTGGTCAGAATTGTAAAAATTGGCCCGGTCATTAACGTGCAAACCACCCTTGGGGGTGAAGGGGTTAATGTTCCTGATTCTTTTGGCATGTTCAGCTGACTCGCTCCCAAGCCACTTAACCAACAGATCTAACTCTTCACTACTGGAAAGATGCAAGTCTCTGATGGCATTCTGAAAAGAAGCTCGCCATGCTCTGTAGCTTTCAGCTCGATCAGTGAACTTTACAAGTCCCTTGGTCACCAGCTCCCGGCGGGTAAAGAACCTTGCAAAGTTCATAGTGGCTGAGTCTGTGCCGACGTGAGCTGGTGTGCTGTTGTTATGCGGTGTTTGTGGTGCATCCTCATACCTGGTAGGAGCTTCTGGCATAGGAAAGTCTGTATAAACCCGTTCAGTGGCGAAGGGTGTCCCTGTCAGTCTGGGCGGAAGCCGTACCTTCTGTTCCGTAGGACGGTAGTAGTGATCAATGTCGTTTCGCAGTATACTTTCCTGCTTCCAGTACGGTGTTCGGAGGAAGGATCTCTGGTAATCTGTATAGGCTGGTTGGTGTAACGGATCAGAGTTGTCTTCCACTTTGGAATGTTGGCGGACATATTCTGAGACGCGTTGAGCAGGGTCCTGATGATCAAGGTCTGGTCCGCGTATGTCGCTGCCTCGCTCGGATTCAGGAAACTCCACGGCTTCTAAAAACTCAGCTTTGGCTATTGCGGCTGCTGCTTCTTTTTCAGCGGAAAGCCTTTCTAAGGTCGCTTGCAGGCGGGCTCTTTCTGCTTCTTGCTCTGCTTCTTGGCGGGCTCTTTCTGCTTCTTGGTCTGCTTGTCTTAACTTTAACTGCATCTCTTGTGCAGCGAAGGAGGATCTCACTTTCGCCGCCTCAGCTTCTGCTCGGGCGAGGGTGGCAGACCTTTTCGAGGAAGACTTGCTAGAGCGGCTTGTTTGGGATCTCGTCTTGAGTGAAGATGTTTGACTTGCAGACATTTTATGTCCGTTTGCAGGCTGTAGGACGTCTCAGAGCGGGTAGGGGTGACTTCGGCGTGGACTGAGACGTGTGGTGCTTGGTGGGCTGCACTCTCGGTACTTGTGACTGTATGGCGGCCGCTGCGGTATCTGCAGGTAGTGCGGTGTGGTACAAGCGGCTGCGTAGGTGGTATTTGCTTTCGCTGGCGTCTAGCCTGCCTTTACTGTAATCCCGGCGCCCAGCTTCCGTTTTACTGTTCTGTCTTCATACACGTTGATACGGTGTGTGATCCGACATACGGCATAAACCACTTCTGTCTCCCAAATAAGCAGACTGTCCTCTGTAGTCTAACTTGTTTATTGGTAAACATGAGCGCGGTAAAACTAGAATAATACAAATGATATGTATAAGTATTGGGCTAAACGATAACACAACTACAACTAACAGGGAAACATACAGTATGGTGCAACTTCTACATAACTACATACAGCAGATTCCTGGTAACCACATTTCCTGTGTACTGGCTGCTATACAGTTAATCACACACTGTACTACACTACATTGTAGGAACAGGGGTAATGACCTTACCGGATAAACTTAACAAGGATTAGAAGTAAGTGAGGTAGTTCCAACAGCAGATAACGCGTGTGTCCAGGGAGATGCACAGAGAGAGAATGGGAATTTCCCCATCCCAGAATGCCTTGCTGAAACCCACAATGCAACACTCTATTATTACATGAAAACACAGGTTATAAATTTATCCACCACTGGGTGGTGCTATAACACAGCAAAACCAGAACTAGTGCTAAACCTTGTGTCCTTCTTTTAGAAAGGACAGAACAGTCATTATGCTCCTGCACCTGCCCCTGTCCCTTTATAATGTTGCCACTATGTAGGGCAGCATAATCTGATGACAGATCTATTTTAAAGGGTACCTGACAGCTAATATATACTGCCCAAACCGCAGGTCTCTCCATATACAACTTTGCATGGAGAGCCTAGTCTCTGTAATCAGCAGCCGATCTTCTTCTCTGAAATGTCAGTGTTTCACTGTAGAAATAATGGCTGAAATCATGAAGCCAGTGTCTGATGCATGATGCCTGTGGTTCGGGAGGCGTGTATCACCTGTCAGGATCACTTTCACGACTAAAAATGTTACAGTGAAGTTTAAAAACATTTATACAAATCTGATAGAGATATCAAGCAGGCAAAAACATATGCATTCCTGAGTTAGTACCACTTTCAACTAGATCAGCATCCTCAGAAATCAGATCCAGTTAAAAACTGTGTCAATGAGGAGATTTTCATATACCATTTTTTTCCCATAGGCTGTGGGATACTTTAGGCCTAAGGCCACATTCACATGCTCAGTATTTGGTCAGTGTTTTACACCAACATTTGTAAGCCAAAACCAGGAGTGGGTGATAAATTCAGAAGTGGTGACATTTTTTCTATTATACTTTCCTCTGACTGTTGCACTCCTGGTTTTGGCTTACAAATACCGATGTAAAATACTGACCAAACTACTGCAGTGTGAACGTGGCCTTATTCACATTATCTGTATTGTTGATCAGTATTTGTATGCCAAAACCAGGAGTGTCTCCAAAACACAGTACAGGTGTCGAATGGCGATTTTTCCTTTTATAGGTTTTCTCTGTCAGTTCCACTCCTGGATTTGGCATACAAACACTGACGTAAAATACTGACCAAATACTTAGGTGTTAATAAGCCCTTAGGCCTATGATCTGTGATAGTTAGGGAACACACTGAAGACCTCCGTAGCAATGGATAGCAAAGAAGAAAATAAGGGTTTTTTTTTTTAATTGGCAAAAAAGAGTCAATGTCAGAATACACTTTTTGGGGCCCTTACTCAAAAAGTCATAAGTGCTAAAAAAATAAACTTTACAGTGGTCTTTTAATTGCCTGTGTTCTGTATTTTGACTTCACTGCATTCAAACAGGCAAAACTCGCTTTTAAATCCGCTCTCACCTCTGCTAAACAGGCCTACTTCACAACCCTTGTATCTTCCCTATCCTACAACCCCAAACAGTTATACAAAACCTTTAACTCCCTCCTCCGCCCCCCTGAGGACTTGGCCACACACTTTAAAAATAAGATCGAACAAACAAGGCAAGTCTTCATTGTTCAACCCTATAACCTCACTATCCAACATCACTGAAGGGGGGCTTTCCAAATCACTCCTCACCACCTTTGCGCTCGACGCCATCCCATCCCACCTCCTCCTCAACCTCACCACCACTCTTATCCCATCCCTAACCCACCTCTTCAACCTATCACTAACTTCTGGCACCTTCCCTTCTGCTTTCAAACATTCCACAGTCATGCCTATCCTTAAAAACCAACCCTCGATCCAACTGCTATGTCCAGCTATCGCCCAATATCGCTGCTCCATTCGCTTCCAAACTCCTCGAGCAGCACATCCACACTGAACTTTTCTCCCACCTCTCATCTAACTTGCTTTTTGACAATCTACAATCTGGTTTCCGCCCCCATCACTCAACTGAGACAACCCTGACCAAAATTACAGCCAAAGCTAACGGACAATACTTTGTACTACTCATTCTAGACCTGTCCTCTGCTTTCGACACAGTTGACCACTGCCTCCTACTACAGATCCTCTCCTCCTTTGGCATCAAAGACCTCGCCCTATCCTGGATCCCCTCATACCTTTCCAACTGCACATTCAGCATCTCCCACTCCCACACTCCCTCCTCATCCCACCCTCTCTCTGTTGGAGTCCCCCAAGGCTCTGTTCTAGGACCCCTACTCTTCTCAATCTATACACTTGGCCTGGGACAGCTCATAAAGCCTCATGGATTCCAGTACCACCTTTATGCTGATGACACTCAGATCTACCTTTCTGGCCGAGACGTCACCTCCCTGATGTCCAGAATCCCGGAGTGTCTATCAGCCATATCCTCCTTCTTCTCCTCTCGCTTCCTCAAACTCAATGTGGACAAATCTGAACTCATCATCTTTCCTCCATCTCATAGATCTTCCTTACTTGACCTATCTATTGCTATTAACGACATCACGCTTTCCCCCATACCGGAAGACCGCTGCCTCGGAGTAACCCTTGACTCTGCCCTGTCCTTCAAACCACACATCAAGCACTTTCCACCTCCTGTCGCCTCCAGCTCAAAAATATCTCCAGAATCTGTCCTTTCCTCAACCGTCAATCTACTAAAATGCTTGTGCATGCACTCATCATCTCCCACCTTGACTACTGCAACATCCTTTTCGGTGGCCTCCCTGCTAACATCCTTGCACCTGTCCAGTCCATCCTTATCTCTGCTGTCTGAGTAATTCATCTCTCTCCTCGCTACTCCTCCGCTTCCCCACTCTGCAAATCTCTTCACTGGCTCCCATTCCCTCAGCGTATCCAGTACTAACACTGACCTACAAAGCCATCCATAACCTTTCTTCTCCATATATCTCTGAACTAATCTCCCGATATCTGCCCTCACGTAATCTCCGGTCCTTCCAAGACCTCCTTTTCTCCTCCACAATTATTCGCTCCTCACCCAACCGCCTCCAAGACTTCTCCCAAATACCCCCATCCTCTGGAATTCTTTGCCCCAACACATCCGACTATCAACCACATTTGGATCCTTCAGACGGAACCTGAAAACCCACCTCTTCAGGAAAGCCTACAGCCTGCACTGACCCCACTGCCTCCTCACCACTACCGAAGCTACCGCCTAACCAACACCGGAGCTCCTGCAACCGTCAACCTATTGTCTCCTTCCCCACCATCCTGTAGAATGTAAGCCCGCAAGGGCAGGATACTCGTCCCTCTGTATTAGTTTGTAATTGATAGTTTGCTTACTGTAAGTGATATCTGTAATTTGTATGTAACCCCTTCTCATGTACAGCACCATTGAATAATTATAATAATAATAATAATATTCTGTCTGCCCAGAATTCTATGCAGAATGATCTTTAAAATGATCATTTTGGGTACATTGAATACCACTGTTATCTGCAGCACATCAGTGGAATACACAGGGTAATGAGCACCTGGTAACGCTGATGAATGATCCAATCACCTGACAAAAGAGCGTGGGTGGCTGATGGCAAACTTACACAAGCCGATAATTGGCTCCTCTCAAGTAGTCTTAAGGAGAGAGGCCTAATGATCATTTAAGAGAAGAAATCACTCAAAGAATCTTGGTGACTGAACAATGGAGAGTTTCTAATTTGTAATGGTATACCACATTGTTCTAATTGCAAATGTAGCAGAGCTATTAGGTCAAAAGACACTATTTACTGAGCTTTGTGTATCACAATGTTATTTATTTACCAGGAAAACTGACCTTGTGGCTAATCTCACAGCACAACATCAATATACAGGAAAGAGACATTCCTGACTAAAGGCTGAGTCAGACATAACGATATCGTTAACGATATCGTTGCAACGTCACGCTTTTGGTGACGTAGCCAACGATCCCGCTAACGATCTCGTTATGTGTGACAGCGACCAACGATCAGGCCCCTGCTGGGAGATCATTGGTCGATGGGAATGATCAGGACCTTTTTTTGGTCGCTGATCACCCGCTGTCATCGCTGGATCGGCGTGTGTGATGCCGATCCAGTGATGTGTTCACTTATAACCAGGGTAAATATCGGGTTACTAAGTGCAGGGCCGCGCTTAGTAACCCGATATTTACCCTGGTTACCATTGTAAAAGTAAAAAAAAACAAAACACTACATACTCACATTCTGATGTCTGTCACGTCCCCCACCGGCGTCCACCAGCGTGCACTGAATGTGTCAGCGCCGGCAGTAACAGCGGTGACGTCACCCCTGTGCTCTGCTTTACCCTGGTTACCCGGGTGCTGCAGGGGGACTTCGGCATCGTTGAAGACAGTTTCAACGATGCCAAAGTCGTTCCCCTGATCGTTGGTCGCTGGAGAGAGCTGTCTGTGTGACAGCTCCCCAGCGACCACACAACGACTTACCAACGATCACGGCCAGGTCGTATCGCTGGTCGTGATCGTTGGTAAGTTGTTTAGTGTAACGGTACCTTAAGGGTATGTGCACATGTTGCGGAATTTGCTGCGGATTTTTCCGCAGCGGATTTGGAAAATCCGCAGTGCAAAACCACTGCGGTTTTCACTGCGGATTTTCACGCGGTTTCTTCTGCGGATTCCTCTGCGGGTTTTCAACTGCACTTTCCTATTGGTGCAGGTTGAAAACTGCTGCGGAATCCGCAGAAAGAAGTGACATGCTACTTCTTTTTTTCTGCGCGGAATTTTCCACAGCATGTGCACTGCAGATTTTGTTTTCCATAGGGTAACATTGTACTGTACACCGCATGGAAAACTGCTGCGGATCCGCAGCGTCAAAACCACTGCGGATCCGCAGAAAAATCCGCAACGTGTGCACATAGTCTTAGGGTTTGTTCACACATTGCATATTTGCTGCATTTTTTCTCAGCAAAAAATGCAGCATTTTTTTTTACAGATTTGAATAGATTGTTTTACCCATGCTGATGAATGGGAAAACACATAAAAAATGCATCAAAAACACAAGCACAATCGTAGCAAAACATGCATTTTTTATACAATATTTTTCCTGCTAAGAGGATCGTTTTTGATGCAGAAGTGTCTGCACTAAATACATAATGTGTGCACCTACCCTACTCATTTAATAGCCTTTATAGATTTAATAAAGTCAAAATTCACTAAGCAATGCACACTGAACTATTTGTATTGATCAAGAAATAAAGGCTGCCATTGTTCTCAGTACCGCAGCATCAAGAATGTGCACAAAAGATCATTTTACCCCATGAAAGAGCATTTTGCTCATTTGTCTGGTGCTCATCTGTTAAGACTAAAAGATTATCAGGAAATGAGCATTGCTATAGTTAGTATAAAAGGATTTTTAGTTTATATAATGCAAATTGTCTTGTCAGAGAGGAAGAGGACTAGAACTCTAGTGCCACCTATTGGAAGTAGCAATCCTAACAGTCAATGTCAACCCTTTAACAATCCTTATCACATGACTTAGGATAAGAGCCAAACCAGATCTCCACTTTGCACTGACGAGGGGCTGTACCCCGAAACACAGTGTCTGCAGATTGAGATCTGGTTTGGCTATTATTCTAGTGTTCTGCAGCATATCCCAACACAGTGACCTTAAAAATAAGTGTCATTAAAATGTCCTCTGCATAAAAATATTTGTCCATATTATGCTCTAAATAAGCCACCTATAGTATATGGACTTTACACTGTCTGCCAGTATCAGCTATAATTGCCACACTGTCTGCCCTTATGAACCATGGACTATACCATGACTGTTCTTTCGCTAGTTTTCCCTTACACTCTCAGTATCTTTATTCTGTTCCCCCACCATGCTAACTTCTCTCCATATTGTGACACCATTTCAAGCTGCCCTTTTTCCATATTCATTGTGTGCCCCCTTTTTACACTATGCTCTAATATTGCCCACTACGTTGCCCTCTCCAAACTGTACCTCCTCCTCACAATGTCCCTTTACATGGTATGATGGTCACCACAGCAACCTATTATGATATCCACATCAACAATCCATTATATAGCATTGTCACGACCACAGCCCCATATATATATTATGATAGCCTCTGCAGTACCCCCAATTTCCCGATACAGTATCATGGTCCCCACAGCCACTTATATATGATATAATGTCTCCCACAGCCCCATATACAGTATGGTCATAGCAGCCCTTTATATACTATGATGTCCCCCACTGTTATGATCTGGTGACCTTGGAGCCGCATGAGAGACTTTCTCAGGAGTAGGTGGTACCTGTACTGACCACAAACCCTAAACTAACACCGCAACTAGAAGTAGCCGTGGGATGTACCTAACACGTCCTAGACACCTCGACACAGCCGGAGGACTAAATACCCCTATAGATGGAAATGGGAATTCTATCTTGCCTCAGAGCAGAACCCCAAAGGATAGGCAGCCCCCCACAAATATTGACTGTGAGTATAAGAGGAAAGACACATGCAGGCAGAAAAACAGGATTTAGCAAAAGAGGCACTTCTAGCTAAATAGAAAAGGATAGGACAGAATTCTAAGCGGTCAGTATTAAAATCCTAAAAATATCCACAGCAGATAATACAAATATTCTACATCTAACTAAAGACATAGAAAGTATATCTGCATCTCCTGAGAATCCAGCATGACTGAAAAATCCAAACAAAGTCTAAGCTGGACAGAAACACAATGAATTGCACTGAATTGCAAAGCACACTGCATGTGTGCACAGAGACAAAAAACCAGATACTTATCTTAGCTGAATTGGCAGCAGGGCATGAGGAACCAGAGAGAGATGCAATCCCTCCAAGAACAATGGACAACTGGCCAGGACTCATGGATCCTGCAAACCTAAATACCTAGTAGAGCTGCAATCAGCAGAAAGACCTGCCCTGGATTACAACCCCAAGACAACTGCACTACCACCAACAACCACCGGAGGGAGCCCAAGAGCAGAATTCACAACAGTACCCCCCCTTGAAGAGGGGTCACCGAACCCTCACCAGAGCCCCCAGGCCGATCAGGACGAGCCAGATGAAAGGCACAGACCAAATCAGCAGCATGGACATCAGAGGCAAAAACCCAAGAATTATCCTCCTGGCCATAACCCTTCCATTTGACAAGGTACTGAAGCTTCCGCCTTGAAAAGCGAGAATCCAAAATCTTCTCAACCACATACTCCAACTCCCCATCAACCAACACAGGAGCAGGAGGATCAACAGAGGGAACAACGGGCACCACATATTTCCGCAATAAAGATCTATGGAAAACATTATGGATGGCAAAAGAGGCCGGAAGGGCCAAACGAAAAGACACCGGATTGATAATCTCAGAAATCCTATAAGGACCAATAAACCGAGGCTTAAACTTAGGGGAAGAAACCTTCATAGGAACATGACGGGAAGACAACCAGACCAAATCCCCAACCCGAAGCCGGGAACCAACACACCGACGACGGTTAGCAAAACGCTGAGCCTCCTCCTGAGACAACACCAAATTGTCCACCACATGAGCCCAAATCTGCTGCAACCTATCAACCACAGAATCCACACCAGGACAATCAGAAGGTTCAACTTGCCCCGAAGAAAAACGAGGATGAAAACCAAAATTACAAAAGAAGGGCAAAACCAAGGTAGCCGAACTAGCCCGATTATTAAGGGCAAACTCGGCCAATGGCAAGAAAGCCACTCAATCATCCTGATTAGCAGACACAAAGCATCTCAAATAAGTTTCCAAAGTCTGATTAGTTCGCTCGGCCTGGCCATTTGTCTGAGGATGAAATGCGGAAGAAAAAGACAAATCAATGCCCAGCCTAGCACAAAAGGCCCGCCAAAACCTAGAAACAAACTGGGAACCTCTGTCGGACACAATATTCTCCGGAATACCATGCAAACGAACCACATGCTGAAAAACAACGGAACCAAATCAGAAGAGGAAGGCAATTTAGGCAAAGGAACCAAATGAACCATCTTAGAAAACCGGTCACAAACCACCCAGATAACCGACATCCTCTGGGAAACCGGAAGATCTGAAATAAAATCCATAGAAATATGTGTCCAGGGCCTCTCAGGGACTGGCAAAGGCAAAAGCAACCCACTAGCACGGGAACAACAAGGCTTGGCCCGCGCACAAGTCCCACAGGACTGCACAAAAGAACGCACACCACGCGACAAAGAAGGCCACCAAAAGGACCTACCAACCAAATCTCTGGTACCAAAATTACCAGGATGGCCAGCCAACACAGAACAATGAACCTCAGAAATCACTCTACTAGTCCATCTATCAGGAACAAACAGTTTCCCCACTGGACAGCGGTCAGGTTTGTCAGCCTGAAATTACTGCAGAACCCTTCGCAAATCAGGGGAAATGGCAGAAAGGACCACCCCTTCCTTCAGAATGCCGACCGGATCAAGTACCTCAGGAGAATCAGGCAAAAAACTCCTAGAGAGGGCATCAGCCTTAATATTCTTAGAACCCGGAAGATACGAGACCACGAAATCAAAACGGGAGAAAAACAGGGACCATCGAGCCTGTCTAGGATTCAGCCGTTTGGCAGATTCAAGGTAAATCAGATTTTTATGATCGGTCAAGACCACAATACGGTGCTTGGCTCCCTCAAGCCAATGTCTCCATTCCTCAAACGCCCACTTCATAGCCAACAACTCCCGATTGCCGACATCATAATTGCGTTCAGCAGGCGAAAACTTACGGGAAAAGAAGGCACATGGTTTCATCAAGGAACCATCAAAATTCCTCTGAGACAAAACGGCCCCTGCCCCAATCTCAGAAGCGTCAACCTCAACCTGAAAAGGAAGAGAAACATCTGGCTGACGCAACACCGGGGCAGAAGTAAATCGGCGTTTAAGCTCCTGAAAGGCAGAGACAGCCACAGAGGACCAATTCGTTACATCAGCGCCTTTCTTCATCAAATCGGTCAGGGGTTTAACCACACTGGAGAAGTTAGCAATGAAGCGGCGATAAAAATTAGCAAAGCCCAAAAATTTCTGAAGGCTCTTCTTCACGGATGTGGGCTGAATCCAATCATGAATGGCTTGAACCTTAACCGGATCCATCTCTATAGATGAGGGAGAAAAAATGAAGCCCAAAAAAGAAACCTTCTGCACTCCAAAGAGACACTTAGACCCCTTCACAAACAAAGCATTATCACGAAGGATCTGAAATACCATCCTGACCTGTTTCACATGAGACTCCCAATCATCGGAAAAAATTAAGATGTCATCCAAATATACAATCATGAATTTATCAAGATAATTCCGGAAGATATCATGCATGAAGGACTGAAAAACAGATGGAGCATTAGAGAGCCCGAATGGCATCACAAGGTATTCAAAATGGCCTTCGGGCGTATTAAACGCAGTTTTCCATTCGTCACCCTGCTTAATACGAACAAGATTATATGCCCCCCGAAGGTCAATTTTAGTAAACCAACTAGCCCCCTTAATCCTGGCAAACAAATCGGAAAGCAAAGGTAAAGGGTATTGAAACTTGACCGTGATCTTATTCAAGAGGCGATAATCAATACAGGGTCTCAAGGAGCCATCCTTCTTAGCAACAAAAAAAAATCCCGCTCCCAACGGTGAAGAAGATGGCCGAATATGCCCTTTCTTCAAAGACTCCTTAACATAACTCCGCATGGCGGTATGTTCAGGCACAGACAGGTTGAAAAATCGGCCCTTATGAAACTTACAGCCTGGAATCAAGTCAATAGCACAATCACAGTCCCTATGCAGTGGAAGGGAACTGGACTTGGGCTCATCGAATACATCCTGAAAATCAGACAAAAACTCTGGAACTTCAGAAGAGGAGATTGACATCACAGGAACGTCATTATGAACCCCCTGACAACCCCAACTAGTCACAGACATAGACTTCCAATCCAACACAGGATTATGTATCTGCAACCATGGAAAACCCAGCACAATAGCATCATGCAAATTATGCAACACCAGAAAATGACAATCTTCCTGATGGGCTGGCGCCATGCACATGGTCACCTGTGTCCAAAACTGGGGTTTATTTTTAGCCAAAGGTGTAGCATCAATGCCCCTTAAAGGAATAGGGTTCTGCAAAGACTGCAAGGGGAAACCACCACGCCTGGCAAATTCAAAGTCCATTAAGTTCAAAGCGGCGCCTGAATCCACGAACGCCATGACAGAAAATGACGACAATGAGCAGATCAAGGTCACAGATAACAGAAATTTAGGTTGTACAGTTCCGATGGTAACTGAACTAGCGATTCTCTTTGTGCGCTTTGGGCAGACTGAAATGACATGAGAAGCATCGCCACAATAAAAACACAACCTATTCTGACGTCTGAATCCTTGTCGTTCCATTCTAGACAGAATCCTATCACACTGCATAGGCTCAGGCATCTGCTCTGAGGACAACGCCACAGCGCACACAGTTCTGCGCTCCCGCAAGCGCCGATCAATCTGAATGTCCAGAGACATAGAATCACTCAGACCAACAGGCGTGGGAAACCCCACCATAACATCTTTAACAGATTCAGAAAGACCCTTTCTGAAAATTGCCGCCAAAGCATCCTCATTCCATTTAGTCAGCACAGACCATTCTCTAAATTTCTGACAATACAATTCTGCCACTTCTTGACCCTGAGACAGGGCCAACAAGGTCTTCTCCGCTTGATCCACAGAATTTGGTTCATCATATAATAATCCTAGAGCCTGAAAAAAGGCATCTACTTTAAGCAAGGCCGGATTCCCAGATTCCAGGGAAAATGACCAATCCTGAGGGTCACCACGCAGCAGGGAGATGACAATTTTAACCTGCTGAATGGGAACACCAGAGGAACGAGGCTTCAGAGCAAAAAACAGTTTACAGTTGTTTTTAAAACTCAAAAATTTGGACCTGTAGCCAAAAAACAAATCAGGAGTAGGAATCCTAGGCTCTAAAAGCGGAGTCTGAACAATATAATCAGAAATACCCTGTACCCTAGCAGCAAGCTGGTCTACACGAGAAACTAATCCCTGAACATCCATGCTAGCACAAGACTCCTCAGTCACCCAGAGGAAAAGAGGGAAGAAAAGACAAAGCAGACTACAGAAAAAAAAAAGGCTCTTTCTTCCCTTCTTCTGAGATGCATTTAACTCATTGTTGGCCAGTTGTACTGTTATGATCCGTTGACCTTGGAGCCGCATGAGAGACTTTCTCAGGAGTAGGTGGTACCTGTACTGACCGCAAACCCTAAACTAACACCGCAACTAGAAGTAGCCGTGGGATGTAGCTAACACGTCCTAGACACCTCGACACAGCCGGAGGACTAAATACCCCTATAGATGAAATGGGAATTCTATCTTGCCTCAGAGCAGAACCCCAAAGGATAGGCAGCCCCCCACAAATATTGACTGTGAGTATAAGAGGAAAGACACACGCAGGCAGAAAAACAGGATTTAGCAAAAGAGGCACTTCTAGCTAAATAGAAAAGGATAGGACAGAATTCTAAGCGGTCAGTATTAAAATCCTAAAAATATCCACAGCAGATAATACAAATATTCTACATCTAACTAAAGACATAGAAAGTATATCTGCATCTCCTGAGAATCCAGCATGACTGAAAAATCCAAACAAAGTCTAAGCTGGACAAAAACACAATGAATTGCACTGAATTGCAAAGCACACTGCATGTGTGCACAGAGACAAAAAACCAGACACTTATCTTAGCTGAATTGGCAGCAGGGCATGAGGAACCAGAGAGAGATGTGTCATGGTTCTCAATGGCAAGAGACCGTAGTAAAGCATACAAAAGGACTAGCTCTTGGAAGATGGGAACTCGAGCTGACTGTGAGCTAAACCTACCGCACAACTAACAGTGGCCGGGTAGCGTGCCTACATTTTATCCCTAGACGCCCAGCGCCAGCCGGAGGACTGACTGACCCTAGCAGAGGAAAATACAGACCTGGCTTACCTCTAGAGAAATTTTCCCCAAAAGGCAGACAGTAGCCCCCACATATATTGTCGGTGATTTTAGAGGAAATTGACATACGAAGTATGAAGATAGGTTTAGCAAATTGAGGTCCGCTTACTAGATAGTAGGAAGACAGAAAAGGGAACTTCACAGTCAGCTGAAAACCCTTTCAAAACACCATCCTGAAATTACTTTAAGACTCTAATATCAACTCATGACACCAGAGTGGCAATTTCAGCTCACAAGAGCTTCCAGCCTCAGAAATATTCAAACACAGAGAACTGGAACAAAAATGCAAAACAATCTTAGGACTACAAGTCCAACTTAGCTGATAGTAGTCTAGGAGCAGGAACATGCAACAGAAAGGCTTCTGGTAACATTGTTGGCCGGCATAGAAATGACTGAGGAGCAAGGCTAAATAGACAACTCCCACATCCTGATGGAAACAGGTGAACAGAGGAGATGAAGCACACAAGTGCAGTACCACCAGAAACCACCGGGGGAGCCCAGAAACCAAATTCACAACAGTACCCCCCCCCTCAAGGAGGGGGCACTGAACCCTCACCAGAACCACCAGGGCGATCAGGATGAGCCCTATGAAAGGCACGGACCAAATCGGAGGCATGAACATCAGAGGCAGTCACCCAAGAGTTATCCTCCTGACCGTAGCCCTTCCACTTGACCAAATACTGAAGTCTCCGTCTGGAAACACGGGAGTCCAAGATCTTCTCGACAATGTACTCCAACTCACCCTCAACCAACACCGGAGCAGGAGGCTCAACGGAAGGCACAACCGGTACCTCATACCTGCGCAACAATGACCGATGGAAGACATTATGAATAGAAAAAGATGCAGGGAGGTCCAAACGAAAGGACACAGGGTTAAGAATCTCCAATATCTTGTACGGGCCGATGAACCGAGGCTTAAACTTAGGAGAAGAAACCTTCATAGGGACAAAACGAGAAGACAACCACACCAAGTCCCCAACACAAAGACGAGGACCAGCACGACGACGGCGGTTGGCAAACTGCTGAGTCTTCTCCTGGGACAACTTCAAATTGTCCACCACATGCCCCCAAATCTGATGCAACCTCTCCACCACAGCATCCACTCCAGGACAATCCGAAGACTCCACCTGACCGGAAGAGAAACGAGGATGAAACCCCGAATTACAGAAGAAAGGAGAAACCAAGGTGGCAGAACTAGCCCGGTTATTGAGGGCAAACTCCGCCAAGGGCAAAAAGGCAACCCAATCATCCTGATCCGCAGACACAAAACACCTCAAATAAGTCTCCAAGGTCTGATTAGTTCGCTCGGTCTGGCCATTAGTCTGAGGATGGAAAGCAGACGAAAAAGACAAATCAATGCCCATCCTAGCACAGAACGCTCGCCAAAATCTAGACACGAATTGGGTTCCCCTGTCAGAAACGATATTCTCCGGAATACCATGCAAGCGAACCACATTTTGAAAGAACAGAGGAACCAGCTCGGATGAGGAAGGCAATTTAGGCAAGGGGACCAAATGGACCATCTTAGAGAAACGGTCACACACCACCCAGATGACAGACATCTTCTGAGAAACAGGGAGATCAGAAATAAAATCCATGGAGATGTGAGTCCAAGGCCTCTTCGGAATAGGCAAAGATAACAACAATCCACTAGCCCGAGAACAACAAGGCTTGGCCCGAGCACAAACATCACAAGACTGCACAAAACCTCGCACATCTCGCGACAGGGAAGGCCACCAGAAGGACCTAGCCACCAAATCCCTGGTACCAAAGATTCCAGGATGACCAGCTAACGCAGAAGAATGGACCTCCGAGATGACTCTACTGGTCCAATCATCCGGAACAAACAGTCTACCAGGCGGGCAACGATCAGGTCTATCCGCCTGAAACTCCTGCAAGACCCGTCGCAAGTCTGGGGAAACAGCAGATAATATCACTCCATCCTTAAGGATACCTGTAGGTTCAGAATTACCAGGGGAATCAGGCTCAAAACTCCTAGAAAGGGCATCCGCCTTCACATTTTTAGAACCCGGTAGGTAAGAAACCACAAAATTAAACCGAGAGAAAAATAACGACCAGCGCGCCTGTCTAGGATTCAGGCGCCTGGCAGACTCAAGATAAATCAAATTCTTGTGGTCGGTCAATACCACCACCTGATGTCTAGCCCCCTCAAGCCAATGACGCCACTCCTCAAAAGCCCACTTCATAGCCAAGAGCTCCCGATTACCAATATCATAATTTCGCTCAGCGGGCGAAAATTTACGAGAAAAGAACGCGTAAGGTCTCATCACGGAGCAGTCGGAACTTTTCTGCGACAAAACCGCCCCAGCTCCGATTTCTGAAGCGTCGACCTCAACCTGAAAAGGAAGAGTAACATCAGGCTGACGCAATACAGGGGCGGAAGAAAAGCAGCGCTTAAGCTCCCGAAAGGCCTCCACAGCAGCAGGGGACCAATCAGCAACATCAGCACCCTTCTTAGTCAAATCAGTCAATGGCTTAGCAACATCAGAAAAACCAGTTATAAATCGACGATAAAAATTAGCAAAGCCCAAAAACTTCTGAAGGCTCTTAAGAGAAGAGGGTTGCGTCCAATCACAAATAGCCTGAACCTTGACAGGGTCCATCTCAATGGAAGAGGGGGAAAAAATGTACCCCAAAAACGAAATCTTTTGAACCCCAAAAACACACTTAGAACCCTTTACACACAAGGAATTAGAGCGCAAAACCTGAAAAACCCTCCTGACCTGTTGGACATGAGAGTCCCAGTCATCCGAAAAAATCAAAATATCATCCAGATACACAATCATAAATTTATCCAAATATTCACGGAAAATGTCATGCATAAAAGACTGAAAGACTGAAGGGGCATTTGAAAGACCAAAAGGCATTACTAAATACTCAAAATGGCCCTCAGGCGTATTAAATGCGGTTTTCCACTCATCCCCCTGCTTAATTCGCACTAAATTATACGCCCCACGAAGATCAATCTTAGAGAACCACTTGGCCCCCTTTATTCGAGCAAACAAATCAGTAAGCAGTGGCAAAGGATACTGATATTTAACCGTGATTTTATTCAAAAGCCGATAATCAATACACGGCCTCAAAGAGCCATCTTTTTTAGATACAAAGAAAAAACCGGCTCCTAAGGGAGATGACGAAGGACGAATATGTCCCTTTTCCAAGGACTCCTTAATATATTCCCGCATAGCAGCATGTTCAGGCACAGATAGATTAAATAAACGACCCTTTGGAAACTTACTGCCCGGAATCAGATCTATAGTACAATCGCAATCTCTGTGCGGAGGTAGTGAACCAAGTTTAGGCTCCTCAAAAACGTCACGATAATCAGATAAAAATTCCGGAATCTCAGAGGGAATAGATGACGAAATGGAAACCAAAGGTACGTCCCCATGAGTCCCCTGACATCCCCAGCTTAACACAGACATTGCTTTCCAGTCGAGGACTGGGTTATGAGATTGCAGCCATGGCAATCCAAGCACCAACACATCATGTAGATTATACAACACAAGGAAGCGAATAATCTCCTGGTGATCCGGATTAATACGCATAGTTACTTGTGTCCAGTATTGTGGTTTATTACTAGCCAATGGCGTGGAGTCAATACCCTTCAGAGGTATAGGAACTTCCAGAGGCTCTAAATTAAACCCACAGCGTTTGGCAAAGGACCAATCCATAAGACTCAAAGCGGCGCCAGAGTCGACATAGGCGTCCGCGGTAATAGACGATAAAGAGCAAATCAGGGTCACAGATAGAATAAACTTAGACTGTAAAGTGCCAATTGAAACAGACTTATCAACCTTCTTAGTACGTTTAGAGCATGCTGATATAACATGAGTTGAATCACCACAATAGAAGCATAACCCATTTTTCCGCCTAAAATTCTGTCGTTCGCTTCTGGACAGAATTCTATCACATTGCATAATCTCTGGCGCCTTCTCAGTAGACACCGCCAAATGGTGCACAGGTTTGCGCTCCCGCAAACGCCGATCAATCTGAATAGCCATTGTCATGGACTCATTCAGACCTGTAGGCACAGGGAACCCCACCATAACATCTTTAATGGCATCAGAGAGACCCTCTCTGAAATTCGCCGCCAGGGCGCACTCATTCCACTGAGTAAGCACAGACCACTTACGAAATTTTTGGCAGTATATTTCAGCCTCATCTTGCCCTTGAGACAGGGCCATCAAGGCTTTTTCAGCCTGAATCTCTAAATGAGGTTCCTCATAAAGCAACCCCAAAGCCAGGAAAAACGCATCCACATTGAGCAATGCAGGATCCCCTGGTGCCAAAGCAAATGCCCAATCCTGAGGGTCGCCCCGGAGCAAGGAAATTACAATCCTGACCTGCTGTGCAGGATCTCCAGCGGAGCGAGATCTCAGAGACAAAAATAATTTACAATTATGTTTGAAATTCTGGAAGCGAGATCTATCCCCGGAGAAAAATTCAGGTAAAGGAATTCTAGGTTCAGATATAGGAGCATGAATTACAAAATCCTGTAAACTTTGAACCTTCATAGCGAGATTATCCAAACCTATAGCTAAACTCTGTGGATCCATTTTAATCAGGTGAAATCAGAACCATTCAAGGATTAGAAGGAGAGAGAGACGAAGGCTGCAGTAAGCAGAGATGCAAGTGAATCAACTAATGAGCAAACTCACAAAAAAAAAAAAAAAATTCTCTGCAGACTTCTTTTCTCTCCTTTCTTCTGCCAATTATTTTAACCCTTGGCCGGCCAAACTGTCATGGTTCTCAATGGCAAGAGACCGTAGTAAAGCATACAAAAGGACTAGCTCTTGGAAGATGGGAACTCGAGCTGACTGTGAGCTAAACCTACCGCACAACTAACAGTGGCCGGGTAGCGTGCCTACGTTTTATCCCTAGACGCCCAGCGCCAGCCGGAGGACTGACTGACCCTAGCAGAGGAAAATACAGACCTGGCTTACCTCTAGAGAAATTTTCCCCAAAAGGCAGACAGTAGCCCCCACATATATTGTCGGTGATTTTAGAGGAAATTGACATACGAAGTATGAAGATAGGTTTAGCAAATTGAGGTCCGCTTACTAGATAGTAGGAAGACAGAAAAGGGAACTTCACAGTCAGCTGAAAACCCTTTCAAAACACCATCCTGAAATTACTTTAAGACTCTAATATCAACTCATGACACCAGAGTGGCAATTTCAGCTCACAAGAGCTTCCAGCCTCAGAAATATTCAAACACAGAGAACTGGAACAAAAATGCAAAACAATCTTAGGACTACAAGTCCAACTTAGCTGATAGTAGTCTAGGAGCAGGAACATGCAACAGAAAGGCTTCTGGTAACATTGTTGGCCGGCATAGAAATGACTGAGGAGCAAGGCTAAATAGACAACTCCCACATCCTGATGGAAACAGGTGAACAGAGGAGATGAAGCACACAAGTGCAGTACCACCAGAAACCACCGGGGGAGCCCAGAAACCAAATTCACAACAGAGATGCAATCCCTCCAAGAACAATGGACAACTGGCCAGGACTCATGGATCCTGCAAACCTAAATACCTAGTAGAGCTGCAATCAGCAGAAACATCTGCCCTGGATTACAACCCCAAGACAACTGCACTACCACCAACAACCACCGGAGGGAGCCCAAGAGCAGAATTCACAACACCCCACAGCCCCTCATGTGATGTCCCCCATAGCTCCTCTTTTGGTGTACTCCACAGCACCTTATGTGATGTACCCCACAGCTCCTGATTTGGTGTCCCCCCACAGCTCCTCATTTGTTGTCTCCCACAGATCCTCATTTTGTGTCCCCCATAGCTCCATATACAGTATGGTCATCACAGCCCCTCATATACTATGATGTTCTATAGTTCTTCTTGTGATGTCCCTCACAGTTCCTCATGTGATGTCCTTTACAGTTCCTCATTTGGTGTACCCCGCAACACCTCATGTGATGTCCTTCACAGCTCCTCATTTGGTGTTCACCATAGCCCCTCATTTGATGTCACCCACAGCCCTCATGTAATGTCCCCCACAGCCCCTCATTTTCATTTGATCTCCCCCACAGCCCCTCATTTTATGTCTCCAACAGCCTCTAGTATGATGTGCACTACAGCCCTTTATTTGCTTATACTCACCTAATGAAAGCTCATTGTACACTACTGCTGCCATTTCCTCTTCTTTCTTAAATAGCAATGGACGGTGAGATGCAGTGTCATCATGCTGCCGTACATTGCCTGTGTATGCCATCTCCGACAGGGTGAAGGCCAGATGTAGCCTGTGGTTTATTGGCGCTGCTGGAGGAGCAGGTAGCTGATAACCGCTCATCTGCACCTGTCCGGGACAGCGCTCACATGTATTGAATTCACAAATACAATTGAGTGCAGGGAGGAAGCAACGGCAGGAGTGCAGATGGAGAGCACGGTGATTGGTGTCAATGACTCAATTGCTCACATGAGTGTCTGCGCCCCAGCTGTCAGTGTGTCCCACCAGAACCGTCACGAGTACATGAATATGTCACTAGAATCACCATCAGTACATGAAAACTAAACCAGAACTACCATTAGTACATGAATATATCACCAAAACCACCTTTAGTAAATTAAAACATCGCCAGAACAATTATAAGAACATGAATATGTCACCAGTACCACCATGAGTACATAAGAACAGAAGAAGCACCACAAGCAGCTTTTAATATCCAAAATTGAAAAAATACTTTATTAAATATAAAAGAGACAAACAGGTACATAAGGAACATGGGATAACATGTAAGAACACGGTATAAAGAGCCGTGGACGATCGATAAAAGGCCAAGTTATATCATAGCATGATCTTATATATAATATAATACTACTGGACTCCCCTGGTCAAATACATGTCAAGAGTATAAAGTGATAAAATACACATATTAATAAAGTGACATACCAGGGTTGCACGTCCGTCACCACGCCGTCCACCGCTATCCCCGACGCGTCTGTAATGCTGTATTTTTAACCTTGTATTTTTATGTTGTCTATAGGCCTTTTGGGGTTCGTTTTTGGAGGTATATTGTCGACAAGGATATTTCTACTCCATCTCATGTGTGGGAGATTATTCTATTCGGTGCATCCATCTGTCCATCTGGAGTTATCACCATTTCGAGACTGTTTGGGACATATTATATACACTAATATTGCACACTCTGTATATTGCCTAAGATTATTTTATTTATTTTTTTGCCCAAATGTTCTATGGATGTTCACCTGTAAATCCCCAGTTGTGATTTATGTTTAAATTTTGTGTTATTATTGTATTTTGATTTATATTTAGTTTAGATTATCATAGTAATCTTTATACCTCGATACGCACTCCATAGGCTAATTTTTCGCTCCTTTTTTGTTGGTCCGTCTGGTTTTATGAGTTTGGTTTATACTATATGGGATATTTGAGCACTGGGACTCCGCCCCTTTGTCAGTCTGCTGTTCGGTCTCATGGGGCCCCATGTGTTCCGGCATCAGCTGATCGGGTAGCGACGTATCCGGTTGCTTTGGCCGTCTCCATGGCAATGTTTCGTCATTTCCGGTATGGTGCGTCACAGGTTTAGTGCTATAGTGCCTTTATTTTTACGGCGACGTTTTGGCGTTACTTTTGTTACGCGTTGTGTTGGCGTCACTATTTTACATCGTGTCTTTGTATGTTTGCAATGAGAGTCTGCGGTGATGGCATTGTTGCGGTGATATGTGTGTGACGTTGTAGCAGTTCCGGTCGCTTGGTGCTTCCGGTATGGTGTGTACTACATTATAAGAGTACCTGTAACACTTCAGCAACACCTCTGCGACAATTTTGAGGTATACCGCTGTTCTTATTTCGAGTATTTACAAAAGAACTTCCATGGCGTTTTTATCGCTATGGTGACGCTCGAGTAACGCCCCTCTACTTCCGGTTTTCACGTCACTGGTCTGTGGAGGTGATGTTAATGGCGGCCAATTTCCGGTCTTTCTTTTTTATGATACACACTCTCTCTATATAAGACGGCACATGTGAGCTGTTTGGTATGCCCCCTGAGGAAGGTTTCGTAACCGAAACGCGCGTCGGGGATAGCGGTGGACGGCGTGGTGACGGACGTGCAACCCTGGTATGTCACTTTATTAATATGTGTATTTTATCACTTTATACTCTTGACATGTATTTGACCAGGGGAGTCCAGTAGTATTATATTATATATAAGATCATGCTATGATATAACTTGGCCTTTTATCGATCGTCCACGGCTCTTTATACCGTGTTCTTACATGTTATCCCATGTTCCTTATGTACCTGTTTGTCTCTTTTATATTTAATAAAGTATTTTTTCAATTTTGGATATTAAAAGCTGCTTGTGGTGCTTCTTCTGTTCTTTAGTATTTATTGCAGTTTGTCCTAACATTGTCCATATATATGATGGGGATTACGCTTTGGCCTGACCTTTGAGCCTTATGTCTTGATATTGGTTCCCCCTCTGTGTAGGATGTCAATTTTAGTGTATTTACCACCATGAGTACATGAATACAGCACCATAACCACCATCAGTAAATGGATATATCACCAGAACCACCATTAGTACATGAAAACATTACCAGAACCACAATCAGTACCTGAATACATCACCAGAATCACCTTCAGTTTTGTGCAAACTACTGTATTACTGTCGCATGAAGGATGCAAAAAGTGTAATATGTAACCATTTATCTGTAATTGGGGTCTGTTTAATTTCCATTACGGTATCCCCCAAATGCTGGACACCTTAATTGAAGCCAAACGGCCTCCATAATAATTAAGCTATAATGTTTTCCATGGCTATCCTTGGGTCTAACATTTACAATAGTATGTGTTAGGGGTCGAGTTCCTGCCGCTGCACAGGGGGAATCTCGAGCCATGTCTGCTGCGGTCTCCTATTCTGCATCAGCCGCAGTGGAGCCTGCTCAGCGGAGACATCAGTCCCACTCAGCCTGATACTGTGCAAAGGGTTACTGCTGCCTTTCCAGGCTCTGCTTTTGTAGCCAGCACTGGTCAACGGCGAGCAGGCTTTTCTGGGACTAAGCCATGCTTTGCACACAGCATGCCCATGGGAGGACCTCTCATTGGAGGTTGGGGATCACATGCTCAGGTCCTGTAGCAGCTCCAATTGGACCACTAGGAAGGTCCTTGTCTGCTGCAGCTATATAAGGTTCGCATGGCCGTGCGGCCATGCGCTAGTATCAACCTATGTTATGAGCTTTGCTGTTATGATCCTTAGTGGTTGAGGATAACAAATTACTCCAGCTAAGTAACAAACATAGGACAAGCTCTAGGGAGGTGGCAAACTGGACTGACCGCAAATCTGAACCTATCCAAACACACTAGAAGTAGCCGGTGAACGTGCCTAAAAATCCTAGACGTCTCGAGCCAGCCTGAGGAACTAACTACCCCTAGAGAGAAAGAAAGACCTCTCTTGCCTCCAGAGAAATAATCCCCAAAGATATAGAAGCCCCCAACAAATAATAACGGTGAAGTAAGAGGAAGGCACATACACAGGGGTGAAAGCAGATTCAGCAAATGAGGCCCACTAATACTAGATAGCAGAAAATAGAAAAGGGAATCTATGCGGTCAGTAAAAAACCCTTACAAAATATCCACTCTGAGATTTCAAGAACCCCCACACCAACTAACGGTGTGGGGGGAGAAACTCAGTCCCCTAGAGCAACCAGCAAGCGAGGAAATCACATTTTAGCGAGCTGGACTAAAAACATAATGAACGCTGATAATCAAAAAATGATCAAACAAAAACTTAGCTTGTCTTGGAGAGACTGGGAGCAAGGTAGACACAAGGAATCTGAAGAGCACTGAATACATTGATAGCAGGCAAGGAACTGAGTATCCAGGTGAGCTAAATAGGAAACCAACCAGGATAACGAACCAGCTGATGCTGCAACCTGCAGAAAGACAACACTACACAGTACCGCTTGTGACCACTAGAGGGAACCCAAAAATAGAGTTCACAACAGTACCCCCCCCTTGAGGAGGGGTCACCGAACCCTCATCAAGACCCTCAGGGCGATCAGGATGAGCCGCATGGAAGGCACGAACCAAATCGGCCGCATGAATATCAGAGGCGACAACCCAGGAATTATCCTCCTGACCATAGCCCTTCCACTTAATCAAATACTGAAGCCTCCGTCTAGAGATACGAGAATCCAAAATCTTCTCCACCACGTACTCCAATTCGCCCTCGACCAGCACCGGAGCAGGAGGCTCAACAGAAGGAACCACAGGTACCACATACCTCCGCAACAAAGACCTATGGAACACATTATGAATGGCAAACGATGCTGGGAGATCCAAACGAAAAGACACCGGGTTAAGGATTTCCAAGATCTTATAAGGACCGATGAAGCGAGGCTTGAATTTAGGAGAGGAGACCTTCATAGGAACATACCGAGAAGACAGCCACACCAAATCCCCAACACGAAGTCGGGGACCCACACCGCGGCGGCGGTTGGCAAAGCGCTGAGCCTTCTCCTGTGACAACCTCAAATTGTCCACCACATGGTTCCAAATCTGCTGCAACCTATCCACCACAGAATCCACCCCAGGACAGTCAGACGGCTCAACCTGACCCGAGGAAAAACAAGGATGGAAACCAGAATTGCAGAAAAAATGCGAAACCAAAGTAGCAGAACTAGCCCGATTATTAAGGGCAAACTCGGCCAAAGGCAAAAAAGTCACCCAATCATCCTGATCAGCAGAAACAAAACATCTCAAATAAGTTTCCAACGTCTGATTAGTTCGCTCGGTTTGGCCATTAGTCTGAGGATGGAAGGCCGACGAAAAAGACAAATCAATGCCCATCTTAGCACAAAAAGTCCGCCAAAACCTGGACACAAACTGGGATCCTCTATCAGACACAATATTTTCAGGAATGCCGTGCAAGCGAACCACATTCTGAAAAAATAGAGGAACCAAATCGGAGGAAGAAGGCAACTTAGGCAAGGGCACCAAATGGACCATCTTGGAAAAATGATCACACACCACCCAGATGACAGACATTTTCTGAGATACTGGAAGATCCGAAATAAAATCCATGGAAATGTGCGTCCAAGGCCTTTTCGGAACAGGCAAAGGCAAAAGCAAACCGCTGGCACGAGAACAGCAAGGCTTAGCCCGAGCACAAATCCCACAAGACTGCACAAAGGAACGCACATCCCGCGACAAGGAAGGCCACCAAAAGGACCTAGCCACCAAATCTCTGGTACCAAAAATCCCAGGATGACCCGCCAACACCGAAGAATGAACCTCGGAAATAACTCTGCTGGTCCATCTATCTGGGACAAACAGTCTCTCTGGTGGACAACGGTCAGGTCTATCCACCTGAAATTTCTGCAGCACTCGTCGCAAATCTGGGAAATGGCAGACAAAATCACTCCCTCTCTGAGAATACCAGCTGGCTCAGAAACTCCCGGAGAGTCAGGCACAAAACTCCTAGAAAGTGCATCAGCTTTCACGTTCTTCGAACCAGGCAGGTATGAGACCACGAAGTTGAAACGGAAGAAAAACAACGACCAACGTGCCTGTCTAGGATTCAGGCGCTTGGCAGATTCAAGGTAAATCAGATTTTTGTGATCAGTCAAGACCACCACATGATGTTTAGCTCCTTCGAGCCAATGTCGCCACTCCTCAAATGCCCACTTCATAGCCAACAACTCCCGATTACCAACATCATAATTCCGCTCGGCAGGCGAAAACTTTCTTGAAAAGAAAGCACATGGCTTCATCACAGAGCCCTCAGAGCTTCTCTGCGACAAAACAGCCCCTGCTCCAATCTCAGAAACATCAACCTCGACCTGGAAGGGGAGAGAGACATCTGGCTGACATAAGACTGGAGCTGAAGAAAACCGGAGCTTCAGCTCCCGAAAGGCCTCCACGGCCGCAGGAGACCAATTAGTCACATCAGAACCCTTCTTGGTCAAATCCGTCAAAGGTTTAAACACGCTAGAAAAATTAGCGATGAAACGACGGTAAAAATTAGCAAAACCCAAGAACTTCTGAAGACTCTTAACAGACGTGGGCTGAGTCCAGTCATGAATAGCCTGGACCTTGACTGGGTCCATCTCCACAGTAGAAGGAGAAAAAATAAAACCCAAAAAGGAGACCTTCTGTACTCCGAAGAGGCATTTTGAGCCCTTTACAAATAAAGCATTAGCACGCAGGACCTGAAACACCATCCTGACCTGCTTCACATGGGACTCCCAATCATCAGAAAAGACCAAAATGTCATCCAGATAAACAATCATAAATTTATCCAGATATTCTCGGAAGATGTCATGCATGAAGGACTGAAACACAGAAGGAGCATTAGAGAGTCCAAAAGGCATCACTAAGTACTCAAAATGGCCTTCGGGCGTATTAAATGCTGTTTTCCATTCATCTCCCTGCTTAAGGCGCACAAGGTTATACGCAACACGGAGATCTATCTTGGTGAACCAACTGGCACCCTTAATCCGAGCAAACAAATCAGACAATAGTGGCAAAGGATACTGAAATTTGACTGTAATTTTATTCAGAAGACGATAATCTATACAAGGTCTCAAAGAACCGTCCTTCTTGGCCACAAAAAAAAATCCTGCACCAAGAGGGGAAGAGGATGGGCGAATATGTCCCTTCTCCAAAGACTCCTTTATATAACTCCGCATCGCGGCATGCTCTGGTATAGACAAATTAAAAAGTCGTCCCTTAGGGAATTTACTACCAGGATTTAAATTTATAGCACAGTCACAATCCCTATGAGGGGGCAGGGCACTGGACCTGGGCTCATCAAATACATCCTGGTAGTCAGACAAAAACTCAGGGACCTCAGAAGGAGTGGAAGAAGCAATAGACACCAACGGAGTATCGCCATGAATTCCCTGACAACCCCAACTTGACACAGACATAGCTTTCCAATCTAAAACTGGATTATGAGCTTGCAGCCATGGCAGACCCAAAACGACAACATCATGCAAATTATGCAGAACAAGAAAGCGAATCACCTCCTGATGTACGGGAGTCATGCACATGGTCATTTGCGTCCAATACTGAGGCTTATTCTCAGCCAATGGCGTAGCATCAATTCCCCTCAGAGGAATAGGAAATTCCAAAGGCTCCAGGACAAAACCACAGCGCCTGGCAAACGACAAATCCATCAGATTCAGGGCAGCACCCGAATCCACAAAATCCATAACCGGGTAGGACGACAAAGAACAAATCAAAGTAACAGACAAAATAAATTTAGGCTGTATAGTATCAATGGTGACAGGTTTAGCGATTTTTTTTTAAGCGTTTAGAGCATGCTGAGATAACATGAGTAGAATCACCACAGTAAAAGCACAACCCATTTTGACGTCTATGACTTTGTCGCTCAATTCTGGTCAGAGTTCGGTCACATTGCATAGACTCAGGTCTCTGTCCAGAAAATACCGCCAAAGGATGAGCAGATTTGCGCTCCCGCAAACGCCGATCAACCTGAATGGCTAAAGCCATAGAATCACTCAGACTTGTAGGGGGGGAAACCCCACCATAACATTCTTAACGGCCTCAGAAAGACCTTCTCTGAAATTTGCAGCCAGGGCACACTCATTTCATTGAGTAAGCACCGACCATTTCCGAAATTTTTGACAATACACCTCTGCTTCATCCTGACCTTGAGAGATAGCCAGCAACGCTTTTTCTGCCTGATTCTCAAGATTAGGCTCCTCATAAAGCAGTCCAAGAGCCAGAAAAAATGCATCTACATTAAGCAATGCAGGATCTCCTGGCGCCAGAGAGAAGGCCCAATCTTGAGGGTCGCCACGCAACAAGGAGATAACAATTTTAACTTGCTGAGCGGAATCACCAGAGGAACGAGGTCTCAGAGATAGAAATAACTTACAATTATTCTTAAAATTTAGAAACCTAGATCTATCTCCAGAAAACAATTCAGGAATGGGTGTCTTTGGTTCTGACATAGGGCTATGAATAACAAAATCCTGAATACTTTGCACCCGTGCAGTAAGATGATCCACACTAGAAGTCAGAGTCTGAACATTCATGTCTGCAGCTGAGCTCAAAACCACCCAGAGTTCAAGGGGATGAAAGAAGCTAAACAGACTGCAGCAAAGGAAAAGCGGGAGGAAAAAAAAAAATGTACTCAGGTCTTCTTTTTATCCCACTTCTGCGATGCATTAAACACTTTGTGGCCTGCTATACTGTTATGATCCTTAGTGGTTGAGGATCACAAATTACTCCAGCTAAGTAACAAACATAGGACAAGCTCTAGGGAGGTGGCAAACTGGACTGACCGCAAATCTGAACCTATCCAAACACACTAGAAGTAGCTGGTGAATGTGCCTAAAAATCCTAGACGTCTCGAGCCAGCCTGAGGAACTAAGTACCCCTAGAGAGAAAGAAAGACCTCTCTTGCCTCCAGAGAAATAATCCCCAAAGATATAGAAGCCCCCAACAAATAATAATGGTGAAGTAAGAGGAAGGCACATACACAGGGGTGAAAGCAGATTCAGCAAATGAGGCCCACTAATACTAGATAGCAGAAAATAGAAAAGGGAATCTATGCGGTCAGTAAAAAACCCTTACAAAATATCCACTCTGAGATTTCAAGAACCCCCACACCAACTAACGGTGTGGGGGGAGAAACTCTGTCCCCTAGAGCAACCAGCAAGCGAGGAAATCACATTTTAGCGAGCTGGACTAAAAACATAATGAACGCTGATAATCAAAAAATGATCAAACAAAAACTTAGCTTGTCTTGGAGAGACTGGGAGCAAGGTAGACACAAGGAATCTGAAGAGCACTGAATACATTGATAGCAGGCAAGGAACTGAGTATCCAGGTGAGCTAAATAGGAAACCAACCAGGATAACGAACCAGCTGATGCTGCAACCTGCAGAAAGACAACACTACACAGTACCGCTTGTGACCACTAGAGGGAACCCAAAAATAGAGTTCACAACACTTTGCTACTTGATGGTCATGTCTGCATGTGGTCAGGGTTGGCTGAAATAAGCCCCTAGAATACCGGCACCTCAGGTGAGGAGTTTTGTTTGCTTGGATTCAGGGCCCAGCTGAAATAAGCCCCTAGAATACTGGCACCTCCGGTGAGGAGTTGTTTGTGTGCTAGTGCATGACCACTCTTTGCTTTGCTCAGTTAGGTAGCTGTGATCCTCTGTGAGGTTAACAGGGCACAGCGTTTTCATATCTTTGCGATTCTGTGAAGTTAACAGAGTTCGCTTATACCGCCATATAGTGCCGCCAATTACTTTGCAGCAGATATCTCGGCACGGTGAACCCCGGGCTGCGAACGCACCTTGTTGTTTCCTTCCTATACTCGGTGCGTTCCGCTAGCCCTAACTAAAAAAAATGCCCTCCACTATGCAAACCGATAGCTGCTACTGCGCATGCGCCACCATTTTCAAAATGACTTTTCTTTTTTCCTCACTCAAGTAAATCTGCAAAAGGGATTATTAAGTGCACAGTAACCATGTGATTATGCTGCAGCACAGGTGCCACGACTAGCACTTGCCTGCAGAAGCGTTTTTTTTCTCTTCACTATGCACATATATTCATTATGCAAACTAGGGGTCAGGTCAGTGATAATATACCATACATGTGTCAGCAGTCTGCATTATGCATACATAATCAGAGCACCGCATACACCAGCCCCACCTTAGGGCACAAGAATCTCATTAACACAAAACTGAAAATAAAGATTAAGAAATAACCGTAAGACGGATTTCATCAACCAAGGTATCATATTATTCAGTATAACAGTGCCGACCTGACACTGTCTATAGGTTACTATGCACAACCCTCCTGACAGGTTCCCTTTAAGCAATGAACTTTGTTATATGAGGTTACTTGCGGGATTTTCTGTTGTTTTGGCACCTCAGGGGCTCGGCTAATGGAGCCCACAATCTAATCAAACACAATCTACATTCCAAAAGCCACGTAGTGCTCCTTCCCATCCAATCCTTGCCATGTGCTCTAACAGTAGTGTACAACCACATCTGGGGTACTGCCACATTTGGGAGAAATTGCATAACAAATTATGGGGTCAATTTTCTCCTATTACCTTATGTGTAAATTATACATTTAGTGCTAAAACAGTATTTTAGAGGAAAAAAAATGTAGCTTTCTGTTTTCACGTCTAAATGGTATAAAGTTTTGTGAATTTTCTGTAGGATATAAAGGCTCAGTACATCCAAAAATCAGTTCCTTGATTGGTCTAGTTTCCAAAATGTCTTCACTTGTGGGAGGTTTCTGTTGTTTTGGCATGTCAGGGGCTCTCCAAAAGCAACAAGGCATGCACAATCTAGTACAGACAAATTTATACTCCAAAAATCAAATAGCGCTCTTTCCTTTCCTAGCCCTGCCATGTGCCCAAACAGCAGTTTTCGACGACAGATGGGTAACTTTGTTTTTGTAAGAAATTGAGCAACAAATTATGGGGTCCGTTTCTAATATTATCCATTGTGAAAATTACAAATTTGGTGCTAAAACGACATTTTAGCAGAAAAAAATTAATTTTCGTTGTCTCATCCATATTTTAAAAAGTTATGTGAAGCACACATGGGGCTTACAAGCTCAACACCCCCTTAGATGAATTCCTTGATGGGTCTAGTTTCAAAAATGGTGTCTCTTGTAGGAGTTTCTGCTGTTTTGGTAAGACAGGGGCTTTGCAATTGAGACATTATGTCTGCAATCTATTCCAACCAAATTTACATTCCAAATCCCAAATGTCGTTTCTTCACTTCTGAGCCCTGCCGTATGTCCAAACAGAACTTTTAAACTACATGTGGGGTATCGTCTTGCTCAGAAGAAAGTGGGTAAAATCTTTGCTGTCCACTTTTTCATATTACATCTTGAAAAGGTGAAAAATTTGGAGCTAGAGAAACATTTTCGTGAAAAAAAAATAAAACTTTCAAATTGATAGCTTAATATTATCAAATTTATCATTATTATTATTTATTATTATTATTATTTATTTATATACAGTAGCACCATTAATTCCATGGTGCTGTACATGAGAAAGGGGTTACATACAGAGTTATAGATATCGTTTACAGTAAAAAAGTTTACAGTGACAGACTGGTACAGAGGGGAGAGGACCCTGTCCTTGCGGACTTACATTCTATGGGGTTGTGTAGTACACTGAATAAAATCATTGAGGAGTATAGTTTCTGAAAATGTGGTCACTTGTGGGGTTTTCTGCTGATTGGGCACCTTAGGGACCCTGTAAACACGATAAGGCTCCTGCAAACTATTTCAACCAAATTTGTTTTCCAAAATTCAAATCGTGCTCCTTTCCTTCCGAGCCCTTTCCAAACAGAGGTTTTTGACCACATGTGGGGGTATCAGCCCTCTCAGAAGAAACTAGGTAGCTAAAGTAAAAAAAACTGGGGCTAAACCAACATTTTAGAGTAAAAATTACAATTTATTTTTTTTCATTCAACTTTGCATTAATTTCTGTGTTGCACCTGAAGAGTTAAAAAATTCCCTGACAGCAGTTTTGAAGCATTTGAAGGGTGAGGTTTTTAAAATGATATCACTTTTGGGGAGTTTCCAATATATAGTCCCCTCAAAGTCCATTGAAATCTGAATAGGACCCTAAAAAATAGATGTTGTACAATTTAAAATTGATGCTAAAATATAACCCTTCTAACATTCTAACAAAACAAAATGACTTTTGAAAAATTATGCAAATGTAAAGTAAACATTGGAAATTATATTTATTAATTGTTTTGTACAGCATGACTAATTGGTTTAAGGATATAAAGAATGAAAGTTTGAAAATTGCGTACTTTTCTACATTTTCAATAAAATTCCGATATTTTCACAAATAAACCCAAAACATATTGACCTAAATTTACCACTGACATAAAGTACAATGCGTCAGGAAAGAACAGTCTTTAATCCCTGGGATATATTAAAGCATACCAGAGTTATTACCACATAAAATGACACTGGTCAGATTTCTATGATTTGGCCCGGTCATTAGGGTTAAAATTGACTTGGTCACTAAGAGGTTAATAGCAGATCATATGAAATAAAGTGCTATGAAAACAACTTCTGGGTTCACAGTAGCCTTTTTGCGGCACTTTTTTTGTTTCCTTTTACATGATTAGCTGTTTGCAGGGGTGGATTAAGGGTAGTCAGGGCCCCGGGCTGTTCAGACACTGTGGGCCCCCCGGTCATGTGACGGAGTAATGTGATGGGGTCATGTGACGGTGTCATGCTATACCTGAACCAGATAATTCCAGAAAAATAGTTGCTGTGTGAAACTATAACCTGTCAAACATCCATTGATCTAGTCAATTTACCCTTCAGTTAGGAAGAAAAAAAAACAAAAAAACAACACAATACTATCACCATAAGTGCCAGTATTCACAGGAGATCTGTACTTAGTATGCAGTGTCTGTGTAGAGGTAATACAGTGATCACTGGTGACATTATACACAGGACCTCTGTATATAGTATACAGTGTATAGTGTCAGCGTATAGGTAACACT